>NC_091161.1:20564054-20669054 GCF_040958095.1 Procambarus clarkii | reverse complement strand
TTGTTTGGGGCGTTCTTCAAGATATCAGCAATACTTGTCTCAACATCTCTTTCAGTTGCATTAGTGTGGGTGTTGATACAGGCTTCTGGAAATTTATAAGAATTAATTAATATATATAATTATAATTCACTTTGCTATTCCCCATTCCACAGTCCTCTCGTCCTTCCCACTTCCCTGTCCCCACATCATCCCCACTATTCCCACTTCCCTGTCCCATTGTCCTCCTTACCATTTTCCCCTCCCCTGTCCTTCTTCCTCCCCCACCATCTCCCATTCACCTGTCCCTTTGTCCTCCCCAGCATTCCCCTGTCCCCACCATCCCCAACTCCCCAGTCCCCTCGTCCTCCCCACCATTACCCTCTCCTCTGTCCCCTCGTCTTCCTCACCATACCCCCCTCTCGTCCTCCCCACCATTCCAAACTACCTCATCCGATGCATTCTATAATGGTCTGATGCTTCCATCAGAAAATTGGGAACATCAAATGATCTGATATTCCCATCACTGAAAAATAAGAACAGCTAAAAAAATGAAATGAAAAAAATAAAAAAATAAACTATACTCATGAAATGAACAGTATGGTAAACAACACAGCTCAATTTCAATGCAATGTCACACAAAATTATTAAATCGAAATGAAAATAAATTGAAATCTATGAAAATTCAAATTATCAATACAATCGAAAATATTGAAATAATATCGCAACATAATATAGTGTGGGTTGCTCTTATGTGCAACAGACGGTGCTGTTTTTCAAAAAAGGCATGGTTTTACCTGTCACAAGTGTGGCATCTATACTTATACTCACGAAATGAACGGTATGGTAAACAACATAGCTCAATTGCAATGCAATGTCACAATAACATTTAATAACAATAATAACAATAACATTTAAATATACTTTAAGATATAATCTAGAAGAAAATAAGAACATTGAAACGGTTCATGAACTCGATTTAAATAAAGGACACTATGGGGAACTTTGAAAAACAGTTAATGAGTATAATTAGACAGACTTGTTGCTAGGCAGAGGAGTAAATAATGAGATATATGGCAAATTTTGCAAAATATACGGCACACAAACATTCATACCCAAACAAAGCAAAATGCTAGGTAAGAACAAAGCAGTTGGCCCGTAGGGGAAAGGAGATACCCACAAGACTGGAATACAAGTCATTAACAAGCACACAAGTACTACACTACACAACAACCGCACTACTACCAGAACTGGACGAATCACTACCAAAACAACACATTGCACATCACTACCAAAACAACACAACACAACACAAGCATTGGCAAAGAATTATAGACCATTTGCACTAACATCCCACATAATAAAATTATTTGAGAGTGATCAGGAGTCAGATTACTAGTTTTATAGAGACCAATGACCTCCACAATCCAGGCCAACAAGGATTTAGAGCAGTTTCTATGATCGAGCCACAGAGATCTATAAAGAATTCTGATCAAGAAAGAGATCTAGGGGTGGTTTTAGATAGAAAACTATAACCTGAGGATCATATTAAGAACATTCTGCGAGGGGCCTATGCTACACTTTTTAACTTTAGAATTGCTTTTAAATACATAGGTCAAAAAGTTTTAAAAGTTTTAAAAGTTTTTTAAACCTCTCGTGTATCATGAGTGTGTTAAAGCATCAGATGGTGCATTCAGATGATGAATATTACCTAGTTCCTTCATCTGGGAAGAATGAACACATATTGGTGCATTCGGATGATAAAAACTAACTACTGTAGTTTAATTGATCAACAGACTGTATATCATATGCAGACTGTATGTGGATCTGCGGGCCACTCCAAACAACAGCCTGGTGGACCAAGCTCCACCAGGGCTAAAGCACAAAGTGATATAGATGTGATAGAGAAACTAGGTCAAATGGAGGAGTAGGTCTGTATATTAAACAGCACCTGACGTGCACAGAGCTACTAAACTCAATGTGGTGGTAGAGTGGTGGGGGGGGGGAAACATTGCAGAAAAAAAACAAAAATACAATTTGGTCAACAAAACAGCATTGTTTAAAATAGAAGACATGGGTTGACATTTTGGGGGTAAGGTAGGTTACATTGAGTTAATTAGTTAGTACTTAGTTTTTATCTTAAACTGGTTGGGAGAGGTACAGTGTTGCTGTGCTGGTGAAAGAACACCTAAAGGTAAATTAAATAATGATTGCGAATCCACAAGAAGTTGACATAATAGCGCTAGAGATCTGCAATCAGGATGATAAACTTTCCTTAAAGAATTTGACAAACACTTGCTGATAGGACATGAAGTAAATGAAATGTATGTCAAGTTTTGTGAAATATATGATAAAAGCACAACAAAATTTGTACCAAAGGAGAGATGCAGAACTAGGAAAAGGGGTTTGTTCAACAGAAATTGCGAGAGGGCCTGAGACCCAAACACACACAAATGGAATCAATATATAGCAAGAGGCCAAACCCCCAAACATACAAGCGATGCAAAGATGCGAGAAACAGCAGCAGCATTAAGGAGAGGGACTTAAGGACCATAAATAAAGTGTGAAAATAAACTCGAGTAAATTTTTTTAACTACTCTCGACAGTGAAGAAAAACAAATATTCAGACGATTTGTGTTAGAATCATTAATCTTACACTTTCGGTCATATTCAACAACACAAATACACACACACATTCCTGTTGCTGTAGCAAGTGAAGAATTACACACACAGATCACAATAACGTGATGCATCAAATGAACAAATCCACAAGGGCCGTGACGAGGATTCGAACCTGCGTCTGGGAGCATCCCAGACACTGCCTTAATCGACTGAGCTACAACAGGGTAAAAGGGTTGAAACCGAAGTTCTACTGAACTTACTGGATCCCATATCCTCTCCGAGGCACAAACCAGGCTTTTACACAACCCACCCCCCCCCCTGCACCCGAGCTCAATTGTCAAAAGTGAAAAATTGGGTTTGTCTTCCGAATGCACCATATCAGTAAATTTTTTAATAATCTTTTAAAAATAGTAAATGCCACTACTTTTGCAAAATTATTACGAGATCTATTATTCTATAGAATAATGCATATAAATGCATATATGCATATAAATACAAAAGTAAATGTAAATAATTTTACCTTGCACCTAGATCCACCAAGCCTGTATGGCGCGCGTTTCAGTACTTCGGAAATCTAGAACTATCTTGAATCTCTAATCTGCAATGAAACAATACATATTATTGCACTTACCAAAACATGGATGAATGTAGAAAATACAGAACTATTAGCTGAATATCAAATAAATGGATTTAATCTATTTCACACAGATAGATATATTAGATATTATATTATATTCCTTTCCTCCCTAGAATCTGGATGTAGCAGGTGCTCAATTGTCAAAAGTGAAAAATTTGGTTTATTTAACATACACGCCATAGACCGGCTTGGGAAAAAAAGTTCGTAAAACCCAGGGGCCATAGACCGGCTTGGGAAAAAAAGTTCGTAAAACCCAGGGGCCATAGACCGGCTATGAAAGAAAATTTGAGGAAACCCTGGGGCCATAGAACGGCTATTTAATCCCCTGGAACGGATAATCATCTGTATCAAACCTTATTACAGGTAAAACCAGTAGGCAGTCTACTGTATTTTATCAAACTCTTATTAGAATAATAGATCTCGTAATAATTTTGCAAAAATAGTGGCATTTACTATTTTTAAAAGATTATTAGAAAAATTACAGATATGGTGCATTCGGAAGACAAAACCAATTTTTCACTTTTGACAATTGAGCACCTGCTACATCCAGATTCTAGGGAGGAAAGGAAGGACGATCTTACTGGATCCCATAGCCTCTCCGAGGCACAAACCAGGCTTTTACACAACCCCCCCCCCCTGCACCCGAGCTTTTTAAAATAGTAAATGCCACTATTTTTGCAAAATTATTACGAGATCTATTATTCTAGAGAATAATGCATATAAATGCATATATGCATATAAATACAAAAGTAAATGTAAATAATTTTACCTTGCACCTAGATCCACCAAGCCTGTATGGCGCGCGTTTCAGTACTTCGGAAATCTAGAACTATCTTGAATCTCTAATCTGCAATGAAACAATACATATTATTGCACTTACCAAAACATGGATGAATGTAGAAAATACAGAACTATTAGCTGAATATCAAATAAATGGATTTAATCTATTTCACACAGATAGATATATTAGATATTATATTATATTCCTTTCCTCCCTAGAATCTGGATGTAGCAGGTGCTCAATTGTCAAAAGTGAAAAATTTGGTTTATTTAACATACACGCCATAGACCGGCTTGGGAAAAAAAGTTCGTAAAACCCAGGGGCCATAGACCGGCTTGGGAAAAAAAGTTCGTAAAACCCAGGGGCCATAGACCGGCTATGAAAGAAAATTTGAGAAAACCCTGGGGCCATAGAACGGCTATTTAATCCCCTGGAACGGATAATCATCTGTATCAAACCTTATTACAGGTAAAACCAGTAGGCAGTCTACTGTATTTTATCAAACTCTTATTAGAATAATAGATCTCGTAATAATTTTGCAAAAATAGTGGCATTTACTATTTTTAAAAGATTATTAGAAAAATTACAGATATGGTGCATTCGGAAGACAAAACCAATTTTTCACTTTTGACAATTGAGCACCTGCTACATCCAGATTCTAGGGAGGAAAGGAAGGACGATCTTACTGGATCCCATAGCCTCTCCGAGGCACAAACCAGGCTTTTACACAACCCCCCCCCCTGCACCCGAGCTTTTTAAAATAGTAAATGCCACTATTTTTGCAAAATTATTACGAGATCTATTATTCTAGAGAATAATGCATATAAATGCATATATGCATATAAATACAAAAGTAAATGTAAATAATTTTACCTTGCACCTAGATCCACCAAGCCTGTATGGCGCGCGTTTCAGTACTTCGGAAATCTAGAACTATCTTGAATCTCTAATCTGCAATGAAACAATACATATTATTGCACTTACCAAAACATGGATGAATGTAGAAAATACAGAACTATTAGCTGAATATCAAATAAATGGATTTAATCTATTTCACACAGATAGATATATTAGATATTATATTATATTCCTTTCCTCCCTAGAATCTGGATGTAGCAGGTGCTCAATTGTCAAAAGTGAAAAATTTGGTTTATTTAACATACACGCCATAGACCGGCTTGGGAAAAAAAGTTCGTAAAACCCAGGGGCCATAGACCGGCTTGGGAAAAAAAGTTCGTAAAACCCAGGGGCCATAGACCGGCTATGAAAGAAAATTTGAGAAAACCCTGGGGCCATAGAACGGCTATTTAATCCCCTTGAACGGACCTGTGCATGGACCACTGAGGCATAAAAAAAAACACGGGCCATAGACCGGCTTGGGAAAAAGAAGTTCGTAAAACCCTGGGGCCATAGAACGGCTATTTAATCCCCTTGAACGGACATGTGCATGGACCACTGAGGCATCGAAAAAAAACATGGGCCATAGACCGGCTTGGGAAAAAAAGCTAGGTTAGGCTAGGTAAAAAAGAAAGGAGCTAGGTTAGACTATGTATGTTTAAATCTCTGATTTAAACAGAGCCAGTGTTCAGTCAAATAACTGAATTTATCAAATCTTATCCTTGTATAATATACAAGCTGATGTGAGATCCCTGTCTACAGGTGGACTGGAACTTCTATCAACTAATCCATACATCAAACCTGTCCCTTACAGCCCACAATCTATCATTAGGAAAACCATGTGAGAAATCTTTAAGGAATTCTGATAAAGAAAGAGATCTAGGGGTGGTTCTAAATAGAAAACTATCACCTGAGGACCACATAAAGAACATTGTGTGAGGAGCCTATGCCATGCATTCCAACTTCAACAGCATGTTGTGGGGTGCCGATATTGTGTGCCATCACATGTAAACCAATCAAGCCCACAAATACGTCAACTTGGACCAGCATTACACCGTCTAACATACTCTGTCAGATGTAACAACTAAATTTGTGAATTCAAGACCTAATCTATTGCATAACACAGTGTTAGTACGAGAAAAACATTACTTACATTCGAAGCCGTGTTTTAAAATGGCGCGGACCTTGGTCTACTGACGCTCCACACTGTGTGTTCGTTTGCGTATGATGAACGTGTGACAATTTACTACAACAATTATTTAATTATTCTTATTCTTTATTTTACTATTTTTAGGGTACATGAAATTTCCAAATTATTTGCACACAATAATATAATTGCATTGTCATAACCTTTATATATTACGGAAAATACGATGACATGAACGAAGTCAAAGTGAAGTTGAAGTCAAAGTCATTCGCCGAACGTATTAGTCATTTTTTTTCTCCCAAACGATAAGGGATAACAAATCCACAGAGCATATAAGTGTAGAGTAAAGTCAATTTTATTCAGGAAAGTACATACATAGTTGATTTACAAACATAATGTTGGATTTATAGATAGAGCTAGTGCATACAATACCTAAAGCCAATATAGTAGGCATATAGCATTTCAGGCAACCGGGCAGTATATATGGACCCCTTACTCAAATCTCTGAATATGTTAGATATTAAGTCCCTGCACATACTCTCATGTGTATTTTATATATATAAAACGCTGCACTGTAATGTCAATCCTGACCCTAAAAGCTTCCTAGAAGGTTGTAACAGATCCCATGAGCACCACACCAGAAACAAATACCTGTAGGT
The DNA here is from genome assembly GCF_040958095.1 of Procambarus clarkii. Lineage (NCBI taxonomy): Eukaryota > Metazoa > Arthropoda > Malacostraca > Decapoda > Cambaridae > Procambarus > Procambarus clarkii. The sequence goes on along the minus strand of NC_091161.1, from coordinate 20,662,335 downwards.
GTGTACTGATGGTGCCTTATAGTGTGTACTCGTACCTTATGGTGTGTACTGGGGCCTTATGGTGTATACTGGTGCTTTATGGTGTGTACTGGTGCCTTATGGTGTGTTCTAGTGCCTTATGGTGCGTACTGGTGCCGTATGGAGTGTACTGGTGCCTTATGGTGTGTACTGGTGCATTATTGTGTGTACTGGTGCCTTATTGTGTGTACTGGTGCATTATGGTGTGTACTGGTGCATTATGGTGTGTACTGGTGCATTATGGTGTGTACTGGTGCCTTATGGTGTGTGTTCTGGTGCCTTATGGTGTGTACTGGTGCATTATGGTGTGTATAATGCACACTTTAGTGCGCGCGGCACTAGCTGGAAAAACAAGCGGGTTGTGCTCAAGCGTAAACACAAAAAAGTTTATAATCTTTTCACGCTGCTAACCTCAATTCTCGAGCTACGTTTTTCATTTTGGTATCAATGCGTTGGCAATAAAATTCTCTACAAGATCATATGCATAAAATGTCACCGAAGCATTTGGTATCCCACCACGAAGTAAATAAACACGAAGATGACTCGCCGTGACACCCAAACAGGAAGTAAATGTTCATACTCTTTCGTTTGTTGCCAGCCTCACAGTCATCCTACAGCGCTCATTTTGATATCACTGAACTCACAATAAAATTCCCCACCCAGACATATGCCTATCAATGTCTAATTATGGTATCGGGTGACCCGCACGAGTGTGGGAACTGGGCGAAGCATTAGCCGTGATTTCAGCAGGGACGACACTGGTGTGATGCAGGGCTTTGAATGTTTATACTGATTTCACTGTCCTGACATTATTTCTGGAGCTACGTATTTCATTTTTATAGCAATGTGTTCGCAATAGAAAGTTCTATAAGAACATGGGTAGAGTTGGCCAACACAGCGTCAAATAAATTTGCGGCGAATAAAATCTTACGCGTGTTTGTACCCGTGAGCGTCAAAAGTTTTTACTTTGCTCATGTTTTTCAAGTTTATACTTGTTTCACACCGTTTTTTTTTGTATAGTGTTCAGAATAAAATTCCCTACACAGACATATGCATATCAAATACAATTCCTTGGAATTCACAGCTGTAGAGATGACGGAAAACACACAACCGGAACCCGCTCTTGACACTCCAACTCACACCCGCAACACCCACAAAAAAAGTTTCTCTTGTTTCATGTATACTTACTTTAGTTTTCGTGCTACAGTTCTCATTTAGGTATCAAAATATTCCTAAGAAAATAGACTACAATACTGAAACAATCTAAGACAATTATGTGTACTTACCAAAGCAAAGACGATTGTAGTAAAATAAGTTGAGCATTTTATCTCCACTCCACCTCCTTCAGGTACTGATTCCTGAAGTTGCTCAACAGATGTTTATGCAGTCTATAGAATTATATAGGGTGCAGTCTATAGAATTCCTAACACTGATGTGTCTGAATTCAACTCAAACCTTAGAAATCTAATACTAGATAACAGATTGAACAAAAACCATCTAATTATCGCAGGGGACTTTAATATTGACCTCTGCGAGCCTGAACACCCTACTGCTGTTAGCTTCCTCAACTGTATGAATTCCTGCTTCCTCATACCCTTAATCACTAGACCAACTAGAATCACTGATAGTACTGCAACGACTCTAGATCACATCTGGACCAACATAACCTCTCCGCTTACTTCAGGTATAATCACCGATAGCACTACAGACCATTACCCCACATTTCTCTTAACTAACATTAGCAAACCACCTCTAGAGACAAGGGAGTTAAGCTTTAGGCTGCACAATGAAACTGCTATAAACAATTTTATAACTGCTGCTGATAATGTCAACTGGGAGTCCGAGTTAGGTAACATAGGGGACATCAACCTAGCAGTGAAATCTTTTCTACAAACAACTCTTAGTCTTTATAACACCCACTGTCCTATGCTTACAAAACAAGTCACAAGCAAAAGACTTAACAATCCTTGGCTTACAAAGGGAATACTTAAATCCATTAACAAAAAACACGACCTTGAGAAGAAGTATAGGCTAGGAACAGTCTCCAAAGATTTCTCAAAGAATTACTCGTTATTGCTATCTAAAATAATTAGACGAGCCAAAACTAAATACTATGAAGATAAATTTACCCAAATAAAGAGCAACATTAAAAAAACTTGGAGCACAATTTCACAAATATTGGGATCAAAGAAGATTTTAAATAACAAACCAACACTCCTTTCCAATAACGTTGGTCAGCTTTCAGCCTCTGATTCTGCTATTGAGTTCAATAGGTTCTTCTCTTCCATTGGGTCATCCCTTGCAAATGATATTCCATCTTCCTGTACTGATGTTAAGGACTATCTTACAGGTAACTATCCACAGTCTCTGTACCTAAAGCCTACTAGTTCCACTGATGTCAATGAAATAATCCTTTCCCTTAAAACCAAGTCTAGTGCCCTCGAGGAGATACCAACTTTAATTTACAAAAAAGCCTCCAGATCTCTAGCCCCTGCTATTGCATTGCTCTTCAACAAGTCACTTGAACTCCAAACCTTTCCTGACATTCTAAAAAAAGCAAGAGTAACCCCTGTCTACAAATGTGGTGATCTCACTGATGTTAACAACTATAGACCTATATCAATCCTGCCTAACTTGTCAAAAATATTCGAAAAGCTAATCTACAAGCAGCTTTACTCTTTTCTAGCCAAACACAATATACTTAGCTCTTGTCAATATGGCTTCAGACCCAAAAAAAGCACTAACGATGCACTTATTAGTATGATTAACGTAATTCACGCAGCTCTTGATAAAAAGGAGTTTCCTGTTGGGTTATTTGTGGACCTGCGTAAGGCTTTTGACACTGTCAACCATCAAAACCTTCTTCTTAAATTACATCATTATGGAGTCAGAGGACACTCCCTGCAATACCTCAAATCTTATCTTACTGACAGGCTCCAGTATGTTTCTGTGAATAATACAATTTCTCCCACCCTACCCATCAACATTGGTGTTCCTCAGGGCAGCATACTTGGCCCTCTCCTCTTTCTCATCTACATTAATGACCTTCCAAATGCCTCCCAACACCTCAAACCAATTCTATTTGCTGACGACACAACCTTCATTTACTCCAGTCCTGACCCCCTTGCTCTAAATGCCACAGTAAATACTGAGCTAGAGAAAGTCCATCTTTGGCTAACTGCCAACAAACTCACCCTTAACATTGACAAAACGTTTTATATTCTGTTTGGCAATAAATCCTCTAATCAGATAAATCTCAAAATAAACAATACCCAAATTTGTAACAAATTAGATGGCAAATTCCTTGGCGTTCTCATCGACCACAAGCTGAATTTCCAGGGTCACATTCTAAATATATCAAAAAAAGTTTCAAAAACTGTTGGCATTCTTTCTAAGATCAGATATTATGTACCCCGCCCTGCTCTGGTTACTCTCTATTACTCCCTCATCTATCCATACCTCAACTATGGTATTTGTGCTTGGGGTTCTACTACCCAAAATCATTTACGTCCTCTCATTACCCAACACAAAGCTGCTATTAGGACAATAACCAACTCTGGCCCCAGACATCACTCGGTACCCTTACTCAAATCTCTGAATATGTTAGATATTAAGTCACTGCACATTCTCTCTTGTGTATTATACATATATAAAACGCTGAACTGTAATGCCAATCCTGACCTCAAAAGCTTCATTGAAGGTTGTAACAGAACCCATGAGCACCACACCAGGAATAAATACAGTTTTGATATTCCTAGAGTACGACTTAATCAAACTAGAAATGCTCTACAAATCAAGGGACCCAGAATGTGGAATGACCTTCCCAACCATGTTAAAGACTGTACCTCTCTCAACCAGTTTAAGATAAAAACTAAACAATACCTAATAAATTCCCTGTAACCCACCTCACTCCTTTATTGTCAACCCATGTCTGTTATTTTATTTTATTATTATTATATTTTTTTTTAATCAACACTGTTTGTCAACCTATTGTATTTGTGCTGCTTTTTCAGTCATGATCCCCCTTTTTTTATCTTTATTTGTATTTGTTTTCAACACTTTTTATTCTTTATGCTCAATTAGTATTAAGTTCTAGATATTAATGTTTTTCTTGCCCGAAACGCATTGCGTAATAGTGGCTTTAGGCATTGTATGTACTAGCTCTATCTATATATCAATCCATTAATGTAACATCACTTGTATGTATGTACCTTACCTGAATAAACATATTTATTTATTTATTTATTTATTTATGTTCCTAGGTGGAGTGAAGCTGATGTAGGTGGTTATTTCTTGTCCACCCAATACACCCTTTTCCTGTGATAAGTGGTGTAACAAGGTATGACGCAAAGTGGAACATCGCATGTCTTGCACGCTATACCAGTTTCCTTCCTGATACCCGACTTTGAACACACTTCACACCTGCGACGTTTGGGGATTTTTACCAGCTCATGTTTCAATTTATAGTTCAGGCGAGTCTCTGCTATAACAACACGTCGCTGTTGTCTCTGGGTTGGCAATAAACTACTGTCTGAATCGTCGCTCTCACTATTGTTTTCAAACACTAATGTGGAATATGAATTATCTTCATCAGATTCAGCTTCAGCACTAGGTGTAGACGTGAAGAGAGGGCGCCTCACACCCGACGGGCCAGGTGTTGATGGGTCAGCAGCAGGATACACAGGACCAGTGTCATGATTTATGTCTGGAGCATGAACTAGATGTGGAGATGGTGTAGTTGTTGCAGGCCACTCTGCCTTGTCAAATTTCAATAAAGACCAAATAGCAACTTCATGGAACTAGAGCAGAGTTAGTTTCCTTCGATCATCTGTGTTGGCCTTGTACAATGCATGTACAATGCATTGAGTAAAGACCAAATAGCAACTTCATGGAACTAGAGCAGAGTTAGTTTCCTTCGATCATCTGTGTTGGCCTTGTACAATGCAACCACAAGTTGACATTGAATGTGAATTAACAATGAGACAAGTAAGATTTATACTAATACATTTATACTAACTCTGTTGAGCGTTGACCATTTATACATCAAATCTGTTGATGTGAGCACTTTAGTTTAGTCTGCCGTTTAAAGAAAAAAAGAGCATATCAATGGTATATCACAGAAAACGAATTTATCATAAACTCATGTATTTGTCTTATCATATTGAACTGCATTCATATTTTTAATATATAACAATATGAATATACAAATTTCTGTAAATCCCCTACCTTGTTGGAATCTGTGGAAATGAATGAGCAAATGTGCTGGCTGAAGGCGCTGAAGGAAACCACATTGGTTTCATTTTGGATACAAATGTCCATGGAAATTCAAAATGGAAACTAATTATATAGTTGAACCTGCAGAGACGAGTTTAAGAATCTGTGTTGAGAGTGATGGACACAGCCTTCACAATTATACTTCAGAGAATGTAAACATCTAAGAGTCATTAGAAATATGTGTAGAATAATAAACCCTACATTGTTTGAGTTAGGGAAAACACCATTTGTGATATATAGATACTATAGCTGTTCCTAAAGATTCACCCTTTTTTGCACCAGCAAGATAACATATAAGATTTTAAGAGTTGACGAATGTTAATATTCTTGTTTGATAAACTGTGAACTTGAGACATAGTTAATAAGAACATATTAACACAACAAAATGTTTTCAGAATCTTTAACACCACTTTCCAGCAACTTATATAATTTATATAAATTATTTTAGAGAATAATACATAAATTATATATTTAAACATGATATAGTGTTTAGTGGAATGTATAAGGAGTCAAATTGTGTTAAAAAGAGCAATTTTTAGAAAATTTGGAAAAATACTTTTTTCTGTTCAAATTATAACTAAATGGATTTTAAAGGTTTCACTCAGCCAATATATATCATTCACAATTTATTAATGAATTTTACAAAAAAACACCATAAATTTTACATTTAAACATGTAAAAACTATTTGTTTTACATTTGGAAGAAAATAATTGTAGAAAAACAATTTATAATTAAACCTTTGTGTTTGGATTTTTTGAGTAAAAGTTTCTCAAAGGCTCTCCTGCACCATTCTCAATGCAAATCATTCCCACACCTATGGGAAGAGATAGGCGAACGTTGTGTAGATGATTTGTGTTTGCTGGGAAGTTACCCGAACGTTCTCTGCCTTCCAGAGAACAATTTGACATATGTGGGAGCATGAGGTGTTCTCGCGTTGGCGAGAAATTAACTAAAGAAGAGTGTTTTGGCCAGTGGCTTAGGCCCTTTTGAACGCTAAGATGGCGCCGACCCCTACGTTTTCGCACCAAGACGTTATGACGTTAGTGGCACCAGATTGGCCAAGAACGGTGACGTGGTACAGGGAGCCAATGAGAAACGCCCCTGGCAAGTATTACACCACGAGTGAAGGGGGGTCCGGGCAGCGCGCCCCGTGGCACCAGGAGTTAGATACGACACGTCGTCAAGGGCAGACGTGCGATAGGGGTCCTGTCAGTCTGACAGTTTTTGACCCTCTCCAGTGAATATACGCATCTCCAGTGGTCTGCGAACATCCTGTGAGGTCTTCCTGAACTCCGTGAGGCAGACAGAAGAAGGAATTGACGGGAAACGAGCGACAAGTGCTCCAGTGACAGGTGCTTAGCAAGAGTGAAGCCTGGGCAGTGACGTCAGGGACGACTGTACTGTTTCACCAGTTGGGTGATGTAGTGGCTGGGCCAGTTCCCAGCAAACACAGAACGTTTGTGGACGTTTTTAAATGGTGCCACAAAGGTAATACTGTAACTTTTGACATAAATACGTATATCTGACGATATTAAAACCAAAGGATATAACTAAAAACATGTATTCTTGAGACAGTTTTTTAAGATTTATGTAAAAATTTAAAATAATAGTGAATGCTATGGAATTATAATGTTTTCATGCTTTATATTTAAGAATAAATAATTTTCAGTCAACTTATTTTTTTTTTTTACTTTATGTAAACCTATCCAATTTACATTCTTATAACATAAATATAACATTTATATGACGTCAATATAACGTTATTTACACGACATCATTATGTTATTATGATGTTATATTAACGTATAATTCCTGTATGAAAACCACAATATATATTGAACTTTATGTTTTAAACCTTGTAAAGTTATCATAAAACTTAAAATAAGACGGTAAGCATGCTTTACTTATGAAAACATACAAACAAATCAACAAACATTTTAACATAAAAAAACAAACAAAACATAAATTAATTGCATGCATGGGAGTTAATTGGAACTCTGTAATATTGCATACATGAACCTTAAGGTACAAACCCAGTGTATTTACCCATGCAGTTCTTTCCTAAATCTAAATTTTTCCAATTTTTACACTTTGTTTCGAGTTCTGTCTTGTGTTGCTACTTTTAATACCCCATTAATGTCCCCTTTGTTATGTCCATTCATCCCATTGTGTACCTCTACCATATGTCACTCCTAATTCTTCGCTTTTCTAGAGAATGTAATATAAGCTTTGTCAATCTTTCTTCATATGACAGGCTTCTAACACTTTCGCCGACTAATGACATAGTATGGAGTCAAAATTTTAGCTGCTAAATGTCCACTAATGACGAAGTATGGCATCGAAATTTTAAATATTTGCTAAAATTCAGGTTTTTATCCAATTTTGGGGGGGACTGATTTTAAACTGCGCGCTAATGTCTTCCCGCTTTGAACTACTAAAGAACAAAGGTTACCATTTATATATGGATAACTATTATAAGTCGGTTTGAATGAGTGAATTGCTGCTTGAAGATAGGGTGTACACCTGTGGTACTATCAGATTGCAGCGTGGTGAGCCTAAAACCCTTCAGATCCAAGCAAAGGGTAAAATGCCAGCAGATACAATTGCGAACACATTGATACCAAAACGAAAGACATATGACGAGAATTGAGGTAACCAAAGTGAAAAGAGTGTACAAAATACATTGCACTAGAGTGCTCCCGGGTTACTTTCTCTCACTTTTTCTGTTTTGTGTGGATGGTACGCCGTGCTTTTGGAGTTTATATGCATTCTCAACCTGTATAGAATTCTATTGCGAACACATTGATACCAAATTGAAAAACCTAGGACGAGAATTGAGATGACAAAGGTGAAAACAGTATTCACTTTCAGTATTACTACGCTCTCTAATGGAAGGCCAGGCCCTGGAATTCTGGGTAACGCTGCCTGCTTTCATCACGTCAGCGGGTGGAGTGCGCTGCTGTTTTTGGCATTTTATGCATATATTCTAGTTGGGAATTCTATTGCGAACACATTGATACCAAAATGAAAGACCTAGGATGACAATTGAGGTGACCAAAATGAAAAGAGTGTATACATTTTATCGCTCTTGTGCGCTCTCGGGTAACACACACTCGCTTTCTCTGTTTGTTGTGGATGGTAAGCCGAGCTTTTGGAGTTTATATGCCTTTAGTCCTGTAGAGAATTCTATTGCGAACATATTGATACCAAATTGAAAAACCTAGGATGAGAATTGAGGTAACAAAGTTGAAAAGGGTATACACTTTTCAGTATTACCATGCTCTCTAATGTAATGAGAGTTGCCTGAGGGTGGCACAGCTTTCGTTTTCTGGTATCCTTGGCCTACATTCATCTTGTCGGCGGGTGGAGCGCGCTGCTGTCTTGGACATTATATGCATATAGTTCTGTTGGGAATTCTATTGCGAACGCATTGATACCAAAATGAAAGACATAGGAAGAGAATTAAGGTGACAAAGTTGAAAAGAGTATACACTTTTCAGTATTACCGCACACTACCGGGGAATGTCCGAAAAAAACTGGAGAGAGTGGAGGGGTAACTTGCCCAAAACGCGAAAGTGTTTGGGGGGGATTAACTTTCGCTCAGTACTATCATGCAAGAGGAGCCACACAAATGCATCTATAGTTCATTCAATAAAATCAGCAGACTTCTAGATGTTACTACTGCTCGGCTTAGACTCGGTTACAAGTATCTCTGGGAATTCTCATTATCTGCCGATGTAGACCTGACCAAATGTAAACTGTGTCAACAAAATTATTCGCACACCCTCCGTCACTATGTGATAGAATGCGAACAGGTACGTGAATTCAGAGACAATTCTATAACCAATGTACCAGCGATGTGTCAATATTTCATTCAAATTGATCTGCTACCAGAAATTTTAGCCAAATATCCCCAGTTTGCTAACTGTAGGTAATAACTAAGTGATTATAACCTATCCACCGCTGCCCACTGGATGGGGGGCGGTGTGCAGGACAAACATATCAATTGTGACACTAGCTCTCCACATATGTCAGTTGCTTAATTTAGAAACTGTACTTGTGGTCGATCTTGAACCCATTGTTGATGTGACGACTTATACTGAATTTTGTAACTAGCTCATCAAGATTGTAACTTGCTTAGCTAAATGAATTGTGGGGTTCAGTCTCTGAGCCCATTATGTGCCTCTGTAACCCTTTCCACTACCGCCCACAAGATGGGTATGGGGTGCATAATAAATGAACTAAACTAACTTTAAGGGATCCTGAAAGAAAGCTTGGAGGGCTTGAAAAATTGCAGAATGAAGCCTTGAGGATAATCCTTGGTGGCCTTCGTACCACAAAGATATTTAACATGAGGAAGGAACTTAATATTCCGAGCGTTGTTTATCGTGTTACTAAAATTAACTGTCAAATTAGTATAAAAATGCATAGGCTAGCTCATGATAACCCTTGCACAGAAGCCCTCCAGAATTTCTTTATTGAATGTAAACATTGTTTCAGATGGATAAATAAAATTGGAACTGAACTCAAAGTATCAGATTTAAAATTTGTACCAAGAGAGACAACAATATCACTCCTGCACTGTAGGAAATTACACCCTTTTCAATTTTAATCCCTCCCTTTCCATCAAAGGAGCAAATTAGAGATCAGTCCCAGCTTCGTTTTGAGGCAAAGCTCAACGTCTTAAGCCATATTGATGCTATGTCCACAGAGCATTCTCTCTCTCAAATCATATACACTGAAGGTTTCCTACAGCGCCCAACGGGTGCAACTGGAAATGCAGTTGTCCTGACAATAGGCTATGACTTATAATTTGAGTGGGGAGTCCGTATAAACAACTGGGCCTCTACCCTTCAGACCGAACTATTTGCCTTGCTCCTTGCACTGAAATGTGTACAAGTATCCAAAGTTAATACATTAATTGTAAGTGACTCTTTATCATCCTTAATTGCTCTCATCTCTTTAAGACATAACTGTAACATGCTTGTGTCTGAAGCTAGACACAAATACAACAACTTTAGGAATCTTATCATAAACAATAATCTCAACAAAAATCACATAGTTCTCAGAGGTGATTTCAATATTGACCTAGGGCTACAAAATAGCCCTCAAGTAGACTATTTCCTCAACAGCATGAATTCCTGTATGCTCATCCCCGCAATCACCAGGCCCACCCGAGTCACTCAAACATCTGCGACTACCCTGGACCACTGATGGACCAACATAACAGCTCCTCTTACATCAAGTATAATCACTGACAGAACAACTGACCACTATCCTAACTTCCTTTTAGCGAACATGGCCATAACACCACCAGGTAACAAGAAAATTACCTTTAGGTTACAAAGTGAAGCGGCCATAGGCAATCTCACAAATGCTCTCCACAATGTAAACTGGGAATCTGAATTTATCAATACACAGGATAATCATTCGTTAACTAGCCTCTTTCTTTCCAAAATTCTAAGCATTTACAATAGTTATTGTCCTCTCCTCACCAAGCAAGTTACTGGCAAAAGGTTAAATATTCCCTGGCTCACTGGTGGCATACTTAAAGCAATCGACAAGAAACATGAATATGAAAAAAAAACTTAGGATTGGCCTAGTTGCAAAGGAAGTAGTTAAGAGGTACTCATTAGTGCTTACCAGGATAATAAGAGCAAAGCGTTCCTATTACGAGAATAGATTTAAAGAAGCAAAAGGCAACATGAAAAGCACATGGAGAGCCATCTCTAACATCCTAGGAGCTAAACAACATTCACATAATAAGATAAAAATCTCCAAAGATAGTTATACACCAGCAAAAGAAGAATCCGTGGTTTAATAGGGAATGTATGAAAGCAAAGGAGCTGAACAAAAGGGCATGGAGGAACTTCCGTAATAACAGAACACCAGAAAGTAGAGAGAGATACCAAAGAACCAGGAACGAGTATGTTAGTGTGAGAAGAGAAGCTGAGAAAAGGTATGAAAATGATATAGCTAATAAAGCCAAGACCGAACCAAAGCTACTACACAGTCACATCAGGAGGAAGACAACAGTGAAGGAACAGGTGATGAAACTTAGGGTGGGCGAGGACAGGTACACAGAGAATGACAAAGAGGTGTGTGAAGAACTCGACAAAAGGTTCCAGGAGTTCTTTACAATAGAACAAGGAGAAGTCACGGCGCTAGGAGAGGTGGCAGCAAACCAGGTGACCTTGGAAAGGTTCGAAATTACAAGAGATGAGGTCAAAAAGCACCTATTGGAGCTGGATGTGAGAAAAGCTGTTGGGCCGGACGGAATCTCACCATGGGTATTGAAAGAGTGTGCAGGAGCACTTTGCTTGCCACTCTCCATAGTGTATAGTAGGTCACTGGAAACGGGAAACCTACCAGAAATATGGAAGACAGCTAATGTAGTACCAATATACAAAAAGGATGACAGACAAGAGGCACTGAACTACAGACCAGTGTCCTTAACTTGTATACCATGCAAGGTGATGGAGAAGATTGTGAGAAAAAACCTAGTAACACATCTGGAGAGAAGAGACTTCGTGACAACCCATCAACATGGGTTCAGGGAGGGTAAATCTTGCCTTACAGGCTTGATAGAATTCTACGATCAGGTAACAAAGATTAAGCAAGAAAGAGAAGGATGGGCGGACTGCATTTTTTTGGACTGTCGGAAAGCCTTTGACACAGTACCCCATAAAAGGTTGATGCATAAGCTGGAAAAACAGGCAGGAGTAACTGGTAGGGCGCTCCAGTGGATAAGGGAGTACCTAAGCAATAGGAAGCAGAGAGTTACAGTGAGGGGTGAGACCTCAGAATGGCGTGAAGTCACCAGTTGAGTCCCACAGGGCTCTGTACTCGGACCTATCCTGTTTCTGATATACGTAAATGATCTCCCAGAGGGTATAGACTCATTCCTCTCAATGTTTGCTGACGACGCCAAAATTATGAGAAGGATTAAGACAGAGGAGGACAGCTTGAGGCTTCAAGAAGACCTGGACAAGCTGCAGGAATGGTCGAACAAATGGCTGTTAGAGTTTAACCCAAGCAAATGTAATGTAATGAAGATAGGGGTAGGAAGCAGGAGACCAGATACAAGGTATCATTTAGGAGATGAAATACTTCAAAAGTCAGAGAGAGAGAAAGACCTGGGGGTTGATATCACGCCAGACCTGTCCCCTGAACCTCATGTCAAGAGGATAACATCAGCAGCATATGCCAGGTTGGCTAACATAAGAACGGCCTTTAGAAACTTGCGTAAGGAATCTTTCAGAACATTATATACCACCAATGTCAGACCAATCCTGGAGTATGCAGCTCCAGCATGGATTCCATATCTAATCAAGCATAAGACTAAACTGGAAAAGGTTCAAAGGTTTGCTACCAGACTAGTACCCGAGCTGAGAGGTATGAACTACGAGGAGAGACTACGGGAATTAAACCTCACTTCGTTGGAAGACAGAAGAGTTAGGGGGGGACATGATCACCACATTCAAGATTCTCAAGGGAATCGACAGGGTTGATAAAAACAGGCTATTTAACACAAGGGGCACAAGCACTAGGGGACACAGGTGGAAACTGAGTGCCCAAATGAGCCACAGAGATATTAGAAAGAACTTTTTTAGTGTCAGAGTGGTTGACAAATGGAATGCATTAGGAAGTAATGTGGTGGAGGCTGACTCCATACACAGTTTCAAGTGTAGATATGATAGAGCCCAATAGGCTCAGGAACCTGTACACCTGTTGATTGACGGTTGAGAGGCGGGATCAAAGAGCCAGAGCTCAACCCCCGCAAGCACAACTAGGTGAGAACCTGCAACAGATCTTGAAACAACAACTGAATTTAATAGCTTCTTTTCATCGATTGGTGCTAACCTTGCCCGAAAAATCCCAGAGACTCAGACACATGTTACCACATATCTTTCAGGCAGCTATCAAAACTCTCTTCTCCTCTCTCCGGTCAGCCCTACAGATGTTGTGTCCATCATTTACTCGCTAAAAACCAAAGCTGGGAACATTAGTGAAATACCATCGATGGTATACAAGAGTGCCTCCCATGCCCTTGCACCACCCATAGCATTGCTGTTCAATAAATCCCTAGAGTGTCATACCATCCCTGATATCCTTAAAAGAGCAAGAGTAACGCCAGTTTATAAAGGAGGTAACACGGCAGACATAAATAATTACAGACCCATATCAAATCTACCTATATTATCAAAAATATTTTTTTTTTTTACAAACAGCTCTACTCCAATCTTATAAAATTCAATATACTGAGTCCTCGTCAGTTTGGCTTCCGCTCCCAAAAGAGTACCAATGATGCTATTGTTAGTCTGCTTGACTTATCTTCTCAACCCTTGACAAAAGTGAGTTTCCAATTGGACTCTTCATCGACCTGAGAAAGGCTTTTGATACTGTTAACCATAACTACCTCTTACTTAAACTCCACCATTATGGAATCCGTGGCCTTGCCCTGAACTATATCCGATCCTATCTTAGTAACAGACACCAATATGTAACCATCATTGATATAACCTCTCCCACTCTACCAATAACCGTATGGGTGCCACAGGGCAGCATCCTAGGACCCTCCTGTTTTTTATATACATCAATGATCTCCTTAATGTCTCTAACATACTTAAACCTATATTGTTTGCTGATGATACTACTCATCTACTCTGACCCCAACCCACTCATGTTAAATAAGGTTGTAAACAATTAATTAAAAAAAGTCTACTTGTGGATGTCAACCAACAAACTCACACTAAACATAGAAAAGACCTACTACATCTTATTTGGAAGCAAATCAACAAATGCAATTCAGCTTCAGATAGATAATGTAAACATTAGCAATAAAAATGATGGAAAGTTCCTTGGCCTGTACTTAGGCAAGAGACTCAACTTCAGCACCCATATACAACACATAACTAAAAAGGTTTCTAAAACAATTGGTATACTCTCTAAGATCAGATATTATGTACCCTACTCTGCTCTCCTCTCACTAATATGCACTTATATATCTCTATCTTACTTATGGTATCTGTGCTTGGCGTTCAACCTCTGCAAACTACCTCAAGCCCATCATCATCATCCAGCAAAAATCTGCTATCAGGACAATAACTAACTCTGCCTTCAGACAACACACAGCTCCCTTGTTCAATTCCTTAAACATAATAAACATAAATTCACTCCATACATTCTCCTGTGTAAATTACGTTTATAAAACCCTTTTTCTAATTGAAAACCCTGTTCTAAAACTCTTCCAGGACAGATGTAATAGAACACATGCCCACCACACCAGACATAAATATCTCTTTGATATCCCCAGAGTCAAACTTAATCTATGTAAACACTCTATGTAAATAAAAGGACCTAGTCCATGGAACTCACTTCCTAATGATTTGAAAAGCTGTCCAACTTTTGCCATATTCAAAAATAAAACCAAAAAGTACCTAATTTCATCTTCATAGTTTTCTACCATGGGCTTTATCTTCACACTGTATCTAGTGCTACTCAGTCCCCCAATATTTGTACCTAAGCCATATTACTTTAACATTGTAATCTTAGATATCATCTGATATCATGGTTGTTGCATTGAGTGCATTTTCTACTGCATTATTCCTTGAAACTTTTCCTCGAAATGATCCTCATATTGTGCTTCAGTAAACCAATGTATAACCCTGAAATGCTATTCTCATGTATCTAATAATCCTTGTTTCTTTATTGTGTATTGTTATTATTGTGTATTATTCTGATCTGCTTTTGTGTCAAAATTTCTTCAAATTACTTGTAAACATTTTTGTTGATTTTACTGTAATTATTTAACTTAAAATTATCTGTACCTGTAAAGAAAAGCTATAAAATACCTGCTAACATTTTTTTTTTATCAATTTTACTGTTAAGTTATCAAAAAAATTCTGTTAGTTTTGTGACGATAATCTCTTTCAAGAGAGATTGAGCCTGCTCTTCCCTACATCATTACGTCGTACCCAGTACAAGATACTATATAGAAGATACGTCCACCAGTATCGCCAAACGTTTTGCCCAGGAAGGAAATCGTACCATGTACACCCCGACACCAGCCACAGCCGCCGTAACCAGCAAACTGCTCATCCTCTGCCTGCCTGTTGCTGATGTCTTGCCACACCTGCACTCACCACCACCACCGAGAGTCGACGTCTGGGCAGCAGCACGCCAGACTCGTCAGAATATCTTTGTGCTCCTTGGAGTTGACATCTCTCGCTAGTAGACTAAGCCTTGGCTTTCGTGTACTAAGGGAGGTGGCAGCTTGAAGCCAGTATTCCAGCACCGCACATATTAATTTATATTGCTATCACTATTTTTGCATTCTGGTCTTAGAGTAACTTTTAATTGCCAGTTATTATTCATGTTATTTTGTTTGTTAACCAGTATTGAATTTTATGAGATTGCCTTTATTCATGTCTTGTTTTCTAGAGTAATTAAAATTTCATTGTTTATATACTTGTGTTTTGTGTGTCTTCCCATTACCTTACCACAGACGAAAGGACAAACTTTTCTCTTTTTTTTTTGTGATGTGACGAGGCCCTGCCCCCAGCTTTTGAAACAGCCGAACACCAATGCTTTACCGTCACAGTTTAAAGACTTACCCGAAACGCTAGCTATGCGTGCTAGTGGCTTTACAAGAATGTTAATTCAACTTATTTTCTATATTCTCTGTTAACCTCCAGTGTAACTTCTTGTATATAAATAAATAAAAATAAAATAATAAAAATAACAAAACTATTTATGATGGGTTCAAGCGACGATTGAGTAGTGCGCAAAGCGTCCCTCACCTGTGACGTCACAGCGACAGCCATCTGGTCAAGTCGTCTACTGCAATTTCGGATACCGGGCTAGAAACAACTTCGTTCACTGAGAAGTTTGTACATACAAACCATTCAGTTCGTGTATGCGTTGGTTTGTGTTCGCTGTTGTTATCGTGTGAATAAATACATGGCACTTAGTACAGTATTTACAATAAAAAATCAAAATAAAAAATCAAATGTTTATTTAGGAAAGGTACATACATACAAGAGATTTTACAAAGAGTGATGGATTTATACATAGGGCTAGTACATACAATGCCTAAAGTCACTATTACGCAAAGCGTTTCGGGCATGAAAAACTTAAATGACTAAAGCTTAATACTAATTGAGCATAAAGAGTAAAATGAAAACATGGAATGAAAACATAGCTGAAAAAGCAGCACAAATACAATTTTGTCGACAAACAGCGCTCTTTAAAAAAAAACAGACAGGTTGACAATAGAGGGGTAAGGTAGGTTACAGGGAATTTATTAGGTATAGCTTCGTTTTTATCTTAAACTGGTTGAGAGAGGTACAGTCTTTAACATGGTTGGGAAGGTCATTCCACAATCTGGGTCCCTTGATTTGTAGAGCATTTCTGGTTTGATTAAGTCGTACTCTAGGAATATCAAAACTGTATTTATTTCTGGTGTGGTGCTCATGGGTTCTGTTACATCCTTCTATGAAGCTTTTGAGGTCAGGATTGGCATTACAGTTTAGCGTTTTATATATGTATAATACACATGAGAGAATGTGCAGTGACTTAATGTCTAACATATTCAGAGATTTGAGTAGGGGTACCGAGTGATGTCTGGGGCCAGAGTTGGATATTGTCCTAATAGCAGCTTTGTGTTGAGTAATTAGAGGACGTAAATGATTTTGGGTAGTAGAACCCCAAGCACAAATACCATAGTTGAGATATGGATAGATGAGGGAGTAATAGAGAGTCACCAGGACAGGGCGGGGATATCTGATCTTAGAAAGAATGCCAACAGTTTTTGAAACTTTTTTGAAATATTTAGAATGTGTCCCTGGAAATTCAGCTTGTGGTCAATGAGAATGCCAAGGAATTTGCCATCTAATTTGTTACAAATTTGGGTATTGTTTATTTTGAGATTTATTTGATTAGAGGATTTATTGCCAAACAGAATATAGAAAGTTTTGTCAATGTTAAGGGTGAGTTTGTTGGCAGTTAGCCAAAGATGGACTTTATTTAGCTCAGTATTTACTGTGGCATTTAGAGCAAGGGGGTCAGGACTGGAGTAAATGAAGGTTGTGTCGTCAGCAAATAGAATTGGTTTGAGGTGTTGGGAGGCATTTGGAAGGTCATTAATGTAGATAAGAAAGAGGAGAGGGCCAAGTATGCTGCCCTGAGGAACACCAATGTTGATGGGTAGGGTAGGCTTTACAATCTTGTAAAGCTACTAGTACGCGCAGCGTTTCGGGCAGGTTCTTAATCTAACAGATAATTTTAAGTAGGTAATTTCTATCAGAATTGATAAATGATAACAAATACATTGCAAGAGAAAAATGAGATGAGAGAGCTTAGTAAGTATATTAAAGCACATTGTTATATTAAAGCTCTGATTGATTACATTGACAGCTTGATTAGTAAATTAAACAAGATTAATAGACACCATACAGCAGATTGACAGCACATATAAGACAGCAATGATCACAATGGTAAAGATGCTCAGATTGGGTACATAAAGATTGGGAGACTGGGTAGCAATAGATAAAGATAAACAAGATTAATAAACACCATACAGCAGATTGGCAGCACATATAAGAAGACAGCAATGATCACAATGGTAAAGATGTTCAAATTGGGAACATAAAGGTTGGGAAATTGGATAGCAATAGATACAGTGCAATTTTAAGGCAAAAGGTGAAAAACTATGAAGATGAAATTAGGTACTTTTTAGTAATGATTTTGAATGATATAAAAGTTGGACAGCTTTTCAATTTAATAGGGAGTGAGTTCCATAAACTGGGTCCCTTTATTTGCATAGAGTGTTTACACAGATTAAGTTTAACTCTGGGGATATCAAAAAGATATTTATTTCTGGTGTGGTGATAATGGGACCTATTACATCTGTCCAGGAAGAGTTTCAGAGCAGGATTTGCATTTAAGAACAGGGTTTTGTAAATGTAGTTGACACAAGAGAATTTATGGAGTGAGATTATGTTTAGGGATATAAACATGGGGGCTGAGTGTTGCCTGAAAGCAGAATTTGATATTATTCTGATAGCAGATTTTTGCTGGGTGATGATGGACTTGAGGTGGTTTGCAGTGGTTGAACCCCATGCACAGATATCATAGTTGAGATAGGGATAGATTAGTGCATAATATAGAGAGATGAGAGCAGAGTTAGGTACATAATATCTGATTTTGGAGAGTATACCAACTGTTTTAGAGACTTTCTTAGTTATGTGTTGTATGTGGGTACTGAAGTTGAGTCTCTTGTCTAGGAATAGGCCAAGAAACTTTCCATCATTTTTATTGCTAATGTTTACATTGTCTATCTGAAGCTGAATTGCATTCGTAGATTTGCTTCCAAATAAGATGTAGTAGGTCTTTTCTATGTTAAGTGTTAGTTTGTTGGTTGACATCCATAAGTGGACTTTTTTTAGTTCATTATTAACAACATTATTTAGTGTATGTGGGTTGGGGTTGGAGTAGATGAGGGTAGTATCATCAGCAAACAAAATAGGTTTCAGAATGTTAGAGACATTAGGCAGATCATTGATGTATATAAGAAATAGAAGAGGTCCCAAGATGCTGCCCTGTGGCAGTCCAACGGTTATTGGTAGAGTGGGAGAGGTTATATTATTGATGGTTACACATTGGTGTCTATCACTAAGATAGGATTGGATATAGTGTAGTGCATGGCCTCAGATTCCATAATGATGGAGTTTACATAAGAGGTAATCGTGATTAACAGTATCAAAGGCCTTTCTCAGGTCAATGAAGAGTCCAATCGGAAACTCATTTTTGTCAAGGGCTGAGTAAGTTATATCAAGGAGACTAATAATTGCATCGTTGGTACTCTTTTGGGAGCGGAAGCCAAACTGACAGGGGCTAAGAATGTCGAATTTTACGAGATAGGAGTAGAGCTGTTTGTAGATAATTTTTTCGAATATTTTTGATAGTATGGGTAGGTTCGATATTGGTCTATAGGTGTTTATGTCTGCCGGATTACCTCCTTTATGAACTGGCGTTACTCTTGCTTTTTTAAGGATATCAGGGAAGGTGTGACACTCAAGGGATTTTTTGAACAGCAGAGCTATAGGTGGCGCAAGGGCATGTTCATATAATTAGCGCTTCCATTATTAGAATTATTTATCCATTATCAGAATAACAAGGTGCAAACCATACCCCCCTTACAGTTGAAATATATGTACAAGAAGGTACATTGGGTTGCAAGAGTACATAACATATATTAAGAGGTACATTGTAGCAAGATTTGAGATTAAAGGATTT
Organism: Procambarus clarkii; assembly: GCF_040958095.1. Taxonomy (NCBI): domain Eukaryota; kingdom Metazoa; phylum Arthropoda; class Malacostraca; order Decapoda; family Cambaridae; genus Procambarus; species Procambarus clarkii. The sequence goes on along the minus strand of NC_091161.1, from coordinate 20,642,744 downwards.
AAGACTAACACATTTAGAAACAAGGCGCCCCTGAAGGAGGCTAATTTATTATGCACCCTATACTCAGTGAATAGTGGCTATTTTTACATTATCATTTACAACTAATTTAAGTAAAATAACAACCAGTAAACAGACTGCTTTTTTTTTAATTCTAGTTCAGGAACTAGGATAAAGAACTAGGAACTAGGAACCTGGGATAAAACGTGAACATTCCTTAAGGAACTGTGAGGTGCTTATCTGTTTTTCCTCGTAACGATCCCAAAGTTTCCACAAATGTTCCTGTTTCTCTTTATTGCCCTTGCGGCGACTGGACTCGAGCTTTAGCTCAGAAATCAGTTGGTATTGCAAGGTTACAAGGGACGCCTCACGGTACAGTAAGGGGATTAAAATATATAAAGCCAAGTTGTCCCCCAGATGCTGCTGAAATTAAGGGATTTGCTTTGCAGCGCTCCTTGGCAGCTACAGTAACCTTGGTCGTTGCTAGAGCACCTGGATCACCCAAATGATTGCGACGATTGGCTCCTTGCTTGAAATCCTTTCCATGTTGGATGACTGTGGCAAAGCAACGGTTGTTCTTCTGTCGAATATTGCACCACCAGTAAGTCGCGAAATATATATATATATATATATATATATATATATATATATATATATATATATATATATATATATATATATATATATATATATATCCGTGACTATTATGTAGTCTTGGTTTCCCACGCCTCGTGCCTGTTGGAATTATCTCCCAGGTAAGAGGGGCGTCTTGTGATAGAGTTGATGGTATTAATTCGTCTCGGATAGACGCGTCCTGGACAACAGCGACATGCTCTATCGGAAGGTCTACCGTGAAGGATGCTTCGTACTTACTTGTTACTTCTTCTGCTAAATTTATCTCTCTGGACGTGTTGTCATCTTCATACAATGTAAGTGTAGAGCAATCAGGACAGCACCAGAGGAAATTTTTTTCCTCTAATTTTGATTCACGTAAACTATAGTATTTTTCACTAGAAACTCCAGTACCACATTGTCTATACCTCCATTGTTGGCATATTGCACACAGCATTGCATGATCTGACGATCTCACCTCCTTGCGGCATCCATAACATACACATTGTTCGTGAATGTTGCCTTCCACATTTCCGTCTTTCACTTTATCTTCGTCTTCCACTTCATTTGTGTCTTCCACTTCATTTGTGTCTTCCACTTCAGCAATGTAAAGTACACATTCATCGTGCACAGCGTATGCCATTTTTCAATATTGTTGCACAAAACGTCACAGGAAACTAGGAAAGTTTGTTACAAAACTCTGGGAAACTTGTAATGCGTGACAAGCAGGAGCAGTAGTATGTCTACACCGCCGAGGTCGACCAACAACTGAATCATGTGAGGTTAGCAGACACTGACCAGGTCCAACAACTCCATCTGATTGAAAGGTGTGAAATAATACTATAGTGTATTTTTCAGTCGCGCTGCCAATTATTTGACTTAAACCCACACTCTCAAGAAAACGTGTACATCACAAAACTTATATATATAATGTAGGTATATATTAGTTAGTCTTCATACATTTAAAACTTTCTAAGCAAATTGTCAGGTCGCTAAACTAAATGCTACCAATTCTCTTGGTCTGTTAAAAGAAACCTCCCACCCTCTCTCCCATCTTCTCTCTTCTCTCTTCTCTCTTCTCTCTCTCTCTCTCTCTCTCTCCCTCTCTCTCCCTCTCTCTCCCTCTCTCTCCCTCTCTCTCCCTCTCTCTCCCTCTCTCTCTCTCCCTCCCTCTCTCTCCCTCCCTCTCTCTCTCCCTCTCTCCCTCTCTCTCGCTCTCTGACACACACACACACTAAGATAATAGGAAGGATAAGAAACTTAGATGATTGTCAGGCCCTTCAAGATGACCTGGACAAAATAAGTATATGGAGCAACACTTGGCAAATGGAATTTAATGTTAATAAATGTCATGTTATGGAATGTGGAATAGAACATAGACCCCACACAACCTATATATTATGTGAGAAATCTTTGAAGAATTCTGATAAAGAAAGAGATCTAGGGGTGGTTCTAGATAGAAAACTATCACCTGAGGACCACATAAAGAATATTGTGCGAGGAGCCTATGCCACGCTTTCTAACTTCAGAATTGCTTTTAAATACATGGATGGCGATATACTAAAGACATTGTTCACGACTTTTGTTAGGCCAAAGCTAGAATATGCAGCAATTGTGTGGTGCCCATATCTTAAGAAGCACATCAACAAACTGGAAAAGGTGCAAATACATGTTACTAAGTGGCTCCCAGAACTGAAGGGCAAGAGCTATGAGGAGAGGTTAGAGGCATTAAATATGCCAAAACTAGAAGACAGAAGAAAAAGAGGTGATATGATCACTACATACAAAATACTAACAGGAATTAATAAAATCGATAGGGAAGATTTCCTGAGACCTGGAACTTTAAGAACAAGAGGTCATAGATTTAAACTAGCTAAACACAGATGCCGAAGAAATAAGAAAATTCACTTTCACAAACAGAGTGGTAGACGGTTGGAACAAGTTAGGTGAGAAGGTGGTGGAGGCCAAGACCGTCAGTAGTTTCAAAGCGTTATATGACAAAGAGTGCTGGGAAGACGGGACACCACGAACGTAGCTCTCATCCTAAAACTACACTTAGGTAGTTACACTTAGGTAATTACACACACACACGTACACACGTATACACACACACACACAGAAGAGTGAGGGGAGACATGATCACTACCTACAAAATCCTCAGGGGAATTGACAGGGTAGACAAGGACAAACTATTCAACACTGGCGGTACGCGAACAAGGGGACACAGGTGGAATCTGAGTACCCAAAGGAGCCACAGGGACGTTAGAAGGAACTTTTTCAGTGTCAGAGTAGTTAACAGGTGGAATGCATTAGGCAGTGATGTGGTGGAGGCTGACTCCATACACAGTTTTAAATGTAGATATGATAGAGCCCAGTAGGCTCAGGAATCTGTACACCAGTTGATTGAAAGTTGAGAGGCGGGACCAGAGAGCCAGAGCTCAACCCTCGCAAACACAACTAGGTGAGTACACACACACACACACACAAACACACACACACACACACACACACACACACACACACACACACACAAACATACACACACATATCCCCCCTGCAGAGGGATATGACAAGGGAAGAGAGAATACATGCAGCAGACGCGAGGAAGGAGCGCAGGGAGAGAGAAAGGATTCAGAGTACCACAACCCAGAACCCTACAATCCCAGAGGGAAGTGGAGAACCCTCCTCAAACAGTGCAACAGCCACAGGAATTGGGGCACCACCCCCACATTCTACCCAACAGACACCCAACCTGCCCCATCCCCTGTCAGCCCCCCACTAAGTACCCACCTAGGGCACCCTCCCCCCCACCCACCCCCTCCTCCCACTCACCCCCCTCCTCCCACTTACTCCTCTCCCCAGGACCTCCCTTCTCCCCCATCCCCCAAGCCCTCCCTTCTCCCACATGCCTTCCCATCTCTCCCACCCCCAAGCCCTCCCTTCTTCCCTGCCCCCCACTCTCTCCTACCCCACCTAAGTCTTCCCCTCTCCCCTAAACCCACCTCTCTTCCTCACCCACCTCAGCCCTCCTTTTTCCCCCAAGCCCTCCACCCTTTTCTCCCCCCCCCAAGCCCCCCCATCCCCCAAAGCCTCTCCTCCCCCCATGCTTCCCCAACCCTCCCTCTCTCACCCCCCCCCAACCCTCCTCTTCTCACTCTCCCCCCCCAACCCTCTCACTCTCCCCCCTCTACCCTCCCCCTCTTACCCACCCCCCTTACCCTCCCCCTCTCCCCCACCCCCCAAGCCCTCCCTCCTCCACCAATCTCCCCATGCCAGATCCCCCCAGCTCCCACTCACCCCAGATCCCAAAGGTCCCCCCCAGAGGAGAAGCAGAAGAGAGTCAGTTTCAGGGTGATGTACTCGAACATAGATGGGATCACAAGCAAGACAAGTGAACTAAGGGAAAGAGCACAAGAAGTGAACCCAGATGTAATCGGACTCACTGAAACAAAACTCTCTGGAATCATAACGAATGCCATGTTTCTCCAAGAGTACACAGTAATAAGGAAAGAGAGGGAAGGTAGGGAGGAGGCGGAGTGGCCCTACTCATGAGAAAGGAATGGAGTTTTAAGGAGATGACCATACCAGGCTATGAGGAGTTCAGAGACTACATAGCAGGCACCATAATAATAATAATAATAATAATAATAATAATTTTTATTTAGGCAAAGGTACATACATAAAGAGATTTTACAAAGTTTGTTGGCTTTATAGATAAAAGCTAGTACATACAATGCCTAAAGCCACTATTACGCAAAGCGTTTCGGGGAGGAAAAAACACTACTGACTAAAGCTTAAAACTCATGGGTAAAAAGAAAAAAATGTGTTGAGTACAAATAAAAATAGAGGTAAAAGAGGAGGGAACATTGTTGAAAAAACAGCACAAATACAATTACAAATTATTACAGAAAATTACATTAAAACAGCGTTGATTTGAAAAAAAAAAAAAAAAAAAAACATACATGGGTTGACAATAGAGAGGTAAGGTAGGTTACAGGGAATTTATTAGGTATAGCTTCGTTTTTAACTTAAACTGGTTGAGAGAGGTACTGTCTTTAACATGGTTGGGAAGGTCATTCCACATTCTGGGCCCCTTGATTTGTAGAGCATTTCTGGTTTGATTAAGTCGTACTCTAGGAATATCAAAACTGTATTTATTTCTGGTGTGGTGCTCATGGGTTCTGTTACAGCCTTCTATGAAGCTTTTGAGATCAGGATTGGCATTACAATTTAGAGTTTTGTATATGTAAAGTACACATGAGAGAATGTGCAGTGACTTAATGTCTAACATATTCAGGGATTTGAGTAGGGGTACCGAGTGATGTCTGGGGCCTGAATTGGATATTGTCCTAATAGCAGCTTTGTGTTGAGTAATTAGAGGACGTAAGTGATTTTGGGTAGTAGAGCCCCAAGCACAAATACCATAGTTGAGATATGGATAGATAAGGGAGTAATAGAGAGTCACCAGGGCAGGGCGTGGTACATAATATCTGATCTTAGAAAGAATGCCCACAGTTTTTGAAACTTTTTTTGATATGTTTAGAATGTGTCCCTGGAAATTCAGCTTGTGGTCAATGAGAATGCCAAGGAATTTGCCATCTAATTTGTTACAAATTTGGGTATTGTTTATTTTGAGATTTATTTGATTAGAGGATTTATTGCCAAACAGAATATAGAAAGTTTTGTCAATGTTAAGGGTGAGTTTGTTGGCAGTTAGCCACAGATGGACTTTATTTAGCTCAGTATTTACTGTGGCATTTAGAGCAAGGGGATCAGGACTGGAGTAAATGAAGGTTGTGTCGTCAGCAAATAGGATTGGTTTGAGGTGTTGGGAGGCATTTGGAAGGTCATTAATGTAGATGAGAAAGAGGAGAGGGCCAAGTATGCTGCCCTGGGGAACACCAATGTTGATGGGTAGGGTGGGAGAAATTGTATTATTCACAGAAACACATTGGAGCCTGTCAGTAAGGTAGGATTTGAGGTATTGTAGGGAGTGTCCTCTGACACCATAATGATGTAATTTAAGAAGAAGGTTTTGGTGGTTGACAGTATCGAAAGCTTTACGCAGGTCCACAAATAACCCAACAGGGAACTCATTTTTATCAAGAGCTGTATGAATCGAGTTAAGCATACTAATAAGTGCATCGTTAGTGCTTTTTTTGGGCCTGAAGCCATATTGGCAAGGGCTAAGTATATTGAGTTTGGCTAGATATGAGTAAAGCTGCTTATAGATTAGTTTTTCAAAAATTTTTGACAAGTTTGGCAGGATTGATATAGGTCTGTAGTTGTTAACATCTGTGAGATCACCACATTTATGGACAGGCGTTACTCTCGCTTTTTTTAGAATATCTGGAAAGGTTTGGAGTTCAAGTGACTTGTTGAAGAGCAAAGCAATAGCAGGGGCTAAAGATCTGGAGGCTTTTTTGTAGATTAAAGTTGGTATCTCCTCAAGGGCACCAGACTTGGTTTTAAGGGAAAGGTTTATCTCATTGACGTCAATGGAATTAATAGGCTTTAGGTACAGAGACTGGGGATAGTTCCCTGTAAGATAGCCCTTAATGTCAGTACTGGAAGATGGAATATCATTAGCAAGGGATGAACCAATGGAAGAGAAGAACCTATTGAACTCAATAGCAGAATCAGAGGCTGAAAGCTGACCATCGTTATTAGACAGGAGACATCGTTATTATTATTCTCCCATGACGATGGGAGGACCAAGAATAGTAGGTCCTCCCAATAGTAATATACAACCCTCCACCAAATGACAGAAGACCCAGTCAAGAGTATGAAAACAACAACATTGCAGTTAACACTATAATTGAGAAGGCAGCCTCTGCTGCCTGTAGAAATAGATCCCACCTGCTCATCATGGGCGACTTCAACCACGGAAGGATTGACTGGAAGAACAAGGAACCGCATGGAGGCGAGGATACGTGGAGAGCCAAACTATTGGAGGTGGTGAAAAGAAACTTTTTAACCCAGCATGTCGGAGAAACCACAAGGATGAGAGGCAATGACGAACCAGCGAGACGCGACCTAGTCTTCACTCTGAACGACTCCGACATAAGAGAAATCGGTTTTGAGGACCCAGTAGCAATGAGCGACCACAGTGTACTGGTGTTTGAGTACTTGATTGAAGAAGGGTTATTGAACTCGAGGAGGGATACCGAAACCAAAAGGTTAGCATACCGAAAGGGAAACTATGAGGGGATAAGAAAATTCCTAACAGATAAAGCATGGGAAACAGAGCTCAGGGGAAAGACGGCCCAAGATATGATGGATTACATCACGCAGAAGTGCAAGGACGCAGCAAACAAGTTTGTCCCAGTCCAAAAGGAAAACAGAGAAATGAAAATGAGAAACCCATGGTTTAATCAGAGATGTAGGCTAGCTAAGCAGCAAAGTAAAAGGGCATGGAGAGACTATAGGAATAACAGGACACAGGAGAGCAGAGAAAGATACCAAAATGCCAGGAATGAATATGTCAGGATGAGAAGAGAGGCAGAAAGACAATACGAAAATGACATCGCAAGCACGGCAAAGACTCAGCCTAAATTGTTGCATAGCCACGTCAGGAGAAAAACAACAGTAAATGAACAGGTTATGAAATTAAGGATAGGGGCGGAAGGATTCACTACAAATGACAAGGAAGTGTGTGAGGAATTGAATAAGAAATTCAAGGAGGTCTTCACCTTAGAGCAAGGAGAAATTCCAGAGGTAAGTGAGGGAATAGCTAACTAGGAACCACTGGAAGAGTTTGAGATTACCAGCGGGGAAGTAAGGAAGTGTTTACTAGAGTTGGATGTGACAAAGGCTATAGGCCCAGATGGAACCTCCCCTTGGGTTCTAAAGGAAGGAGCAAGAGAAGTGTGCCTACCACTCTCCATAGTGTATAACAAATCACTGGCAACAGGGGAACTGCCAGATATTTGGAAAGCAGCTAACGTAGTCCCGATATACAAGAAAGGGGATAGACAGGAGGCACTGAATTACAGGCCAGTGTCTCTAACCTGCATACCATGCAAGCTGATGGAGAAGATTGTGCGAAGAAATCTAGTGGAGCACCTGGAGCGAAAGAACTTTGTAACACAGCATCAACATGGATTCAGGGATGGCAGGTCCTGCCTCACAGGGTTACTTGAATTCTATGACCAGGCAACAAAAGTAAGGCAAGAAAGAGAAGGGTGGGCAGACTGCATATTTTTGGATTGTCAGAAAGCCTTTGATACAGTGCCACACAAGAGGCTAGTGCGAAAGTTGGAGATGCAGGCTGGAGTGAAAGGGAAAGTACTCCGTTGGATACATGAGTACCTAAGCAACAGGAGACAACGAGTCAGTGTGAGGGGTGAGGTCTCAGATTGGCGAGACGTTACGAGTGGAGTTCTGCAGGGGTCAGTCCTTGGACCTATACTGTTTCTGATATATGTAAATGATCTCCCAGAGAGTATAGAATCGTTTCTCTAAATGTTTGCCGATGATGCAAAAATTATGAGGAGGATTGAAACTGAGGACGATAGTAGGAGGCTACAAGATGACCTAGACAGACTGAGTGAATGGTCCAACAAATGACTGTTGAAGTTCAACCCGAGTAAATGCAAAGTAATGAAACTAGGCAGTGGAAATAGGAGGCCAGACACAGGATACAGAATAGGAGGTGAAGTACTTAATGAAACGAACAGAGAGAAAGATCTAGGAGTTGATATCACACCAAACCTGTCTCCTGAAGCCCACATAAAAAAAATAACGTCTGCTGCATATGCGAGACTCGCTAACATCAGAACAGCGTTCAGGAACCTGTGTAAGGAATCATTCAGAATCTTGTACACCACATATGTAAGACCAATCCTGGAGTATGCGGCCCCAGCATGGAGCCCGTACCTTGTCAAGCACAAGACGAAGCTGGAAAAAGTCCAAAGGTATGCCACTAGACTAGTCCCAGAACTAAGAGGTATGAGTTACGAGGAAAGGCTGCGGGAAATGCACCTTACGACACTGGAAGACAGAAGAGTAAGGGGAGACATGATCACAACCTACAAAATCCTCAGAGGAATCGACCGGGTAAACAAGGATAAACTATTCAACACTGGTGGGTCGCGAACAAGGGGACACAGGTGGACACTGAGTACCCACATGAGCCACAGAGACGTTAGAAGGAACTTTTTCAGTGTCAGAGTAGTTAACGGATGGAATGCATTAGGCAGTGATGCGGTGGAGGCTGACTCCATACACAGTATTACAATACAATACAATTTTATTTAGGTAAGGTACATACATACAATAAATATTTACAAGGATTGTTTGACTTATAGGTATAGCTAGTACATACAATGCCTAAAGCCACTATTACGCAAAGCGTTTCGGGCATGATAAACTTAAATGACAAGCTTAATACTAATTGAGCATAATGAGTAGAATGTAGTATTAAATGTAGATATGATAGAGCCCAGTAGGCTCAGGAATCTGTACACCAGTTGATTGACAGTTGAGAGGTTGGACCAAAGAGCCAAACCTCAACCCCGCAAGCACAAATAGGTGAGTACACACACACACACACCTTGTCCAGCACAAGACGAAGCTTCAAAAAGTTTAGTGGTACGCCAATCAGCTTGTCCCAGGATTAAGAGGCATGAGTTACGAGGACAGGCTGCGAGAAATGCACCTCACGACACTGGAAGACAGAAGAGTAAGGGAGAGACATGATCACTACCTACAAAATTCTCAGAGCAATTGATAGGGTACATAAAGATAAACTGTTTAACACGGGTGGTAGGCGAACAAGGGGGACACAGGTGGAAACTTAGTACCCAAATGAGCCACTGGGACGTTAGAAAGAACTTTTCAGTGTCAGTAGTTAATAGATGGAATGCATTAGGCAGTGATGTGGTGGAAGCTGACTCCATACACAGTTTCAAATGCAGATATGATAGAGCCTAGTAGGCTCAGGAATCTGTACATTGACAGTTGAGAGGTGGAACCAAAGAGCCAGAGCTCAACCCCCGCAACCACAACTAGGTGAGTATACACACGCGCACACACACGCGCACACACACGTACACACACACACAAACATACACACACTAATGCCTCTATTCACCTTGCAGTAAATAGGAATCTGGAAGTCAGAAAGCTACTAAAGGCTGCATCCTGGGGATGTGTGTGTGTGTGTTAGATAAAAATATATGTTGTTTAGATATGATGGAGAAAATGAGGCCGAGAGTCGGTACATTAGACAACCGACGCTTAGAAAGGCGGGATCCAAGAGCTAACAGCTAAATCTTGCTAATAATGAATCAAAATATTTAAAACACACACATGCATGTTTTATATGAATTTGACTGAGGGCGACCATCATCTGTGATGGCCTCGACGGGACAGGAAGTCGGCGGTTGATCAAAGGCCTCCCCCATCCTCCACATACCTGAGGACTTTTCCGGCTTAATTTTAAACAGAAGTAATGTCTTGGCATTTACGGCTTCAGCGGGTGGGTGGGTCCGTGGGTTTATTACACTGAGTGAAAACAATCGCCTATTCTCTATTTTATATTGCCGCTTGTGTGCGTTGCACAAGGGGATTAATATCTGGATTAATATCTTTCAATATTTTCAGTATTTTTAAAGGTATCGCTTAAATACTGAAGATACTGTTATTGGACACCGCTTAATTGACAATGTCTCAACAACGCAGGCTGGGCTGCCGGCGCCATTGCTAGCTGACCGCACACGGATTTGTTCCCGGAAAAACTCACGATTCTGAGCACCCATCAGCTCCATTCATCGTGGTTTTGTGAGGAAGAATACATCAGTACTCCAAGACCCAGACAATATCTTGTTTTGAAGGAAACAATTCCGATTTCGTCTACAATTGACGGAGAAACAACGTTGTTGATTACCTGCTGCCCAGCTGACTAGTATTCTGCGCAACCCAGTACGCAGGCGACCCAAGCTCTCGTACCGCACTGTTTTTTTGTTTTTTTTTAGGGCCGTATCACTGACCAGGTCACTTAGAGTCCTACCCTGAAGTGTAACACTGTAAAAGTGTTTGGTTTAGTTTAATACATACATAGAGTACATGAGTCACAGACAAAGATCTGAGAGGCGCCAGTTTGTCGGCCTGAAACTCACACCTCAAAGCGTTAATGACCCCAAGTGACCTGAGGTCAGATCATGCGAATTTCACCTTGCTTCTGATAATCTCTTAGTTGGAGCCTGGTAGCCTTCAAACTTGCCGACGTTTAAGGAGTGGCTTGGTAGTGCCGGAGGCTATCTACTTGTGGGCGGAGTTAGTACTAGGGTCCCCAATATATACTGAGGGAGCATAGAGCTTTGAAGCATTAAGACAACAGAGCAGACGAGCCAGCAGAGCAGAGAAGACGTCCCTAGCAGGGAGGCTGTCGGCCGGCAGGGGCGAGACAGTCTCTGTCAAGCTACAGACCCCCCCCCCCTCTCTATTCAACTTAGACTCAGTCCTCGGTGAGTGAACATTAAGGTGACTTGGTCGTGTTTACATATGTTGTGTGATGATCAGGGGCAGTCAAGTTGTAGGGTTCTCGAATTCTTGGATGATGACTCACTTTGCATATTAAACTGGAACATTTTAATTGAATTGCTAAATTATGATACTTCATGTGAAATATAATTATGAATTTATTATTTAAATTGTGTTTAACTTTGTTCCCTAGAGCTTTGAGTTGAGGTGAGAAAGCCTCTGTGGTTACTGGTTTCATGGTGTAGAATGAGTACATGATAAAGATGGGAACTACTAATAATGATCTCTTGATAACATCATTTGAGAATTTTGTGATACAGACAAGTTCCATTCCTTGTCTTGTATGTGATGATCTAGAATGGATGGTGGCAGCATTTCGTCTTCTACTATCTACATTTCTACTTCTACTATCTACTCTTCTACTTCTACCTATCTACACCTCTCCCTCCACCCTTCTCTAAACTCTCACTTTCAACTAATGACCCTCCTTGCTCCTTCCACCTCCCTACCTCTCACCCCAAACCCTCACTAATTACTTCACTATTCATTTCTTTCCTTTCGTTTTCTCTTATACGTTTGTGGCAATGATTCTGTATTCTAGAGTTCTCTCTAGAGTTTCGGGTAACTGATCAAGTGACGGCGCCTTGTAGTCTTAGCACCTAGGTAGTCGAATACCTAGGTTACAAGGTGTTGAACCAGAGAGGTTGCCTTAGGAACTCTGGAGGGTGCTCTAGAATAGTTAGCTAACTGGGGACGGGATAACGGACTAGAGAGAGCTGTTTCCCCCGGCCTCGTTAGTTAACTGGGGGGTGGAATAATGGACGAGATAGAGCTATTTCCCCCAACCCCCGTTACAGAAGGGCGAGGCGATACCCTGCGGGCAGCACCATAAGAGAGCACCTTAGAAGGTGTACTGAGCCTGACAGGGAAAGGTAGACCAAACAGCTCATTTAGGTGTTAGGTATCCCTGATTACACCTGGAGGATTCATTCTACGACCTCCTTTGGAGGGGAAATGAATTTCTCCAGGCCTAGGAGTGTCTCAGGCTTTAGGTAGGGCAGTGATTCGGTTCTCACTACGTGGAGAGAGTCATGGGGAAGGCTAAGAGAAAGAGGAAATGGAGGCAGCTTTCAGATGAGGAGGGACGGTGGACCGATGTGCAGCAGGCACCGAAGAAAACTGCTATCGAGGCTTCACCACTTGCTTCTACCAGCAAGACAGCAGACGTAATGGACCTAGAGAGGACAGCATCAGTCACACACCAGCCAGTGTCAGACAATGCTTCTCTGTCCACAACACAGCCACAGGACGACAATGTGAGACAGGAGAGGACACCACCAGTCACACACCAGCCAGTGTCAGACAATGTACCTCTTTCCACAGCCCAGCCACAAGACGACAGTATGAGACAGGAGAGGACACCACCAGTCACACACCAGCCAGTGTCAGACAATGTACCTCTCTCCACAGCCCAGCCACAAGACGACAGTATGAGACAGGAGAGGACACCACCAGTCACACACCAGCCAGTGTCAGACAATGTACCTCTCTCCACAGCCCAGCCACAGGACAACAGTATGAGACAGGAGAGGACACCACCAGTCTCACACCAAACATCGCCAGACTCTGCACATCTTCCAAAATTCAAGATAATGCAGACAGACCACTTTCCTACAGCACATGGAGTAGTAACGGCAATGGAAAAATAACAACCAGAGCTCAAACTTTCCATTATAGTCAACCTGAAAGGAGAAATAATAATAACACCACAAGACCAACAGACTGCAAATTACTTAGAAAAAGTAAGAGTCCTGCAAGGGAAACCTGTATGCTGGAAAAGCTGGACCCTTCAGAAAGACGCACACGAGTCGTGCTTTTGGGATACCCAATCGACTTTCCCCTGGATCCAGTACTAGAACACAAGCAAATCCTGAATGCAGAACGATGCCGCACAAAAGTAGACAAGGCAGCGACACGTCAGGTTCTGGTGACCGTCATGGGACATGTGCCAGAAACATTCAGTCTTGGAAATTGGGGAACATACCGACAAAGACCATCCGTCCCAGAACCCCTGCGCTGCTTCAGGTGTCAGAAATACGGCTACCATCAATCACGCTGCACCGGACAGGAGAGATGCGGTGTGTGCAGCTTGAGACATCCAACCAAAGACTGCATAGCCAAGCACAAGGCAAACCAGGCCACAACAGCCAAATGTCCAAATTGTGGAGGCAAACATCATACCTGGAGCACAACCTGCTCTGCACGGAAAGAAAAAAGTGCAGACAGCTCAGGCCAAGATCAACACACAGACCAGCACTACATACACCAACACCAACACCAACGTCTGGAACACTCGTGCACAGCCACAACAGACACCCTTTCTCACAGAGCAAAATTTCCCGAATCTATTAATTCCAAATCAGAAAATACACAAGTGCTGCAGAAATACAGCAAAAGCAAAAGAGCAAAAAACAATTACTTTCGGAATCAACACAACAGATATACAGTTTTACCGAGGTCCAGCTGAAAAACATCGTGAAGATCATGGCAGAAACCATTATCAATTGCCTACAGATGACGCAGAACGCCTCACAACAACAGACTCAAGAAATCACTTGTGTGATAATGGACAAGATCGTGCAGCAGACCACAGTTACACAAGAAACAGACAGTCTGAGACAAGATGGAGCACTAGAGGACAAACAACGCAACATGGACATACAGACTACCAACAACAGTCGGGTAGTCAAGACACCAGAACATCAACATTTACAAAAGCAACTGCAAGAAGCAGTGACCACCCAAGATCAACAGAATCTTACAACACAAGAGACAGACAACAACAGCCAATGCAGTCTGATATGCAGCAACGCCAACAAAGACGTATTGAACAGCAGAGATGCACAGGTTCCAACAACACAAGAAACAGCCACGAGCAATCAATGCAGTCCGACATGCAGCAATACCAACAACAAAGTGATGGACCACAGTTATGCACAGATTCCAACAATGCCGGGGATGACCACGAACAATCAATGCAGTCCGATTTGCAGGGACACGACTTGCGAGGTGGAGAATATAGAGGTCGATCCCGAAGAGGAGTTCTGGTAGAACAGGCAACACCAACCGAAACCGTCGTCTGGCCATTACGAATGCTGCAGTGGAACATACAAGGAACATACATATATATGCCCGAAACGCTTTGCGTAATAGTGGCTTTAGGCATTGTATGTACTAGCTCTACCTATAAGTCAAACAATCCTTGTAAATATTGTATGTATGTACCTTACCTAAATAAAATTGTATTGTATTGTATTGTATTGGAAATAAAAACCACACACTTCAGGAGGCTGCAATCAGCACGAAAGCAGATATAATCGTTTTGGAAGAAACTCTTTTCCCAGCCACGAAATCCTTCAGATTAGCTGGATATCAGCACTATGTTATACCGTATGAGCAGGGGGAGATAAAGAGGGTTAATGACCCTAGTCAGGAACACCATACCCAGCAAGAAAATAGACCCAGTTTCATGTGGAGATGGAGTAGAGGAATTAGCAGTAACAGTGAATATGGCTAATATTGAGCTCCTCATATACAACGTCTACAAGCCCCCTAGGCGTAAACTAGAAGCAGAGGCAGTGCTTGCCTTGGCCACGCAGGAAAATGTAATTATTGTTGGGGATTTTAATGCTCATCATCAAGCGTTAGGTGCGACTGGGCCAGCCAATGCAGATGGGCGCCATTTAGCTGCAGCTCTGCGAGAAGTACCTGAAATTACACTTCTCAACACTGGGGAACCCACTCACATTCTAGGAGGTTCCCTTGATCTTACATTAATCTCAACAGCACTCAAGCATCAGGCGAAGTGGGAAGTAGACCCGGTGATCACCAGTGACCACTATGCTACTGTCACAACACTAAACCTAGCACGACCTCCTACACCATCTGCACAACCTAGGTGGAATTTAAGAAAGGCCAATTGGAATATATACCAAGAAGAACTTGAAAAATGGTATGCAACACACACGCCACCTGAGGATTTGAACATACACGAGACCAATCTGCAGGAAGCCATTGCAGCTGCTGCAAACAAAGCTATTCCAATCATTATCACAGGAAACACAAAACGAAAGAACTATTGGTTCTATAATAACGAAGTTAAAGAACAGAACCACAGAGTCAACATCTTCAGAAAACATCTAAAGAGAAACCCCACTCCAGAAGGAAGAACTCTGCTAAGAGCGGTGATATCTGAAGCAAGACGAGTTTCTCGAGAAGTAAAGGAGGCAAGATGGTTTGAGTGGTGTCAAACTCTAAATGAACATAGTAGTCTTGGCAAAATATGGGGTCAGATTAAAACTATATCAGGTCGACCAGCCCGGCCACAGGCATGTATTCAACCATTGCAGGAGGCTGAGAGACTTGCTCTCCAATTTACAGAAAGAACAGCTTCATATCAGCTTCCTGCAATGGTCCGAAGGCAGCAAGAACAATTAAAACAAGAGAGGTTGACAATCATTCATGAGAGCATAGCTATAAATGACGAATGTGACTGTCCCTTCACCAAACAAGAACTAATCAGAGCCAAAAAAGGTGGTAAGGACACTGCACCAGGTGCTGATAACATTACATAATCAATAATCGCACATGCAGGTCCTGCTGGAGAACAAGGAATATTGGACATCATCAATGCATCTTGGCAGCAAGGCAAACTACCAACCTCTTGGAAGCAAGCAGACATCATACCGATTCCTAAGCCGAAAGAACCTGGCAATTACAGACCCATTTCATTAACATCATGCATTAGTAAAACTGCAGAATGGATGGTCTTAAATAGGCTACTGTGGAAGACTGGAGACCTTCATAAACACATATTTGGCTTCACTAGAGGAGTAGGTACTGCCAACTGCATAGTAACATTACTAGGAACAGTTAATTCAGGTCCAGCTATAGTAATCTTCCTTGATCTAGAAAAATCATTCGAACTTGCAAGCCCGCAAGCAATTTTACACACCTTAGTTAAAAAAGGTGTAAAGGGAAAAATACTAGCATGGATTCAAAATTACCTAAGTCACAGGTATGCCAGAGTAAAGTTGCAAGGACAAGTGTCGGACTACCACTTGCATGAGAATGGGACTCCACAAGGAGGAGTCCTCAGTCCTAGTCTCTTTAACATCCTTATGGAAAACCTTGTTACCATGACATTTACAGAAGGGGTTAAATTGCTAAGCTATGCTGATGATATAGCATTAGTCATTACAGGTCCTTCACTTCTAAATAAAGCACAAGGTGCATTAGATAAAGTAACATCTGAATGCAGCGTTTTAGGGCTAAAAATATCTGCACAGAAGTCTAAGGCAATGAGACTAGGCGGCAACACTCCAGACAGGCACCTACGCATTCAAGACATTAACCTTCAGTGGGTTACACAATATCAATATCTCGGAGTATGGATAGATTTTAAAATGACATTCAACAAGCAAATTCAATATCTAAAGGAGAAAGTAAAATCACGACTATATATAATGAGAGCAATCACAGGGCCCCGTCTAGGAGCGGGACACAAAGTGTTAAGAATGTTTTACATACATGCCGTTCGTTCCCTAGTTGATTATGCAGCGCCTGCCTTGCTCACTCTTTCTCCTGGTCAGTAGGCAAACGTTGAGGTTATTCAAAACAATGCATTGCGAATCATAACAGGAGCTCCCAGATGGACTAAAATACTGAACCTAAGACTAGAAACCAAGTTAACGTCTATTGAAATAAGGGTAAAAGGGATTGCTGTGTGCATGCTGACCAAGATATTGACTAGACCTAGAAACAGTTCACTTAAAGATGTAATCACTGGAACACTAACTCTGGACAGAAGAGCCTCCAATAGCAACAGGTGGACCCATTGTGCGATAAACACCATCAATACATTCGATATAACAAACACAGTCACTGAGAAGGGTGTCGACGAAATACATGCGGACTTTATTATGCAAGCCCCTTGGGAATCTCTGCCAGCAGACTTTAAGATTATGGTTATTGAAGGAAAAAAGAACCAGACAAATCCTCATCTGCTACGTAACATTGCACACATGCATATAGAAGCAAACATTGTATGTATGTATCTTGTATGTATGTACCTTACCTAAATAAACATTTGATTTGATTTGACCTCACCCCTAATTGTAAACCCATGTCTACGATTTTTAACAATGCTGTTTGTTGACCAAATTGTATTTTTGTTTTTTTTTCTGCCATGTTTCACCCCCCCCTTTTTTCATTTTTTTCTGATTTTTTCACAACACAATTTATACTTTAATCTAAGTTAGTATTAAGTTTTAGTCTTAGTGTTTTTCCTGCCCGAAACGCTTTGCGTAATAGTGGCTTTAGGCTTTGTATGTACTAACTCTATCTATGAATCCATCAACTTTTGTATTTCACATTGTATGTATGTACTTTACCTGAACAAATATTTGTATTTGTTTGTACATGGCATCCGACAGCTTCACATACTTCACAGATGGATCAGTAGACCAGCAGGGACAAGAAACCGGAGCTGCAGTTAAAGCAGGAAACTGTAAATAGTTGGAGGCTCTCAAATGGGTGTTCGACTTTACAAACAGAGATGCTAGCCATTCAAAGGCTTTGGAACATGCTCTTGCTCAACACTGACAACATGTTATCATACATACAGATTCGAGAACCACCATTGAAACCTTGCAACAAGAACACATATGTGATAACATACATCTGATCACAAATGTCATATCATTAATGCAAACACTCAAACGACAAGGCCGACGGGTACTTATCAACTGGGTGTCAAGTCATGTGGGAATAATAGGAAATGACATTGCAGACGAAGCTGCAAAACTTGCAACTACCTACCTTGAGGTTACCTTGAGGTGCTTCCGGGGCTTAGCGTCCCCGCGGCCCGGTCGTCGACCAGGCCTCCTGGTTGCTGGACTGATCAACCAGGCTGTTGGACGCGGCTGCTCGCAGCCTGACATATGAGTCACAGCCTGGTTGATCAGGTATCCTTTGGAGGTGCTTATCCAGTTCTCTCTTGAACACTGTGAGGGGAGAAGAACTAAGAGAAGAAATGTAGACATTTACATACCACAGAGTCTATCACAGATTAAGAAAGTAATTAGAAACAGAGCAATGCAAAAGATGTACAGTGACCACACCACAGCAGTTGCAACATCAGGATCTGCGTGTTGGTACAAGAATTCAACCAACTACGAACCACTTAGTTTGATGAAAGGGAGCAGTAGAGCAACAGAAGTGCACTTACATCGCATCAGGCTTTGATACCATGTGCATGGGAAATAGGCTTACAGGTTCCGGAAGATGAGAGGAAATGTCAACACTGTAGAGAAATGCCCGACAGACCACTGGAACATTATCTAACACAGTGCACAGTTACAAACCCATTAAGATTTCAACTTAGATTCAACAGAGCAGAAGTTGTTGTTAAACACATATGGCAAAATCTTACTGAAGCGACCATACGAGTAATAATAATAATAATAATAATCTTTATTTAGGTAAGGTACATACATAAAGAGATTTACAAAGTTTGTTGGCTTTATAGATAGAGCTAGTACATACAATGCCTAAAGCCACTATTACGCAAAGCGTTTCGGGCAGGAAAAACATTAATGACTACAGCTTAAAACTAATGGGTAAAAAGAAAAGATGTGATGAGTACATATAAAAAATAGAGGTAAAAGAGGGGGGAACATTGTTGAAAAACCAGCACAAATACAATTACAAATTATTACAGAAAATTACATTCAAACAGCGTTGATTTGAAAAACAAAAAAACAAAAAATATACATGGGTTGACAACAGGGGGGTAAGGTGGGTTACATGGAATTTATTAGGTATAGCTTCGTTTTTAACTTAAACTGGTTGAGAGAGGTACAGTCTTTAACATGGTTGGGAAGGTCATTCCACATTCTGGGCCCCTTGATTTGTAGAGCATTTCTGGTTTGATTTAGTCGTACTCTAGGAATATCAAAACTGTATTTATTTCTGGTGTGGTGCTCATGGGTTCTGTTACAACCTTCTATGAAGCTTTTGAGATCAGGATTGGCATTATAGTTTAGCGTTTTATATATGTATAATACACATGAGAGAATGTGCAGTGACTTAATGTCTAACATATTCAGAGATTTGAGTAGGGGTACCGAGTGATGTCTGGGGCCAGAATTGGATATTGCCCTAATAGCAGCTTTGTGTTGAGTAATTAGAGGACGTAAGTGATTTTGGGTAGTAGAGCCCCAAGCACAAATACCATAGTTGAGATATGGATAGATAAGGGAGTAAGAGAGAGTCAACAGGGCAGGGCGTGGTACATAATATCTGATCTTAGAAAGAATGCCCACAGTTTTTGAAACTTTTTTTGATATGTTTAGAATGTGTCCCTGGAAATTCAGCTTGTGGTCAATGAGAATGCCAAGGAATTTGCCATCTAATTTGTTACAAATTTGGGTATTGTTTATTTTGAGATTTATTTGATTAGAGGATTTATTGCCAAACAGAATATAGAAAGTTTTGTCAATGTTAAGGGTGAGTTTGTTGGCAGTTAGCCACAGATGGACTTTATTAAGCTCAGTATTTACTGTGGCATTTAGAGCAAGGGGATCAGGACTGGAGTAAATGAAGGTTGTGTCATCAGCAAATAGAATTGGTTTGAGGTGTTGGGAGGCATTTGGAAGGTCATTAATGTAGATGAGAAAGAGGAGAGGGCCAAGTATGCTGCCCTGGGGAACACCAATGTTGATGGGTAGTGTGGGAGAAATTGTATTATTCACAGAAACACATTGGAGCCTGTCAGTAAGGTAGGATTTGAGGTATTGTAGGGAGTGTCCTCTGACACCATAATGATGTAATTTAAGAAGAAGGTTTTGGTGGTTGACAGTATCGAAAGCTTTACGCAGGTCCACAAATAACCCAACAGGGAACTCATTTTGATCAAGAGCTGTATGAATCGAGTTAAGCATACTAATAAGTGCATCGTTAGTGCTTTTTTTGGGCCTGAAGCCATATTGGCAAGGGCTAAGTATATTGAGTTTGGCTAGATATGAGTAAAGCTGCTTATAGATTAGTTTTTCAAAAAATTTTGACAAGTTTGGCAGGATTGATATAGGTCTGTAGTTGTTAACATCTGTGAGATCACCACATTTGTGGACAGGCGTTACTCTCGCTTTTTTTAGAATATCTGGAAAGGTTTGGAGTTCAAGTGACTTGTTGAAGAGCAAAGCAATAGCAGGGGCTAAAGATCTGGAGGCTTTTTTGTAGATTAAAGTTGGTATCTCCTCAAGGGCACCAGACTTGGTTTTAAGGGAAAGGATTATCTCATTGACGTCAGTGGAATTAATAGGCTTTAGGTATAGAGACTGTGGATAGTTACCTGTAAGATAGTCCTTAATGTCAGTACTGGAAGATGGAATATCATTAGCAAGGGATGAACCAATGGAAGAGAAGAACCTATTGAACTCAATAGCAGAATCCGAGGCTGAAAGCTGACCATCGTTATTAGACAGGAGTGTTGGTTTGTTAATTATAGACTTCTTTGATCCCAATATTTGTGAAATTGTTCTCCAAGTTTGTTTAATGTTGCTCTTTATTTGGGTAAATTTATCTTCGTAGTATTTAGTTTTGGCTCGTCTAATTATCTTAGATAGCAATAATGAGTAATTCTTTGAGAATTCTTTGGAGACAATTCCTAACCTATACTTCTTCTCAAGGTCATATAATAAATACTCATACTACGCCCAAGTAAAACAGAAACAAGCAACACTTAGTGGGGCAGCCAGAAGCTTAGGGCCCGCGCAGGAATATCCCTTCAAAAAAAAAACAAAAAAAAACGCAGGCTGAAGATGTGCGTGGCTCCTGCTATTGCAATGATGCTCATTTGCTTTTCAATGATGCGCCTTAGTTGCCCCCTCTCTAACTTACCGTTCTAAATACCCCTTCTCCATCTTTCGCAAACATTCCCTCTCATACATCTCCCCTCCTTTCCTCCTGTCCCCCCGTCTCTCTGTGTCCCCCTGTTCCTCTCTGTCTTCCTGTTCCTCTCTCTGTCCCCCTGTCACTCTCTGTCTCCACGTCACTCTCTGTCCCCCTGTCCCTCTCTCTGTTCCCCTGTCCCTATCTTTGTCCTCATGTCCTTCTCTCTGTCCCCCTGCCCACTCTTCCTGTCCGCTGTCCCTCCTCCCTTTCCTCCAGTCCCCCTGTCCATCTCTTTCCCCTTGTCCCTGTGTCAATGGCGCTGCCATTGGCTTCCAGCTGTTTCCTCTATGATCCTGCTGCACAATCTTTCCTTCCTTCGAGGATACATCTATCCTACTTGTAGCACCCGTCCTAGATTCTCTCAGATGAGGCTTCATGCGACATAGATAGGAACCAGCATTGTGGCTGCCTCGACAATTGCAACAAGATGTGACGATTTTTTCACCGTTTTTAATCTTGACTCTACACTCTCGAGAGTCGTGTTTCTTACCACAGTACCGACACCTGGAGTCAAACTGGCATTTCCAAGCCATATGTCCCCAACGAGAACACTTCATGCAGAATATGGGCTCCTTAATGCATTTTGCAACTTTCCTGTAGCCTAGTCCTTGCACAGAAATTATTTCTGGAGCCACACCCTTTACCAAGGCAACAACCTGGCTATGTTTTTCACCACGAACACTGTTCCTTTTTGCCCAAACAACACTACCATTGTTAAGCAATAGGCAATCAGGATCCGCATAAGTTGGATACTTAAACACTATATATATATATATATATATATATATATATATATATATATGTATATATATATATATATATATATATATATATATATATATATATATATATATATATAGCCAAAAAAGTTAGGTTAGGTTACGTTAGGTTACGTTAGGTATGTTAGGTAGTCGAAAAACAATTAATTCATGAAAATTTGGCTTATTAGGCAAATCGGGCCTTGCATAGTAGGCTGAGAAGTGAGTTCTGGCTACTAGGTACGACATATATATATATATATATATATATATATATATATATATATATATATATATATATATATTATATATATATTATATAAATATATATATATATATATAAATATATATATATATATATATATTATATATAAATATATATATATATATATATATAAATATATATATATATATATATATTATATATAAATATATATATATATAAATATATATATATATATTATTAAATATGACCGAAAAAGTAAGATTAATAATTCTAACACGAATTTTCTCAATCTTTCGTACATTACGCTTCACTGTTGGAGGTAAATCAAAAATCACTTCTCCAAAATTCATTTTTATTTCTAGTCTGACGCGACACGGGCGCGTTTCGTAAAACTTATTACATTTTCAAAGCCTTCACAAATACACAACTGATTAGAACTTACGTATCTCTGATTTTATATCTACATTTGAGTGAGGTGGGAGGGGTGATGTGGCATTAACACAAGACAGAACAAGAGGGGATATTAATAGGGTATTAAAAGTATCAACACAAGACAGAACAGAAACAATGGGTATTGAATAGAAGTGTTTGTAGAAAGCCTATTGGTCCATATTTCTTGATGCTTCTATATTGGAGCGGAGTCTTGAGGTGGGTAGAATATAGTTGTGCAATAATTGGCTGTTGATTGCTGGTGTTGACTTCTTGATGTGTAGTGCCTCGCAAACGTCAAGCCGCCTGCTATCGCTGTATCTATCGATGATTTCTGTGTTGTTTACTAGGATTTCTCTGGCGATGGTTTGGTTATGGGAAGAGATTATATGTTCCTTAATGGAGCCCTGTTGCTTATGCATCGTTAAACGCCTAGAAAGAGATGTTGTTGTCTTGCCTATATACTGGGTTTTTTGGAGCTTACAGTCCCCAAGTGGGCATTTGAAAGCATAGACGACGTTAGTCTCTTTTAAAGCGTTCTGTTTTGTGTCTGGAGAGTTTCTCATGAGTAGGCTGGCCGTTTTTCTGGTTTTATAGTAAATCGTCAGTTGTATCCTCTGATTTTTGTCTGTAGGGATAACGTTTCTATTAACAATATCTTTCAGGACCCTTTCCTCCGTTTTATGAGCTGTGGAAAAGAAGTTCCTGTAAAATAGTCTAATAGGGGGTATAGGTGTTGTGTTAGTTGTCTCTTCAGAGGTTGCATGGCTTTTCACTTTCCTTCTTATGATGTCTTCGATGAAACCATTGGAGAAGCCGTTATTGACTAGGACCTGCCTTACCCTACAGAGTTCTTCGTCGACTTGCTTCCATTCTGAGCTGTGGCTGAGAGCACGGTCGACGTATGCGTTAACAACACTCCTCTTGTACCTGTCAGGGCAGTCGCTGTTGGCATTTAGGCACATTCCTATGTTTGTTTCCTTAGTGTAGACTGCAGTGTGGAAACCTTCGCCCTTTTCCATGACTGTTACATCTAGAAAAGGCAGCTTCCCATCCTTTTCCGTCTCGTAAGTGAAACGCAGCACGGAACTCTGCTCAAATGCCTCCTTCAGCTCCTGCAGATGTCTGACATCAGGTACCTGTGTAAAAATGTCGTCAACATACCTGCAGTATATGGCCGGTTTCAAGTTCATGTCGACTAAGACTTTTTGCTCGATGGTACCCATGTAGAAGTTTGCAAACAGGACACCTAGGGGAGAACCCATGGCGACCCCATCTACTTGCTTATACATGTGCCCATCCGGGCTCAAGAAGGGTGCCTCTTTAGTACAAGCTTGGAGTAGTTTCCTCAGAATACTTTCTGGCATGTCAAGAGGAGTACAGGCTGGATCACGATACACTCTGTCGGCTATTGAGTGATACACTCAGTATCCGTGGATACTGAGATACACTCAGTAGCCGTGTGCCCCGGCTACTGCGGGGCACACGGGCCACAGGGATAAGAGCCTCGTTGGACGTAGAATCGCTGTTTACCAACGTACCTGTGGACGAGACAATCGGAATGATAGCCGACAGAGTGTATCGTGATCCAGCCTGTACTCCTCTTGACATGCCAGAAAGTATTCTGAGGAAACTACTCCAAGCTTGTACTAAAGAGGCACCCTTCTTGAGCCCGGATGGGCACATGTATAAGCAAGTAGATGGGGTCGCCATGGGTTCTCCCCTAGGTGTCCTGTTTGCAAACTTCTACATGGGTACCATCGAGCAAAAAGTCTTAGTCGACATGAACTTGAAACCGGCCATATACTGCAGGTATGTTGACGACATTTTTACACAGGTACCTGATGTCAGACATCTGCAGGAGCTGAAGGAGGCATTTGAGCAGAGTTCCGTGCTGCGTTTCACTTACGAGACGGAAAAGGATGGGAAGCTGCTTTTTCTAGATGTAACAGTCATGGAAAAGGGCGGAGGTTTCCACACTGCAGTCTACACTAAGGAAACAAACATAGGAATGTGCCTAAATGCCAACAGCCACTGCCCTGACAGGTACAAGAGGAGTGTTGTTAACGCATACGTCGACCGTGCTCTCAGCCACAGCTCAGAATGGAAGCAAGTCGACGAAGAACTCTGTAGGGTAAGGCAGGTCCTAGTCAATAACGGCTTCTCCAATGGTTTCATCGAAGACATCATAAGAAGGAAAGTGAAAAGCCATGCAACCTCTGAAGAGACAACTAACACAACACCTATACCCCCTATTAGACTATTTTACAGGAACTTCTTTTCCACAGCTCATAAAATGGAGGAAAGGGTCCTGAAAGATATTGTTAATAGAAACGTTATCCCTACAGACAAAAATCAGAGGATACAACTGACGATTTACTATAAAACCAGAAAAACGGCCAGCCTACTCATGAGAAACTCTCCAGACACAAAACAGAACGCTTTAAAAGAGACTAACGTCGTCTATGCCTTCAAATGCCCACTTGGGGACTGTAAGCTCCAAAAAACCCAGTATATAGGCAAGACAACAACATCTCTTTCTAGGCGTTTAACGATGCATAAGCAACAGGGCTCCATTAAGGAACATATAATCTCTTCCCATAACCAAACCATCGCCAGAGAAATCCTAGTAAACAACACAGAAATCATCGATAGATACAGCGATAGCAGGCGGCTTGACGTTTACGAGGCACTACACATCAAGAAGTCAACATCAGCAATCAACAGCCAATTATTGCACAACTATATTCTACCCACCTCAAGACTCCGCTCCAATATAGAAGCATCAAGAAATATGGACCAATAGGCTTTCTACAAACACTTCTATTCAATACCCATTGTTTCTGTTCTGTCTTGTGTTGATACTTTTAATACCCTATTAATGTCCCCTCTTGTTCTGTCTTGTGTTAATGCCACATCACCCCTCCCACCTCACTCAAATGTAGATATAAAATCAGAGATACGTAAGTTCTAATCAGTTGTGTATTTGTGAAGTCTTTGAAAATGTAATAAGTTTTACGAAACGCGCCGTGTCGCGTCAGACTAGAAATAAAAATGAATTTTGGAGAAGTGATTTTTGATTTACCTCCAACAGTGAAGCGTAATGTACGAAAGATTGAGAAAATTCGTCTTAGAATTATTAATCTTACTTTTTCGGTCATATTTAATAATATATGTCTACAGGAAAAACTGCTACCAAAATATACTAATATATATATATATATAAATATATACATATATATAAATATATATATATATAAATATATATAAATATAAATATATATAAATATAAATATATATAAATATAAATATATATAAATATAAATATAAATATATATATATATATATATATATATATATATATATATATAATATATTATTAAATATGACCGAAAAAGTAAGATTAATAATTCTAATACGAATTTTCTCGATCTTTCGTACGTTTCTTTTCACTGTTGGTGGTAATTCAAAAATCAATTCTCCAAAATTCATTTTTATTTCTAGTCTAGAAATAAAAATGAATTTTGGAGAATTGATTTTTGAATTACCACCAACAGTGAAAAGAAACGTACGAAAGATCGAGAAAATTCGTGTTAGAATTATTAATCTTACTTTTTCGGTCATATTTAATAATATATATCTTCAGGAAAGACTGCTACCAAAATATACTGTGACAATAATCTCCTTCAAGAGATTGAGCCTGCTCTTCCCTCCACAAATACGTCGTTACATCTATATAAAACTACTATGGAAGAAATGTCCAACAACGACAACAACACCAGCAAGGTTTGCCAGAGAGCAAAACGTATGCAGCCAGGGACACCTGCTCAGACTCAAACCGCCAAACTACCCGTCTTGCTGCCGGCTCCTCGCTGATTGGTCGCCGGTCTGGCTGCAACTGCACTCGCCCACCATACTACTTGATGTCTGGGGCCGCTACGACCTCAGTCCTCAGAATATTCAGTGCTTTCACACAGTTAACACTTCTCCCTGCTAGACGTAAGCTTTGGCGTACGTGTACTAAGAGAGGTGATAGCTTAAAGCCAATATTCCCACACCTCTCATTTACTTGTCTATTGCACTTCTTGTTATTTTGCTCACTTGTCTTAACGTAACTTTTCATTGTGTCATTTAATTATTCTTATTATTTTGATTGATTGATTTTATTATACGAATTTGTTTGTCCATTTTATTCATGTTTTATTTATTTAATGTAATTAAAATTTTATTGTTAAAATTTACTTGTGTTTTGTGTGTCTTCTCCTTACCTTACCACAGACGAAGTTCCAGATTTTCTATTTTTTTTTATACTATGTGACGAGGCCATACCCCTAGCTTTGAACAGCCGAACACCAACGCGTTACCGTCACATATTATATGGGGGCCGGTCCTTCCAGTACCTGAGCTTCACTCAGGTACTGGTGCCAAGTGGTAATTAATGGTTAGCGTATTTAACTTTGTTAACGTAGCTTTTACTATTTTTCATATTCAATTTCATTTTTTATATGGTGCGGTGTATTGTGCATTACGAGAGTAACATATAGTGAAGGTGAGACAACTTTGGATTACGTGGTGACTGTAGGCCTCAGTCATACTCTTAATTGGTCATCTCTCCCTCCGTGTTATTACTCGTGTTTACCATCTTTGTCCCTTGGATATTTCTCATTTTTGACAGATCATCATATTGGTACCCTGGTACTGTGGTCTGCCCCGGGTCAAGAGTACCCAATCTTCTGCAATCTGACTGTAGGAGGACAAAGAGGGCCATAGTTCCTCTAGCTCGAACTTTAGTTGCTGAATTGGGACCTCAGCAGCAGTTCTCGTCACCAGTTGACACCTCGCACCCCTACACGTCAGTCAGAGATGATACATACAACGGTAGGGAATTAGCTTACTTTTTCAGAGCACAAAAGTTCGTTAATTCTGTAAGTATCATATTAAATTCAGTAGGAAAAACTTGCTTTATGTCCTATTGAGACTTGGCAAGGTATGCCTACATCCTTGGACTACCAATTTTACTTTTGAGGCAATTTACTGTTTCATTTGTTTTCGAAACTCTGTTTCATTTGTTAGTAGGATTTTCTTGCCCTTATCCTCTTACATGAGTACCGGGTACAAGATTTCCTGCGCCCTTGATTTAATTTAATCATTTAACATCTTTTACTTAACTTTAATTGTTAAAGATCTCACAGGATAGGTACCAGTTGCCACGTTGTCCTGTTTCTGACATTCACTATTGAATGTTCGTGTACCTTTATTTGCTAATTTCACCATGTTTCGTCTCCAAGCTTTCCGTGCAAATCCAGCAGGTGAAATAGGGACTTTAAGTCGTGCCAAGAGGACTGAATTACAAACTCTTGCACATGAGTATCAACTAGAAGTTCCCTACCAAGCCAACAAAAATGACCTATACAACCTGTTGCTGGATTACTATTTAGAGCAAGGTAAGATAGACTCTGAAACTCATGAAACTTACTATATTGCAGATAAAACTGATTTGGCAACGATGAAACTCAAACTAGAGCTGGCCAAGATTGAACGTGAACAACAAGAACGAGCTGCTGCCATACGAAGGGAAGAATACGAACGCGAAGCTGCTTTGAGGAGGGAAGAACAAGAACGAGAAATCACCCTCAGAGAACGCGAAGCTGCCTTGAGGAGAGAAGAACACGAACGTGAGGTCGCATTACTCCGTGAACGTGAACGAGTACAGCTTGAAACACTCCAGGAGCGGGAACGCGTACAGCTTAAAACCAAACAACGCGAGTTGGAGATGCAACGCGAACATGACAAGCAACAAGCGACTCTGGCTCTAGAGTGTCGTCAACGAGAAATCGCCTTGGAAACTTCACACTTCCCTCAACGCCAACAAGCTACTGCCAATCTTCCCGTCAGTTTTAATATATCACATGCAAGTAAGTTAATGCCATCCTTTGTAGAAGCAGAAGTTGATGTGTTCTTTACCACCTTTGAAACCCTTGCTAATCAACTCAGTTGGCCTGTCGACCAATGGGCCACACTTCTCAGAGTCCATCTTACAGGTAGAGCTGCAGTCACACTCAGTACTCTGGCGTCTGAGAATGACTACCCGACTCTGAAACAAGCAGTGTTGGACGCCTACCTCCTCTCTACTGAAAGTTATAGAAGGAAATTCCGTGACCACCTGAAGGCAAGTACCACTACCTTCCTTGAGTTTGCTAACACGAAACGGAGATATTTCATGAAATGGCTGGAAGCAGCACATGTCTCTACTTTTACAGAACTCGTCAACCTGATGCTTGTTGAAGAATTCTTGAGGCGTGTGCCGCCTCCTGTCCGCCTCTACTTAGCAGAT
This sequence comes from Procambarus clarkii, assembly GCF_040958095.1. NCBI lineage: Eukaryota > Metazoa > Arthropoda > Malacostraca > Decapoda > Cambaridae > Procambarus > Procambarus clarkii. The sequence goes on along the minus strand of NC_091161.1, from coordinate 20,613,889 downwards.
AAAGAAGAAACCGACTACCTGAAGTGTGCTAAGTCGGCTGACACTTACAGCCTCATCCACCGGCTGACACCCGAACCATCCTCCAGTAAGAAGTCGTGGTACAGTTACGAGAAAGTGAGCCCCGATCAAGCTGGTTCACAACTGTACTGCAAGTATTGTAGACTCTATGGACATACCATAGACAAGTGTGGTAAGTCTCAATACAAGGGAACCACTGACCAACAAAAACCCAAACCAACTCCTCCTAAGTCCGGTAAGCCTGTGATGAATGTTGGTGTTAATGTTAATGATCTTTCTCTTTTCAGTAACCACCTGTATACTGGAACTGTCTCTGCCAACGGTTCAAATCTGGAGGGACGTTTCAAATTGAAGATCTTGAGGGACACAGCGGCTCTTCAATCGATCATCTTGAAGTCGGCTGTGCCCAACATCGTCTATACCGGAGAAACTGTCTTCATCACTGACCTCACTGCTACCACTCCATACCCTCTCGCCAGAGTCCACCTGGATTGTCCCTACGTGAACGGAGAAGTCCAAGTCGCCGTCAGGGAAAAGCCTTTTCCCATGCCTGGAGTGCAACTTCTCCTAGGCAACGACTTGGCAGAAGACCTGCAACCGACCAACCTGATCGTCATGGACAAACCCCAGGTGTGTAACTCTGTGCCAAGTAACCCTATTCTAGAGTATGTTCCAGCAGAGGTTCAAGAGAGTGATGAAGTTTCTCCTCCGGTTCTCGTGACCACCCGTGCACTAGCCGCACGTCCACAGCCAGCTGACTCTACTGCTACCGCTGTCCCTCGAGACCCTCAGAAACTACCCCCGCATCTGACCAAGTTGGAGTTCCGTAAGTTGCAGAGGGAAGATCTTACATTAACACCATTGTTTTTCCAGGCTGAGACTCAACCCGACAGTATTCCTGGGTTCTTCCTAGAGAACGACTTGCTCTACCGCAGATATAGACCCAGTAAACTGAAGGAGGAGGACGATTGGGCCAACATCGACCAACTTGTGATTCCTACCAGCCTGCGGCCCACTATTCTACACCTGGCCCACGGAGCACTCTCCCACTATGGCTTCAACAAGACTTACCATGGAATTCGTCAAGACTACTACTGGCCAGGTATGGTAAATAACGTCAAACAGTACGTAAAACAGTGTCATACATGTCAGATGGCAGGCAAACCGAACATCTCCATTCCCAGAGCCCCACTGATTCCCATACAGGTGCCTGCGGAACCTTTCCACAGACTCATAATAGACTGTGTTGGTCCTTTACCTGGGACCAGTTCGGGTAACGCCTACATCCTAACCATCCTGTGTCCTACCACCAGATTTCCCATAGCAGTTCCAGTGAAGAACATCACGGCTGCTACGGTTATAAAACATCTATTGAAGATCTTCACTCAATACGGATTTCCCAGGGAGATTCAGAGCGACTGTGGTACCAACTTCACCAGTGATCTCTTCAAAAGGACACTGGAGGAGTTCAACATCAAACAGGTATTGTCCAGCCCCTATCATCCTGCTTCACAGGGTTCTCTTGAACGTAGTCATCAGACTATCAAAGCACTCTTGAAAAAGTTTTGTAGTGAAACCTCTAAGGATTGGGATAAGCAGATTGACCTTATAATGTGTATTTTCAGAAGTCTCCCCAATGAGTCCCTAGGAGTATCTCCTTATGAGATGCTCTACGGCCGTAAGTGCCGTACTCCCCTTAAGGCTTTCAAAGACTCTCTCCGAGATGCCACCTTCAGTGAGCATCAGAATGTGCCCCAGTTTCTTCAAAACCTTCAACACATTCTAGAGAGAGTCCACCGTTTTGCCCATGATAATCTATTGAAAGCCCAGGAGAGAATGAAGACTCATTATGACCAGACCAGCAAAGTAAGAAAATTCAAGCCGGGAGACTTCGTCCTTGCATACTTCCCTATCCCAGGTTCACCTTTACAAAACAGATTTTCAGGACCCTACCGCGTCAAAGAGTGCAGGAATAACAACAACTACGTAATAGAGACTCCAGATAGGCGGCGGAAGACCCAGCTGTGCCACGTCAACCTCCTGAAGCAATATAATGGTACTCCTCCCACTGTCCTAATTAACTATTCCACCTTCACAGAACCCTACATCCACAGTGAGACCTTCCCAGCTTCTCCTCCCGAAAGCACTGACAAGGAGTCAGCGCTTTCTAATTCCGAAATCCTTAATGATCTTCCCAAATACTTTCAGGATAATCATAGTGCACCTCTCGTCAAGATCTTCAGAGAACATCAAGAGTTGTTCAGAGATGACCCCCAAGAGTGTAATGTTACCCAGCACGACATCCAACTGCTCCCCGACACCCGGCCGATTCGTCAACCCTTCTACCGAATCAGCCCGAGCAAGAAGGAAGTCATGCGTGCTGAGGTGCAGTACCTCTTGGATCATGGACTGGCTACACCTTGTGAGTCCCCCTGGGCCTCACCTTGTATCTTGGTGCCCAAACCCCAAGGTAAGGTGCGGTTATGTACCGACTATCGTAAACTGAACAATGTAACTGTCAAGGATGCTTACCCCTTGCCAAGGATAGATGACATCCTTGATGCCATTGGTAGTGCCCAGTACTTGTCCCAAGTGGACTTGCTTAAGGGGTACTATCAAGTGTGTCTAACGGAGCGAGCTAAAGAGATATCTGCCTTCATCACTCCTTTTGGACTTTTCAGATATGAACGCCTTCCTTTCGGACTATGTAATGCCCCGGCCACCTTTCAGAGAGCTGTCAACCGTGTCATCCAGGGCTTGGATAACACATACGCCTACCTGGACGATATCGTCGTAGCCTCCAACACCTGGAGTGAACATCTGCTCCAGCTGCGACGTCTGTTCTCCAAGCTCCTGACAGCCGGCCTCACCATCAACCTGGGCAAGTCCACTTTCGCGAAAGGTAAAGTGCGTTATCTGGGTCATGTTATTGGGAGTGGCAGCATAGCTCCGTTAGACTCACACACTCAAGCCATCCAACAGTATCCACAGCCTACCACCAGGAAGCAGCTCCTGCGCTTCCTTGGTCTTGCCTCCTACTACCGTAGGTTTGTGAGGAATTTCAGTACAGTCGCCACACCTCTAATTCTATTAACCAGTCCCAAGCAACGGTATAATTGGACCATGCAGCAAACCATTGCTTTCGAACAACTCAAATTCCTCCTCTGTTCTAATCCCATTCTCGCCTCTGCAGATATCACCAAGCCTTTCGTCCTTCATGTCGACGCCAGTGGTACCGGCGTTGGTGGTGTCCTGATGCAACAACGAGGCGAGGAGGTTCTACCTGTCAGCTACTACAGCTACAAACTGAAACCACACCAGAGGAACTACAGCACTATTGAAAAGGAGCTACTATCCATCGTCCTGAACCTCCAACACTTCGCTCCGTACCTACAAGGCGCCAGGTCTACCACCATCTTCTCAGACCACAACCCTCTCCGCTTCCTACATCAAGCCCAATTCACCAACCAGCGTCTTCTACGATGGGCTCTGTATTAACAAGATTTCAACCTGGAGATCCGCTATATCAAGGGTTCTGACAACACCATAGCCGATGCCCGCTCCAGAGTTTATGAAGTAGAAGCGACTCCATCCATTACTCCACCACATAACGACGTACTTCTTCCAGAACCGCAGGCTTCGGGGGAGAGTTGACAATAATCTCCTTCAAGAGATTGAGCCTGCTCTTCCCTCCACAAATACGTCGTTACATCTATATAAAACTACTATGGAAGAAATGTCCAACAACGACAACACCACCAGCAAGGTTTGCCAGAGAGCAAAACGTATGCAGCCAGGGACACCTGCTCAGACTCAAACCGCCAAACTACCCGTCTTGCTGCCGGCTCCTCGCTGATTGGTCGCCGGTCTGGCTGCAACTGCACTCGCCCACCATACTACTTGATGTCTGGGGCCGCCACGACCTCAGTCCTCAGAATATTCAGTGCTTTCACACAGCTAACACTTCTCCCTGCTAGACGTAAGCTTTGGCGTACGTGTACTAAGAGAGGTGATAGCTTAAAGCCAATATTCCCACACCTCTCATTTACTTGTCTATTGCACTTCTTGTTATTTTGCTCACTTGTCTTAACGTAACTTTTCATTGTGTCATTTAATTATTCTTATTATTTTGATTGATTGATTTTATTATACGAATTTGTTTGTCCATTTTATTCATGTTTTATTTATTTAACGTAATTAAAATTTCATTGTTAAAATTTACTTGTGTTTTGTGTGTCTTCTCCTTACCTTACCACAGACGAAGTTCCAGATTTTCTATTTTTTTTATACTATGTGACGAGGCCATACCCCTAGCTTTGAACAGCCGAACACCAACGCGTTACCGTCACAATACTAATATATCAACCCGTTCTCGCAAATTCGTAAAGTCAATATTGACTTATTAACTACGTGCATAGGTGATATACTAAACATAATAGATACCCTTAAAAAGATTCATAGAAAACACCGACCTTACCTAACCTTGTTAGTATCTTAAGATAAGCATCTTATTGCTTCGTAATTACAATTATTACTTAACCTATACCTATTATAGGTTAGGTAATAATTGTAATTACGAAGCAATAAGATGCTTATCTTAAGATACTAACAAGGTTAGGTAAGGTCGGTGCTTTCTATGAATCTTTTTAAGGGTATGTATTATGTTAAGTATGTCACCTATGCACATATTTAATAAGTCAATATTGACTTATTAAATTTGCGAGAACGGGTTGAATATATATATATATATATATATATATATATATATATATATATATATATATATATATATATATATATATATATACACCGAATACAGGTGTATTTGCGGCGAGGCAGAGGCCGACAGATGCGGACGGCATGGCCTTCTCTGCCAAAGGACAGGAGGATGGCACGCAAGACACGGCGAGGTCAATGACATTATTAAGAGAAGCCTTACCACAGCCGGTTGTCCAGCAGAGAAAGAGCCCCGTTACCTAATGTCCCGCAACTCTGATGAGCCTGTCGATCGCCCAGACGGAATCATGGTGAACCCCTGGAAGAATGGTAGACAGTTGGTGTGGGACTACACTTGCGTTTCAACTTTAGCCAATACCTATGTTGACTTCAGTGCTACACAAGCAGGAGGAGGTGCCAATTACTGGGAAGCGGCCAAGTCACGTAAATACAAAGACCTTGAGCACCACTACAATTTTGTCCCCATTGCCTCAGAGACACTTGGTGCCTGGGGTAAAAGTGCTGCTAGCTTTTTGAAGGAGTTGGGGTCTAAGCTTATCGAAAGAACTAGAGACCCTAGAGCTGCAAGTTTTCTTTTTCAGCACCTTAGTGTGGCGATCCAGAGAGGAAATGCTCACTGCATCCATGGTTCCTGCCCGCCATCTGAGGAGCTGGAGGAGCTGTTCAACTTGTGACAAGTAGCCTTGTACCCTGCATGTAATCAATATTGTAACTTTTTTTGTGTAATAACATTTTCAAATAAAGTTAGATAAATATATACACATACTTATTATTTATTTATTTTTATTTATTTATATATATACAAGAAGGTACATTGGGTTTGTGAGAATACATTGGATAGTACAGTATTTACATTCTTGTAAAGCCACTAGTACGCGCAGCGTTTCGGGCATACCAAAAGAATAGGGGTGGTAGGAGAAGAAAATATCAAAGTTTTCAGTGAGGATCCACAAGGTCTTCTCTGAGTACTCTTTATTTTCTTCTCCGAGGCTATGAGTCCCTACACTTGCACCAGAGGTGGTACCCCTTCTAATGAAAATTTATATATATATATATATATATATATATATATATATATATATATATATATATATATATATATATATATATATATATATATATATAAAACTATTAATATTATTATATATATTATATTATTTATATCACCCTGCCCTGGTGACTCTCTCTTACTCCCTCCCCAGCAAACACAGAACGTTTGTGGACGTTTTTAAATGGTGCCACAAAGGTAATACTGTAACTTTTGACATAAATACGTATATCTGACGTTCTTAAAACCAAAGGATATAACTAAAAACATATATTCTTGAGACACAGTTTTTTAGGATTTATGTAAAAATTTTAAAATAATAGTAAATGCTATAGTATTATAATGTTTTCATGCTTTATATTTAAGAATAAATAATTTTCAGTCAACATTTAGTTTTTTTTGTTTACTTTCTGTAAAGCTATCCAATTTACGTTCTTATAACATAAACATAACATTTATATGACGTCAGTATAACGTTATTTACACGACATCATTACGTTATTATGATGTTATATTAACGTATAATTCCTGTATGAAAACCAGAATATATATTGAACTTTATGTTTTAAACCTTGTAAAGTTATCATAAAACTTGGAATAAGATGGTAAGCATGCTTTACTTATGAAAATATACAAACAAATCAACAAAAACATTTTAACATAAAAAACATAAACATAACAAATTAATTGCATGCATGGGAGTTAACTGGAACTCTGTAATATTGCATACATGAACCTTAAGGTACAAACCCAGTGTATTTACTCATGCAGTTCTTTCCTAAATCTAAATTTTTCCAATTTTTACACTTTGTTTCGAGTTCTGTCTTGTGTTGCTACTTTTAATACCCCATTAATGTCCCCTTTGTTATGTCCATTCATCCCATTGTGCACCTCTACCATATGTCACTCCTAATTCTTTGCTTTTCTAGAGAATGTAATATAAGCTTTGACAATCTTTCTTCATATGACAGGTTAACAGGTAGAACAAAGATTACCATTTATATATGGATAACTATTTTAAGTCGGTTTGAATGAGTGAATTGCTGCTTGAAGATAGGTATATACACCTGCGGTACTATCAGATTGCATCGTGGTGAGCCTAAAACCCTTCAGATCCAAGCAAAGGGTAAATGCCAGCAGATTCAGATTCAGATTCAGATTCAGATGTTTATTCAGGTAAGGTATATACATACAAGTGATGTTACATTAATGGATTGATATATAGATAGAGCTAGTACATACAATGCCTAAAGCCACTATTACGCAATGCGTTTCGGGCAAGAAAAACATTAATATCTAGAACTTAATACTAATTGAGCATAAAGAATAAAAAGTGCTGAGAACAAATACAAATAAAGATAAAAAAGGGGGGAACATGACTGAAAAAGCAGAACAAATACAATAGGTTGACAAACAGTGTTGAATTAAAAAAAGAAAATAACAGACATGGGTTGACAATAGAGGAGTGAGGTAGATTACAGGGAATTTATTAGGTAGTGTTTAGTTTTTATCTTAAACTGGTTGAGAGAGGTACAGTCTTTAACATGGTTGGGAAGGTCATTCCACATTCTGGGCCCCTTGATTTGCAGAGCATTTCTAGTTTGATTAAGACGTACTCTAGGAATATCAAAACTGTATTTATTTCTGGTGTGGTGCTCATGGGTTCTGTTACAACCTTCTATGAAGCTTTTAAGATCAGGATTGGCATTATAGTTTAGCGTTTTATATATGTATAATACACATGAGAGAATGTGCAGTGACTTAATATCTAACATATTCAGAGATTTGAGTAGGGGTACCGAGTGATGTCTGGGGCCAGAGTTGGATATTGTTCTAATAGCAGCTTTGTGTTGGGTAATTAGAGGACGTAAGTGATTTTGGGTAGTAGAACCCCAAGCACAGATACCATAGTTGAGATAAGGATAGATAAGGGAGTAATAGAGAGTCACCAGGGCAGGGCGTGGTACATAATATCTGATCTTAGAAAGAATGCCCACAGTTTTTGAAATTTTTTTTTATATATTTAGAATGTGTCCATGGAAATTCAGCTTGTGGTCAATGAGAATGCCAAGGAATTTGCCATCTAATTTGTTACAAATTTGGGTATTGTTTATTTTGAGATTTATATGACTAGAGGATTTATTGCCAAACAGAATATAGAAAGTTTTGTCAATGTTAAGGGTGAGTTTGTTGGCAGTTAGCCAAAGATGGACTTTATTTAGCTCAGTATTTACTGTGGCATTTAGAGCAAGAGGGTCAGGACTGGAGTAAATGAAGGTTGTGTCGTCAGCAAATAGAATTGGTTTGAGGTGTTGGGAGGCATTTGGAAGGTCATTAATGTAGATGAGAAAGAGGAGAGGGCCAAGTATGCTGCCCTGAGGAACACCAATGTTGATGGGTAGGGTGGGAGAAATTGTATTATTCAGAGAAACATATTGGAGCCTGTCAGTAAGGTAGGACTCGAGGTATTGTAGGGAGTGTCCTCTGACTCCATAATGATGTAATTTAAGAAGAAGGTTATGGTGGTTGACAGTATCAAAAGCTTTACGCAGGTCCACAAATAACCCAACAGGGAACTCCTTTTTATCAAGAGCTGTATGAATCGAGTTAAGCATACTAATAAGTGCATCGTTAGTGCTTTTTTTGGGTCTGAAGCCATATTGGCAAGGGCTAAGTATATTGAGTTTGGCTAGATATGAGTAAAGCTGCTTATATATAAGTTTTTCAAAAATTTTTGACAAGTTTGGCAGGATTGATATAGGTCTGTAGTTGTTAACATCTGTGAGATCACCACATTTGTGGACAGGCGTTACTCTCGCTTTTTTTTAGAATATCTGGAAAGGTTTGGAGTTCAAGTGACTTGTTGAAGAGCAAAGCAATCGCAGGGGCTAAAGATCTGGAGGCTTTTTTGTAAATTAAAGTTGGTATCTCCTCAAGGGCACCAGACTTGGTTTTAAGATACAATTGAGTTAAGATACAATTGCGAACACATTGATACCAAAATGAAAGACATATGACGAGAATTGAGGTAACCAAAGTGAAAAGAGTGTTCACATTACATTGCACTAGAGTGCTCCCGGGTTACTTTCTCTCACTTTCTCTGTTTTGTGCGGATGGTACACCTTGCTTTTGGAGTTTATATGCATTTAAACCTGTAGATAATTCTATTGCTAACACATTGATACCAAAATGAAAGACCTAGGATGACAATTGGGGTGACCAAAATGAAAAGAGTGTATACATTTTATCGCTCTTGTGCGCTCCCTGGTAACACACTCGCTTACTCTGTTTGTTGCGGATGGTAAGCCGGGCTTTTGGAGTTTATATGCCTTTAGTCATGTAGAGAATTCTATTGCGAACACATTGATGCCAAATTGAAAAACCTAGGATGAGAATTGAGGTAACAAAGTTGAAAAGGGTATACACTTTTCAGTATTATCACGCTCTCTAATGTAATGAGAGTTGCCTGAGGGTGGCTCAGCTTTCTTTTTCTGGTACCCTTGGCCTACATTCATCTTGTCGGCGGGTGGAGCGCGCTGCTGTCTTTGACATTATATGCACATAGTTCTGTTGGGAATTCTATTGCGAACGCATTGATACTAAAATGAAAGACATAGGACGAGAATTAAGGTGACAAAGTTGAAAAGAGTATACACTTTTCAGTATTTCCGCGCACTACTAGGGAATGTCCAAAAAAAAATGTAGAGAGTGGAGGGGTAACTTTCCCAAAACGCGAAAGTGTTTGGGGAGATTAACTTTCCTTCAATACTATTATGCAAAAGGAGCCACACATCTATGGTTCATCCAATAAAATCAGCAGACTTCTAGATGTTACTACTGCTCGGCTTAGACTCGGTTACAAGTATTTCTGGGAATTCTCATTATCTGCCGATGTAGACCTGACCAAATGTTAACTGTCAACAAAATTATTTGCACACCCCTCCGTCACTATTTGATAGTGAATTCAGAGACAATTCTATAACCAATGTACCAACGATGTGTCAATATTTCATTCAAAATGATCTGGTACCAGAAATTTTAGCCAAATATCCCCAGTTTGCTAACTGTAAGTAGTAACTAAGTGATTGTAACCTATCCACCGCTGCCCACTGGATGGGGAGCGGTGTGCAGGACAAACATATCAATTGTGACACTAGCTCTCCACATATGTCAGTTGCTTAATTTAGAAACTGTACTTGTGATCGATCTCGAACCCATTGTTGATGTGACGACTTATACTGAATTTGCTTAGCTAAATGAATTGTGGGGTTCAGTCCCTGAGCCCATTATGTGCCTCTGCAACCCTTTCCACTACCGCCCACAAGATGGGTATGGGGTGCATAATAAATGAACTAAACTAACTTTAAGGCATCCTGAAAGAAAGCTTGGAGGGCTTGAAAAATTGCAGAACGAAGCCTTGAGGATAATCCTTGGGTGCCCTCGTACCACAAAGATACTTAATATGAGAAAGGAACTTAATATTCCGAGCGTTGTTTATCGTGTTACTGAAAATAACTGTCAAATTGGTATAAAAATGCTTAGGCTAGCTCATCCTAACCGTTGCACAGAAGCCCTCCAGAATTTCTTTATTGAATGTAAACATTGTTTTAAATAGATAAATAAAATTGGAACTGAACTCAGAAAGTATCAGATTTATAATTTGTACCAAGAGAGACAACAATAGCACTTTCCTGCACTGTAGGAAATTACACCCTTTTCAATTTTAATCCCTCCCTTTCCATCAAAGGAGCAAATTAGAGATCAGTCCCAGCTTTGTTTTGAGGCAAAGCTCAACGTCTTAAGCCATATTGATGCTCTGTCCACAGAGCATTCTCTCTCTCAAATCATATACACTGAAGGTTTCCTACAGCGCCCAACGGGTGCAGCTGGAAGTGCAGTTGTCCTGGCAATAGGATATGACTTATATTTTGAGTGGGGAGTCCGTATAAACAACTGGGCCTCTACCCTTCAGACTGAACTATTTGCCTTGCTCCTTGCACTGAAATGTGTACAAGTCTCCAAACTTGATACATTAATTGTAAGTGACTCTTTATCATCCTTAATTGCTCTCAACTCTTTAAGACATAACTGTAACATGCTTGTGTCTGAAGCTAGATACAAATACAATAACAACTTGAGGAACCTTATCATAAACAATAATCTCAACAAAAATCACATAGTTCTCAGAGGTGATTTCAATATTGACCTAGGGCTACAAAATAACCCTCAAGTAGACTATTTCCTCAACAGCATGAATTCCTGTATGCTCATCCCCGCAATCACCAGGCCCACCCGAGTCACTCAAACATCTGCGACTACCCTGGATCACTGATGGACCAACATAACAGCTCCTCTTACATCAAGTATAATCACTGACAGAACAACTGACCACTATCCTACCTTCCTTGTAGCGAACATGGCCATAACACCACCAGGTAACAAGAAAATTACCTTTAGGTTACAATGTGAAGCGGCAATAGGCAATCTCACAAATGCCCTCCACAATGTAAACTGGGAATCTAAATTTATCAATACACAGGATAATAATTCGTTAACTAGCCTCTTTCCAAAATTTAAAGCCTTTACAATACTTATTGTCCTCTCCTCACCAAGCAAGTAACTGGCAAAAAGGTTAAATAATCCCTGGCTCACTAATGGCATACTTAAAGCAATCGACAAGAAACATGAATATGAAAAAAACTTAGGATTGGCCTAGTTGGAAAAGAAGTAGTTAAGAGGTACTCATCAGTGCTTACCAGTATAATAAGAGCAAAGCGTTCCTATTACGAGAATAGATTCAAAGAAGCAAAAGGCAACATAAAAAGCACATGGAGAGCCATCTCTACCATCCTAGGAGCTAAACAACATTCACATAATAAGATAAAAATCTCCAAGGATGGTTATACACCTGCAACAGATCTTGAAACAGCAACTGAATTTAATAGCTTCTTTTCATCGTTTGGTGCTAACCTTGCCCGAAAAATCCCAGAGACTCAGACATATGTTACCACATATCTTTCACGCAGCTATCCAAACTCTCTTCTCCTCTCTCCGGTCAGCCCTACAGATGTTGTGTCCATCATTCACTCGCTAAAAACCAAAGCTGGGAACATTAGTGAAATACCATCGATGGTACACAGGCGTGCCTCCCATGCCCTTACACCATCCATAGCACTGCTGTTCAACAAATCCCTAGAGTGTCATACCTTCCCAGATATCCTTAAAAAAGCAAGAGTAACGCCAGTTCATAAAGGAGGTAACACGGCAGACATAAATAATTACAGACCCATATCGAATCTACCTATATTATCAAAATTATTATTTTTTTTTTTTTTGCAAACAGCTCTACTCCAATCTTGTAAAATTCAATATACTAAGTCCCTGTCAGTTTGGCTTCCGCTCCCAAAAGAGTACCAATGATGCTATTGTTAGTCTGCTTGACTTAATCTTCTCAGCCCTTGACAAAAGTGAGTTTCCAATTGAACTCTTCATCGGCCTGAGAAAGGCCTTTGATACTGTTAACCATAACTACCTCTTACTTAAATTCCACCATTATGGAATCCGTGGCCTTGCCCTAAACTATATCCGATCCTATCTTAGTAACAGACACCAATATGAAGCCATCAATGATATAACCTCTCCCACTCTACCACTTAATTACCGTAAAGGTGCCACAGAGCAGCATCCTAGGACCCTCCTGTTTCTTATATACATCAATGATCTCCCTAATGTCTCTAACATACTTAAACCTATATTGTTGGCTGATGATACTACTCATCTACTCTGACCCCAACCCACTCCTGTTAAATAATGTTGTAAACAATTAATTAAAAAAAGTCTACTTGTGGATGTCAACCAACAAACCTCACACAAAACATAGAAAAGACCTACTATATCTTATTTGGAAACAAATCAACAAATGCAATTCAGCTTCAGATAGATAATGTAAACATTAGCAATAAAAATGATGGAAAGTTTCTTAGCCTATACTTAGACAAGAGACTCAACTTCCGCACCCATATACAACACATAACTAAAAAGGTTTCTAAAACAGTTGGTATACTGTTTAAGATCAGATATTATGTACCCTACTCTGCTCTCCTCTCACTCTATTATGCACTTATCTATCCCTATCATTCTTATGGTGTTTGTGCTTGGGGTTCAACCTCTGCAAACTACCTCAAGCCCATCATCATCCAGTAAAAATCTGCTATCAGGACAATAACTAACTCTACCTTCAGACAACACACAGCTCCCTTGTTCAAATCCTTAAACATGCTAAACAAATTCACTCCATACATTCTCCTGTGTAAATTACGTTTATAAAGCCCTTTTTCTAACTGCAAACCCTGTTCTGAAACTCTTCCTGGACAGATGTAATAGAACACATGGCCACGTCCCCACCAGACATAAATATCTCTTTGATATCCCCAGAGTCAAACTTAATCTATGTAAACACTATGTAAATAAAGGGACCTAGTCTATGGAACTCACTCCCTTATAATGATTTGAAAAGCTGTCCAACTTCTGCCATATTCAAAAATAAAACCAAAAAGTACCTGTAGTACTTTTTAAGTACGAGGGAGTAATGCGCAAAGCGTCCCTCACCTGTGACGTCACAGCGTCATCTGACGCCATATCAACACAGCGGCCATTTTGTCGTCAGTTCAGTCATGGCGAGGACTAACCCTTCATGCAAACTGCACCTACTATCAAGAAGAAGATTTTGTGTTCCACCGATAGTATTATCGTAAGTAAACACTTATATTTTATATTTTATTATATTAATTGATTCTATTTTTCTGTAATAAAGGTCCAAAGGGTTGTTAAGGAACAAGGGTGTAGCGATACTGACGCTCAGTGCGCTCAACTCACACCAAAGTATCACCTGTGTAGCTTCTGTAATTAGTGTTAATTAGTTATGCAATAAGATAATGAAGCGAGTATAAGATTAACTCGCTACAAGGGTACTGTGTTGGGAGGTGAGGGCTGTTACTGGTGTCTGTGGGGATGTGAGGACTTGTACCAACCACTATCACCACCAGTACCTTGTCTTGCATCCTGCTTAGTATTCCTATTGAGATATGAAGTATTATTGCATTCATATAATTATTCATTCACAGTCATTACTATTTTTATGGGCTATGTTCTGTTACCCTAATGCTTTTTACCCCTGGGCATGTCCATTTACTCTCCAGCCCTTCACAAGCCACTGCTGCACCCCCTCCATGCCCATACTTACTGTGCTTATTCTTACAGGACTGCACTGCATTATGTGGTGCTCACTGCCTGGACACCTTGATACATGCATTATAGGGTTCTGGTAGTTGTTCTACTCACCAAGCCCTTCCAAGGCCAGGCTTGACATGTGAGAGCTTGGTCCAACAGGCTGTTGCTTGGACAGGCCCCTCAGGCCCACATATCCACCACAGCCTTGTTTGTCCAGCACTTCAAAATCAAATGTTTATTTACGTAAGGTACATACATATTTTTAGGTAAGGTACTCTTTATTTGGGTAAATTTATCTTCGTAGTATTTAGTTTTGGCTCGTCTAATTATCTTGGATAGCAATAACGAGTAATTCTTTGAGAATTCTTTGGAGACAATTCCTAACCTATACTTCTCCCAACCTATACTTCTTCTCAAGGTCATCTTCACTTCTTGAAGATGTTCAGGTTTTCTCTTGAAGATGTCGACGGTTGTTCCAGCAATACTGTATTTCTTTTATTGCTGAAAACCTGTTTTCAGCCATAAAAAAATAATCATGAATCCAGAAAAAAATCCCTTTTGTATCATCTGGAAATTTTCAAATATTGCTGATCAAACCTGAGTCTAAATTATTTGTATATATTATGAATTACAGAGGTCCCAGGACAGGGTTTTTAGGCACTCCACTTACATTTTCCCACTCTGACTTCACCCCCATTTATACAAACTCAGTCTTATCTTTTAGCTAATAATTTATTGTACACACCATACTCAGCCTGTGTAGGGTAGTTTATTGTGCATGTGTAGTATATATATTTGTGTAGTATATTTGGTATATTTAATGCCTCTAACCTCTCCTCATAGTTCTTGTCCTTCAGTTCTGGGAGCCACTTAGTAGCATGTCTTTGCACCTTTTCCAGTTTGTTTATGTGCTTCTTAAGATATGGGCACCATTCAACCGCTGCATATTCCAACTTTGGTCTAACAAAAGTCGTGAACAATTTCTTGAGTATTTCGCCATCCATGCATTTAAAAGCTCTGAATATTATCCTTTACCTGCAATTGGTTGTTGCTGTATTTATAGAATATGATTTGTTCTACTTTACATTTGTTTGTTCCTTTTTTTCAAAATTTCTTTCTGCCTCTCTCCTCACTGCCGTGTAGTTGTTTCTCTTTGTATTACTGGTATGTTTGGGGGTTTGGCCTCTTCGTATATTGATTCCATTTTTGTGTCTTTTGGTCTCTGTCCGTCTTGAAATTTCAGTTGAACAAATCCTGTTTCCTAGTTCTGCATCTTTGTTTTGGTATAAATGTTTTTGTTCCTTTATCATATATTTCACAAAATTGACATACTGTGCATTAATTCATCTCAATTACTTCCTTTCCTAACAGCAAGCCTTTCCAGTAAAATTCTTTGAATTCTTTTCTGACTTCTGGCCTAATGTTTGTTTTATCCTAGTGTGTATGATGCCTAGCGTGTGTCTGGTGCCTGTTGTGTTAAACCGAAGATAAATGCATAAGTATAGGTCAGTAATTTCTCCAGCTTTGAAAGGGGCTTTCATTATGCAGCAGTATTCCACTCTAGAGAGCACTAGCGTCTTGAAAACTATCATCATCGGTATAGCATCTCTAGTGTGAAAAGTTCTTGTTATCTATCCTGTCATTTTTCTTGCAGTTGTGACGGCTACTTTATTGTGTTCTTTAAATGTAAGGCCTTCTGACATCAGTACACCCAAATCCTTTACGTTGCTTTTCCATTCAATGTTATGATTTGACTGAGTTTTGTAAGTGGTTTCCGTTTTTATATTTTCATTTTTTCCGTAGCGCATGAGCTGAAACTTATGTTCGTTAATCACCATGTTATTTTCTGTAGCCCATAGAAAGACCTGATTTACATCTGATTGGAGGTTTGCCGTGTCCTCTATGTTGCCTACTCTCGTGAAGATTCTAGTGTCATCTGCAAAGGATGATCAAGTACTATAGGTTGTGTCCTTGTCTATGTCCGATATGAGGATGAGAAAAAGTATTGGAGCAAGCACAGTACCCTTGGGGACTGAGCTCTTTACGGTTGATGGTCCAGATTTTATTTTGTTGACTACTACACATTGGGTTCTATTAGTCAGGAAGTTGTATATCCATCTGCCTATTTTTCCGGTAATTCCTTTTGAACGCATTTTATGTGCAATAACACAATGGTCACATTTGTCAAAGGCTTTTTTTTTGTCAAAGCGTTTTGTTTGTCTTCCATGGCATCTAGTGCCATGTCAGAGTGGTCCAGCAACTGTGATAGGCAAGAGCGCCCTGTTCTGAAACCATGTTGTCTGGGGTTATGGAGATGCTGTGATTCCATGTATTTTGTGATCTTACTTCTTAGCATTCTCTCAAAGATTTTTATGATGTGCGATGTTAGTGCTATCGGTCTGTAGTTTTTTGCCTCTGCCTTATTTCCTCCTTTATGGGGCGGTGCTATCTCTGCTGTTTTTAGTATGTCAGGGATAATGCCAGTATCTTGGCTTTGTCTCCAAAGAATGTGAAGGGCCTGCGATAACATTTTTTACAGTTCTTGATGAATATAGAGTTCCAAGAGTCAGGGCCTGGTGCAGAGTGCATAGGCATACTGTCTATGGCTCCTTCAAAATCCAGTGGGGATAGGATCACATCTGATTTATGATTTGATGTTGGTATCATATCCATGAAAAATTCATTTGGGTTATCAATCAGATGGATGGAGAGCTACACTCGTGGTGTCCCATTTTCCCAGCACTCTTTGTCATATAATGCTTTGAATCTTTTGACGGTTTTGGCCTCCACCACCTTCTCACCTAACTTGTTCCAACCGTTTACCATTCTGTTTGCAAAAGTGAATTGTCTTACATTTCTTCGGCATCTTTGTTTAGTTCGTTTAAATCTATAACCTCTTGTTCTTGAAATTCCAGGTCTCGGGAAATCTTCCCTATCAAGTTTATCAATTCCTGTTACTGTTTTGTACATAGTGATCATATCTCCTCTTTTCCTTCTGTCTTCTAGTTTTGGAATATTTAATGCCTCTAATGTCTCCTCATAAATCCTGCCCTTCAGTTTTGGTATGAATGTTTGTGTGCCTTCATCGTATATTTTGCAAAATATGGAATACATCTCATTTACTTTACTTTAAGAATATGGTTCGATCAATTAAAAACTCTTGTTCAAATTGCAAAGAGACTGAAAGATGCAGCATGCTCAATGGATTATATATTAGTGATTATTATTAGGAATATATATTAGTGAATCATATTAGTGATTCAATTATTATGGTCATAAAACAATAAACAAATAGTTTTGGTGTTATTACACTCTATTCACAGGTTATATATAAGTATCTGCATGTTTTGTTCACCATTACAAACCACTAAGTTGGTTTGATTTTTGTTGAGATTGTTATTTATGATAAGATTCCTTACGTTATCTGAGAATGAAGCTATGTTGGTATTGGGAAATCTATAGATGGCACTTATAGTCAAGGAGGATTTAAGGGATTTACTGGAGAACTTGGCAAAGGTATATTCACAATAGTCGTCTCTATTACTAATGAGACTATTGCAGATGAAGGTATCTTTGTAAGATATTGCTATGCCACCTCCTTTTTTTTATTAGGCCTGCAGTTGTGAATGGCTTTATTATCAGCCAAGTTGTAGCATGCAACATAGCATATATATGTATATGGCATATATATATATATATATATATATATATATATATATATATATATATATATATATATATATATAATATATTCAAAATTCGTCAGTCTACTACATTTTTGTTGTTGCTTTTAGGTGATGCTTTTAACCAGTGTACGTGGGTCTGATTGTGCAACCACGGTTCGAAGAATAATGAAGATATGAACAAACGGCCTGTGGTCACTATACAGTCTGGAAGGGCAAAAGAAGAAATTGGCATTTCTACAAAAACAAGAACTATATAATGTTATTTTAAGTAACCAAAAAATTAAATAATTTTTTTAAAGTTTAAAATTCACTTAAAAATTTAAATTTTAAGTTAAAAATTTTTAACCAAAAAACTTAATATTTTTCATATTTGGAACCATTCCATAATATTTTCCCAAGCATAAATGATTATATTTCTATCACTTGCTCTTAAGATTGTTTCATTTAATAGAGGTTGGGCATAATTGTTCTCTGCTGCTAATAGAACTGACTGACTTAGCTATAGGAAAATGTAAACTTAATTGGTTTATGCATTACAGTATTTTGCAGTTTATTTCATGATCCTGTGCTTAATACTTGCATAAATAGTAGATTACAAAATGCATTTTTATATCATTAGTATTGAATAATAATAATGCAAATAATTGACTTATAAATGATGTACAATTGGTAGGTGATATTATATTATTAATATTTTTTCATTCTTGCAAAGCCTTAACAAAGCCATTAACATGTTAATATAAACTTGATCACCTTCCACTTATTTTCTCATGTGCTACCTACATGTACAAAACCTTATTCCTAAATGCATATTTTGTTCTGAAACTTGTCCTTTATATGTTGTGTATCACCATCTCTGGAGAGTTTTATCTGATTGATGTATAAATTACTTTTAATTTTACAGAATATTATTGTTATACTGAATTTATTATTATATAAATAACTTAATTTTACAGATTCATCTATCAACGCACATCCACAAGTTGAGGAGGAGGATGTGACCTTCCAGATTTCTGAAGTACTGAAACATGCACCAAACAGGCCTGGTGGATCTAGGTACAAGGTAAAATAATTTAAATTTTTTTTTTTTTACTAATTGTCTGATTATATATATATATATATATATATGTCGTACCTAGTAGCCAGAACGCACTTCTCAACCTACTATGCAATGCCCGATTTGCCTAATAAGCCAAGTTTTCCTGAATTAATATAATTTCTCTATTTTTTTCTTATGAAATGATAAAACTACCCATTTCATTATGTATGAGGTCAATGTTTTTTTTATTGGAGTTAAACTAACGTAGATATATGACCGAACCTAACCAACCCCACCTAACCTAACCTAATCTATCTTTATAGGTTAGGTTGGGTTAGGTAGCCGAAAAAGGTAGGTTAGGTTAGGTTAGGTAGGTTAGGTCGTCGAAAAAACATTAATTCATGAAAACTTGGCTTATTAGGCAAATTGGGCCTTGTATAGTAGGCTGAGAAGTGCGTTCTGGCTACTAGGTACGACATATATATATATATATATATATATATATATATGTCGTACCTAGTAGCCAGAACGCACTTCTCAGCCTACTATACAAGGCCCAATTTGCCTAATAAGCCAAGTTTTCATGAATTAATGTTTTTTCGACTACCTAACCTAACATTTTCAGCTACCTAACCTAACCTATAAAGATAGGTTAGGTTCGGTCATATATCTATATTAATTTTAACTCCAATAAAAAAAGAATTGACCTCATACATAATGAAATGGATAGCTTTATCATTTCATAAGAAAAAAATAGAGAAAATATATTAATTCATGAAAACTTGGCTTATTAGGCAAATTGGGCCTTGCATAGTAGGCTGAGAAGTGCGTTCTGGCTACTAGGTACGACATATATTATATATATATATATATATATATATATATATATATATATATATATAATGTCGTACCTAATAGCCAGAACACACTTCTCAGCCTACTATGCAAGGCCCGATTTGCCTAATAAGCCAAGTTTTCCTGAAATAATATATTTTCTCAAATTTTCTTCTTATGAAATGATAAAGCTACCCATTTCTTTATGTATGAGGTCAATTTTTTTTTATTCGAGTTAAAATTAACGTAGATATATGACCGAACCTAACCAACCCTACCTAACCTATCCTAACCTATCTTTAAAGGTTAGGTTCGGTTAGGTACCCGAAAAAGTTAGGTTAGGTTAGGTTAGGTAGGTTAGGTAGTCGAAAAACAATTAATTCATGAAAACTTGACTTATTAGGCAAATCGGGCCTTGCATAGTAGGCTGAGAAGTGCATTCTGGCTACTAGGTACGACATATATATATATATATATATATATATATATATATATATATATATATATATATATATATGTCGTACCTAGTAGCCAGAACGCACTTCTCAGCCTACTATGCAAGGCCCAATTTGCCTAATAAGCCAAGTTTTCAGGAATTAATTGTTTTTCGACTACCTAACCTACCTAACCTTACCTAACCTAACTTTTTCTGCTACCTAACCTATAAAGATAGGTTAGGTTAGGTAGGGTTGGTTAGGTTTGGTCATATATCTACGTTAATTTTAACTCCAATAAAAAAAAATTGACCTCATATATAATGAAATGGGTAGCTCTATCACTTCATAAGAAAAAAATTAGAGAAAATATATTTATTCAGGAAAACTTGGCTTATTAGGCAAATTAGGCCTTGCATAGTAGGCTGAGAAGTGCGTTCTGGCTACTAGGTACGACATATATTATATATATATATATATATATATATATATATATATATATATATATATATATATATATATATATATATATATGTGTGTGTGTGTGTGTGTGTAATTACCTAAGTGTAGTTACAGGATGAGACCGTCTTCCCAGCACTCTTTGTCATATAACGCTTTGAAACTACTGACAGTCTTGGCCTCCACCACCTTCTCACCTAACTTGTTCCAACCGTCTACCACTATTTGCGAAAGTGAATTTTCTTATATTTCTTTAGCATCTGTGTTAAGCTAGTTTCAATCTATGACCTCCTGTTCTTGAAGTTCCAGGTCTCAGGAAATCTTCCCTGTCGATTTTATCAATTCCTGTTACTATTTTGTATGTAGTGATCATATCACCTCTTTCTTCTGTCTTTTAGTTTTGGCATATTTAATGCCTCTAACGTCTCCTCGTAGCTCTTGCCCTTCAGTTCTGGGAGCCACTTAGTACCATGTCTTTGCACCTTTTCCAGTTTATTGATGTGCTTCTTAAGATATGGGCCAACTTCTGTTGTTGGGCACCACACAACAGCTGCATATTCTAGCTTTGGCGTAACAAAAGTCATGAACAATTTCTTTAGTATATCACCATCCATGTATTTAAACGCAATTCTAAAGTTAGAAAGCGTAGCATAGGCTCCTCGCACAATATTCTTTATGTGGTCCTCAGGTGATAGTTTTCTATCTAGAACCACCCCTAGATCTCTTTCTTTATCAGAATTCTTTAAAGATTTCTCACATAATGTATAGGTTGTGTGGGGTCTATGTTCTCCTGTTCCACATTCCATAACATGGCATTTATTAACATTAAATTCCATTTGCCAAGTGGTGCTCCATATACTTATTTTATCCAGGTTTTCTTGAAGGGCATGACAATCATCTAAATTTCTTATCCTTCCTATTATCTTAGCATCATCAGCAAACATGTTCATGTAATTCTGTATACCAACTGGTAGATCATTTATGTAGACAATAAACATCACTGGTGCAAGAACTGAACCCTGTGGTACTCCACTTGTGACATTTCTCCAGTCCGATACATTGCCTCTGATTACTGCCCTCATTTTTCTATCAGTCAGAAAATTTTTCATCCATATTAGAAGCTTACCTGTCACCCCTCCAATATTTTCCAGTTTCCAGAACAACCTCTCTATGTGGAACTGTCGAATGCCTTTTTTAGGTCCAGATAGATGCAGTCAACCCAACCATCTCTTTCCTGTAATATATCTGTTGCTCGATCATAGAAACTGAGTAAATTCGATACACAGGATCTTCCAAATCGAAAACCATACTGTCTGTCTGAAATTATATCATTTCTCTCCAGGTGTTCTACACATTTAGTTTTAATTATTTTTTCCAATATTCCAATTCCAATTTTTTCCAATAATGTGTGTGTGTGTATGTATATTTGTGTTGTTGAATATGACCGAAAGTCAGTCTTTCTGCCCCTCTCCTTACTGCTATTGTTGTTTCTCGCATCTTTGTATTGCTTGTATGTTTGGGCAATTTTTCCCCTTTTCCTAGTTCTGCATCTCTGCTTTAGTATAAATTTTGTTGTGCCATTATCATATATTTCACAAAACTTGACATACATCTCATTTACTTCATGTCCTAACAGCAAGTGTGTGTCAAATTCCTTAAGGAAATATCTGAGTTCCCCATAATGACTTCTCCACAAGTCAGGTTTTTCAACTGCTTCAAGCTCATTTTCTTCCAGATTATAATGCATTGCATACTTTATTCCCAAAAAGACATGGTCACTTTTACCCAAGTGACCATGTCACTTGGGTAAAAGGAGGGAGGTACTGAAAGGAGGAAAAGGGAGGTACCAAAGGAGGGAGGTACTGAATGATAAATATATCTCTCTTTCCTGGTAAATATAATATCCAGCATGGAGGGAACATCCCCTTCCCTCATCCTCGTAGCTTGTTTAACATGTAGAAACATGAATGTTTACAGGGTGAGGTTTACGAAATTATATATATATATATATATATATATATATATATATATATATATATATATATATATATATATATATATATATATATATATTATATATAAAGTTTGTGTGTGTGTAATTTATATAAATAAATAATTAAATATTAATTTTGTTAATATCTTTTCAGGGAAAACTTGCAAGTACAATTCGTATACAAGAGGGGCAACAAGAGCCAGAGGATGTCTTCTAAGAAAATATATAAGTCTTTATCCTCACACTCTTCATATATGGTCTTCTCTGGTCTCTTTATTTTCTCTCCTCACAAATGTCCCTTTTTTTTATTTCTTTTACGTTTCTCTCCTGTTTTTCTTGTCTTTTAATCTCTCCTTTCCTCCTCTCTTCTAACACCTCTCGTTTCCTGTCTCTTCTAGCTTCTCTCTTCCTTTACTTTTTATATTTGTGGTATTCATTTATGTCATTTTTATCTTGTATATTTTTCTTGTATCTTTTTCTTATCTTGTGTTTCTCTTCCCCTTCTCTTCAATGATTTCTCATTTCTCTCCTCTCTCTGTTGTTTCTGTTTTGTCTTCTCTCTCCTTGCCTTAATTTTGTTCTGTCTCCTCTTTTGTTGTGTGTGTGTCTTTCTGTCTCTGTCTGTCTGTCTGTCTGTCTCTCTCTCTCTCTCTCTCTCTCTCTCTCTCTCTCTCTCTCTCTCTCTCTCTCTGGCTCTCTGGCTCTCTCTCTCTGGCTCTCTCTCTCTGGCTCTCTCTCTCTGGCTCTCTCTCTCTCTCTCTCTCTCTCTCTCTCTCTCTCTCTCTCTCTCTGGCTCTCTGGCTCTCTCTCTCTGGCTCTCTCTCTCTCTCTCTCTCTCTCTCTCGCTCTCTCTCTCTCGCTCTCTCTCTCTCTCTCTCGCTCTCTCTCTCTTGCTCTCTCTCTCTGGCTCTCTCTCTCTGGCTCTCTCTCTCTGGCTCTCTCTCTCTGGCTCTCTCTCTCTGGCTCTCTCTCTCTGGCTCTCTCTCTCTGGCTCTCTCTCTCTCTCTCTCTGGCTCTCTCTCTCTGGCTCTGGCTCTCTCTCTCTGGCTCTGGCTCTCTCTGGCTCTCTCTCTCTCACTCTGGCTCTGGCTCTCTCTGGCTCTCTCTCTCTCTCTCTCTGGCTCTCTCTTTCTCTCTGGCTCTCTCTCTCTCTCTCTGGCTCTCTTTCTCTCTGGCTTTCGCTCTCTGGCTCTCTCTCTCTCTCTGGCTCTATCTCTCTCTCTCTGGCTCTCTCTCTCTCTCTCTGGCTCTCTCTCTCTCTCTGGCTCTCTCTCTCTCTCTCTGGCTCTCTCTCTCTCTCTCTGGCTCTCTCTCTCTCTCTCTGGCTCTCTCTCTCTCTCTGGCTCTCTCTCTCTCTCTCTGGCTCTCTCTCTCTCTCTGGCTCTCTGGCTCACGCTCTCTCTCTCTCTGGCTCTCTATTTCTCTGGCTCTGTGGCGCTCTCTCTCTGGCTCTCGCTCTCTCTCTCTGGCTCTCGCTCTCTCTCTCTGGCTCTCGCTCTCTCTCTCTGGCTCTGGGTCTCTCTCTCTGGCTCTCATATTTCATTTGATTTAAAAATGTCTGAGATTTTTTACTTAATCTAAGTTATATTGCATGGTGCTAATATGAATATTATACATGACTTTTTTCTTTTTTTTCTCTTTCTCCCTTTCTCTTTCTTTCTTTCCTTCTCTCTCTTTTTCTTTCTCTTTCTACATGAATATTATACTTGACTGTGTTTACATTCACTTGTAGATTTTTATTTTTAGTTAATTAGTCCTAAACTTTTGATTAATAGATTTTTATTATTAGTCATAGAAAAACTATAGTGTTATATGTATACTCCGGAAAATTTTACTTGTTTTAGTTTTAAGTAACAATAACTGCTTATAACGTCAGACTGATCTCAGCATGACATGAATCACAGGCTGCTTGATCACAAAATCTATTGTTTTCACATATTGCATATATAGATTTTTATAGATTTTTAAATTTTTACTTTTATATTCTGTTATAGATATAGTCTATATATCTCGAGCTATTACATATATTTTGTTGTATTACTCATTCTTAATTAAATAAATATAATATTTTAATTCTCTTTTTGTACCCTATTTATTTGTAATTTACACATACATATATAGGATGTCCATTTCTTTCTCAGTTATGTCTTCTTTCTTTCTCTCCCTTTCTATTTCAGATATGAATTACAAAATTATTATACCCTAATTTACCCTAAACGTTTTAATGTAGGTAATTAAAAGATTATAAAAAAGTTTTTAGAAATGTTAATTATTTACGTTCTAAGGTTGTATATAAAAGTTCTCAAAAAACCTTTTCTAAACGTAATTATAAACGTGCTGAAAACAATGAAATGTCGTTTTTAGGATGTTTTAAAAACATGAAAATGTTTGCTGGGTAGACCCCAGACACACCCTATGGGTAGTAATGGACCCCCATACCGACACTATGAGGGGTAGTGGACCCCATAATAACACTATGGGCGGTAGTGGGCACTATACAAACACTATGGGCGGTAGTTGACTTCATAGCGACCCTGTGGGCGGTAGTGGACCCCCGGCCGACCCTGTTGGCGCCAGTGGACCCCCTACCGACCCTGTGGGTGGCAGTAAACCCCCTACTAACCCTGTGGGCGGTAGTGGACCACTACTGACCCTGTGGACACCCTACCGACCCTGTGGGCGGCAGTGGACCCCTACCGACCCTGTCGACGCCCTACCGACCCTGTGGGCGGTAGTGGACCCCATACCGACCCTGTGGGTGGCAGTGGACCCCATACCGACCCTGTGGGCGGTAGTGAACCCCCTACCGACCCTGTGGGCGGCAGTTGACCCCCTACCAACCCTGTGGGCGGTAGTGGACCCTTTACCGACCCTGTGGGCGGCAGTGGAGTCTATATACTAATCCTGTGGGCGATACTGGACCCTATACTCATCTTGTGGACGGCAATGGACGCCATACACATCCAGTGGGTGTTATTGGACCCCATACTTATTCTGTGGGTGGTTGGAGCCCCATACCCATCCTGTCGGTGGTAGTGGACGCCATACACATCCAGTGGATGGTATTGGACCCCATTCCCTTCCTGTGGGTGGAAGTGATCCCCAAGTTTGCAGTAGTTTACCCCATAAACATTCCAACATAACATCGTTTTCTGTTAGCGTTCCTACAAAACATTCTTTAAAGATTTTTAAAGCGCAAACTATGGTATATAATATTGATTGGTGACGCACTGTTATTCTATGTAATAATTTTTAGTGCTTATTATAATTTACTAAGAACAATTAATATTTCTCAAAACAAAACTACGAGCCTTCAATAGGAAGTAGCTGATCTGTAACATTCTAGGAGCATAGACAATAGTAGGTAAATTTCACAACCCATGTGGGACCTGAAAACTACAATTTTCCTTATAATTGAACCAATCATGACTATTCTGCTATCTACGTTGATGGACGGGTACTGTGACACGTAAATTGGTACGTGAGGAAGAGTTTGGGCCTTGGTAAAAAAGGTAACTGGAAATATATCACATATGTTCTAAATCATATTCAACATATTGACTTTAAGCATTAAGTCATATATGTGCTGTCTTGTGTGAGAACGGGTTGAAATATGGACTTGGCTGTTTGGATAGGACTGGTTTCCTAGGAGTGATGATATATAAGCACATCTGGATATTTGGAAATAGCTGGAAGGACAATGCACTATTACTATGAAATAGTCTTGGGAATAGGGCGTGACATGGGGCAACTGGATATTGGATATTGAAAATGCACACTAAATTTCTATGGGATAGGTGAAACTTGGGTGAAATGGGCTTTGGCTGTGATATGATTTGACATATTTTTCTCTATATTTAATAGGGAATTGTCATTAATTGGGATGAAATTAGGTAGATGGCCACAGTACTAACACTATGAAATGGTCTTGGGAATGGGGAGTATGTGGTGGCTGGATACTGGGCACTGGAAATGAACGTTATTATTAGATGAGATAGAGAAAACTCGGGTGAATTGGCCTTTGGCTTGAACAAATCAGGCCAATTCCTGGGGTGGGGTAGGGGTTTGGTTGGGGGGGGGGGAGGAGGGACAGTGAAATTTACCTTTGGTTCTTATATGATTACCTTGAGGTAATCATATAAGGTAATCATATGAGGTGATTCCGGGGCTTAGCGTCCCCGTGCCCTGCTCGTCGACCAGGCCTCCTGGTTGCCGGACTGATCAACCAGGCTGTTGGACGCGGCTGCTCACAGCCTGACGTATGAGTCACAGCCTGGTTGATCAGGTATCCTCTGAAGGTGCTTATCCAGTTCTCTCTTGAACACTGTGAGGGGATTGCCAGTTATGGCCCTTATGTGTAGCCCCTGATTAGTTACATTTAAATTCAGTTTTAGTTTTTTGTTTATAATTGGAGATAACTTTTTGGTGGACTTGTCTTTAAACTGGAGTAAATTTAAATAAATTTAGCTTGGGCTGCTTTTTTTAAGCTTTGGGAAATTGGGCTTTTGGTTGTGCCATACACAACAAAATTTAGGCAAAATTGGTAGAAATTGTCTTTAATTTGATGAAATTACCTGGAGAGGTGCAGCACTCTTATGAAATGGTCTTGGGGATGTTGTATAAAAGGGATCTCCCGCATGTAGCAGGGGAAAAGGGTTCGAGAGCCGCATAATTGGTTTGGAAACTGAACCCTACATATTGTTTAGCTATGCAAGTGACAATCTCTTGAAAGCTCGTTACACGACTGTCACTGCTACACACACACATATATGCACCCTAAGTGATTCAACAAGAGGCTTGCAACGGTCTCTATGCAAGGCACTTTTACATCTATGGCCAGTCCGCAGTTGCAGGTCTCACCCCACAACCGCCTAACCGGAGAGACATGTGCAACCTTCACCTACAGTAAGCAAATGTTTTGGTTACTTTGCTAAGATTCCTGGCAGCGCATCATTATGAATGAAGCACTTGGGTATTTCTTGGACTCCATTGATGGTGTTCTCTGAATTCTGCGAATTTTCTTTTCATATTCCATTATATAATGACGCAAAGTATGCGAATAGGTAAACTTGCTCGATGAATTTGTGTTAGCTTGCTAATGTAATTGTATGGGGTTTGCATAAGTTTGTTGAGAATATAATTGAATGCTAGTTTAGTTCATTTATTATGAATCCCATACCCATCTTGTGGGGCGGGTTACCACGGCAGGTAATGGAATCTGGCAATGAGCCCAACAATTCATTTTGGCTCAAGCAAAAAAACAAACAAAAAAATGGGTAAACGAAATTGCCAAAATTAATTTGTGCAAGTTTTCAAATGTGATAAGTTTTTTTTTTTTTTTTTTGCATAAGTTTGAGAATATATAATTTAATGTTAGTTTTAATTCATTTATTAATGCAGCCCCTACTACCATCTTGCGGGCAATAGCGGAAAGGGCTGCAGCGATGCATAATGGGCCTCAGAGTCAGAACCTACACAATTTATTTAGCTAAAGCAAGTTTTCGCAATCTTAATGAGCTAGTTTTGAAAAATCCAATGGTCATTGTCACACATCAACAATGGGGCACGAGAAAGACCGCAAGTGCAGTTTCTAAATGAAAACCAAGACTGGGATATGTGGAGAGCTAGTGTCATAATTTATGTTTTTCCTGCGCACCGCTGCCCATCCAGTGGGGGGGCCTAAGCTGAGCAGTAGTAACATCTAGAAGTCTGCTGCTTTTATTGGTTGATCCATAGATGTGTACTGGCTCCTCTTGCATCATCGCATTAGTAGCAGTTTCTAAATTTAACAACTAGCATATGTAAAGAGCTAGTCTAACAATTTATGTTTTTTTTTTTTATCAGGCCCACTGCCCCTCTATCCAGCGAACTGCGGCTGGATGGGTTACAATTGAGCCAAAAACAGTTGGTCAGGGCGAGATACGGCTTCATTTAGAGGCTGATCTAACAATTTATGTGTTTATTTTTATCAGGCCCACTGTCCTTCTATCCAGCAGACTGCGGCTGGATGAGTTACAATTGAGCCAAAAACAGTTGGTCAGGGTGAGATACGAAAAAACCGGGCAAAAACAGTTAGTCAGGGCATTTAGAGAAATTTACTATAGCCAAAAAGCTTGAACGTCGGGAACTGAACGCGAGCCTGCACGAGAGTCGTTCTTGGCACTCAAATGTTTAGAGATTAAAAGCTTTCTAATTAGAGGGGGGTCAACTAAGATACCACATTATTTAGTGAAATTTGCAATATCCAATAGTTTGGATGTTGGGGAACTGAGCCAGGACTTGCACGAAGGTTGCTCAGCATCCAGTGCAAATGATGAAACATGTGGGAGAAAGAAAGATTTTCTTTGTGATGGAAAAAGAAAGCTTTAACGATTGGTACTTTAAGTATTGAAAATCTCAACAACTTTATAGCACATAGAAGTCTTAAAAGACAATATTTTTCAAGAGCAAATGTTTGTCAATGTTAATTTTATTATTATTAAAAAAGAGGGAATAATAATTTAAAAAACAAAGCCTTCCAAACCTGGCTCATTAAAATATTTTTTTATGAAATCTCATAAGTATTTATGCAATATTCAATATAAAACGATCATAATGCGCAATGGCATTTCATTTTTATAGAGGAAATTTATAAAGTAAATATAATACCAATGCGAAACAATTTCTATCTGACGTATTATTTTAAATACAGTTGGCGAAAGTTAGTAAGCCCTGCTTACTAACTCATGCTAGCCCTGCTTACTATCTCATGCTAGCCCTGCTTACTATCTCATGCTAGCCCTGCTTACTAACTCATGCTAGCCCTGCTTACTAACTCATGCTAGCCCGGCTTACTAACTCATGCTAGCCCGGCTTACCAACTCATGCTAGCCCGGCTTACCAACTCATGCTAGCCCGGCTTACCAACTCATGCTAGCCCGGCTTACCAACTCATGCTAGCCCGGCTTACCAACTCATGCTAGCCCGGCTTACCAACTCATGCTAGCCCGGCTTACCAACTCATGCTAGCCCGGCTTACCAACTCATGCTAGCCCGGCTTACCAACTCATGCTAGCCCGGCTTACCAACTCATGCTAGCCCGGCTTACCAACTCATGCTAGCCCGGCTTACCAACTCATGCTAGCCCGGCTTACCAACTCATGCTAGCCCGGCTTACCAACTCATGCTAGCCCGGCTTACCAACTCATGCTAGCCCGGCTTACCAACTCATGCTAGCCCGGCTTACCAACTCATGCTAGCCCGGCTTACCAACTCATGCTAGCCCGGCTTACCAACTCATGCTAGCCCGGCTTACCAACTCATGCTAGCCCGGCTTACCAACTCATGCTAGCCCGGCTTACCAACTCATGCTAGCCCGGCTTACCAACTCATGCTAGCCCGGCTTACCAACTCATGCTAGCCCGGCTTACCAACTCATGCTAGCCCGGCTTACCAACTCATGCTAGCCCGGCTTACCAACTCATGCTAGCCCGGCTTACCAACTCATGCTAGCCCGGCTTACCAACTCATGCTAGCCCGGCTTACCAACTCATGCTAGCCCGGCTTACTAACTCATGCAAGCCCTCATGCTAGCCCTGCTTACTAATTCTTGCTAGCCCTGCTTACTAACTCATGCCAGCCCTGCTTACTAACTCATGCCAGCGCTGCTTACTAACTCATGCCAGCCCTGCTTACTAACTCATGCTAGCCCTGCTTACTAACTCATGCTAGCCCTGCTTACTAACTCATGCTAGCCCTGCTTTCTAACTCATGCTAGCCCTGCTTACTAACTCATGCTAGCCCTGCTTACTAACTCATGCTAGCCCTGCTTACTAACTCATGCTAGCCCTGCTTACTAACTCATGCTAGCCCTGCTTACTAAATCATGCTAGCTGCCTTCTTACTAACTCGTGCTAGCCCTTCTTACTAGCATGAATTTATCTTCACACTTTTCAAAAGGTGGAGGTCTAACATTTTCTGAAAACCTTTGCACTTGATATACCACCACTGACAAAAAAGGCAACTGATGGATTCGACTTTTAAATTTTTACACATGATATCAAAAAGTATTGCATAGCAACTGTAGTCGCATAACATGAGTTATTGGGGCCCCCCACCACAATAGCTGTGAGCTATTAAGGTGTTAAAAAAAATGCAATTTCATACGGAATATGAACAGCGAACAGATTCCTAGTTTATATTCAATTACTCAAAACACTTAATTATTTTCCTTCATAGTTACAAGTGTTAATAATGTACAATGGGGCGTCATACCTAACACAATATGGCTGAGGCCCCACTATTTAGCATTCTTTTTGTATTCTATTAAATATGACAGATAATGTTAATGTTTGTAACGTTTATTACAAAAGATACATACATTTGATGCTATTTTTCATATTAAAATCTAATTTGAGGCTCGACAAATTTATCTATAAAATCTATAAACAGGTTAGAACCATACAAATGCAAGCACGCCTTAATCACCAGTACTTAACTGAATTTCACAGAAAATGGAATCTTTACTTTGGCTACAGATAATGGAGCAAAGCCGAGGGGGGATGACTGGAATAAACAGTTTCCAACCTGACTCTTCTCGCACATAAACATGTCTTTGACCTCATTTCATATTATATCGAGTACTGAAAGCTCATCTTCCATTGCAAATATACTAAGGAACTCATCTTACGACTAGAACGCAAACTAGAACCCCTCATTCAGATTAAAAACACGAAAATTATTGATTGAACATTTACCCACCATCAAGCACACAGGACTCTTTAAAGCTATCTTAACTTCATTAAAACCCTAATATGACCCATCTCACATGCAGATCCTATTCTATGATTCGCCCTTCATGTCAATGTACCCCACAGTATCATGCAAATTCAAGATAAGGTTAACTACACCTAAATATCCAACTTGGTCTTTGTAAGGAATCTTGATCCCCCCCTTGTATGCTTGACCCCACTGGGGTAATCATAGGTAGGGGGTCCCTATTGCCGACGTCATGTCACGTGACACCCCGCGACAAATAAGGAAAATTTCACCTGATTGGCCCATGACCCGGAACGGAAAGAGAATTTTTCTACTCGGCTCCTGATTGGTCAAAAAATCGCGCCCCGTTCTCTCCACTCACCTGTGACCATTACAGAAAATGGAGCTGTGCCAAGGGCTCCCTATACTATTCAGTCATAGCATCATTAAAGTACTCCAAAAACTTCTATATTCGCTTTCAACTGTGTTTTTTGGTTTTAATCTATTGAACATTCACCCTCTGATCCATTCATAAGTAGGGACCCCCAAATTGATACTGTAGTACTCTGGTTACACCCCGGGCCAAATCGTGAATTTTGCTCATGCTATTAGATACTCCAAAAACGTTTATATGCCTTTCACCAGTGTATTTTTTGGTTTGAATCTATTGAACATTAATCCTCTTTACCTTTCATAAGTAGGGACCCCCTTCTTGATGCCTTAGACTCATCTTAAAAGCACGCGACGTATCGATAAAAAACAGATTAGGATAGGGCAGGAGTTGCTCAGGTACACCCTGGGCGGTGGGCCCTGGGGACCCCTGGGGGGAACAGACCACCACCCCACCCCGCCAGCAAGCCAGGTGCGCGCCGACCATGCCCTAACCTAACCGCTTAAAATCAGTTGTTGGTCGAATCAATCTGCTGTATGGTGTCTATTAACCTTGTTTAAATTACTAATCAAGCTGTCAATGTAATTAATCAGAGCTTTAATATAACAATGTGCTTTAATATACTTATCTCTCATCTCATTTTTCTCTTGTAATGTATCTATCATTTATCAATTCTGATTGAAATTACCTACTTATAATTATCTGCTAGATTAAGGACCTGCCCGAAACGCTGTGCGTACTAGTGGCTTTACAAGAATGTAAATACTGTACTATCCAATGTATTCTCACAAACCCAATGTACCTTCTTGTATATATATAAATAAATAAATAAATAAATCCGCCCCCGGGACCCAAGTCGGCATGGAAGTGCCCAACCGTTTCCGAAAATTTTTATTCCCCATGTGTCTCCTTTTACACTACTTTCCGCCACCAAGATGATGTTATTAAAACAAGGATAAAACTGGTGCACTAAAACAGAAGCGAAAGAAACAAACAGGGAAAAAGGAGGAAACCCCACCTACATTTAAAACTTTGACCCAAATAATACAGTAACAAGGTTATCGCAGATAACCGAACTCAATTACGGGCTCATCATATCCCGTGCTACAGAGACATTTCGTTCTGAGTAGCTAAATATAAAAACAACAACATGGCTCAGACAAAACAATACTACTTTACGGGCTGAAGAGTAAAGTAAAGTAAAGAGTAAAACGACTAAGGTCCTACGAAACGGTCTGTTGTACCCGTTGTAGCATTTTGCCCTAACGATACTTCCTCTCCTTTAACCAGGGGGGGACATCGAAAGGTGAAATACCAGGACACAAAAGGCTTTCCCCTCAGTTTTCTGGTAGAAGGACTTCCCCTCCCCCCAGGGGGCAAGGGAGAGTGACTCCATTACAGAGAGAAATACTGTTTATGCTTTTTTTGAGACTTTTTCTCACATACACGAACCAAAAAGAGAAGAAAAAACCTATAACTTTTTTTTTCCATTCTTGAGTGTTAAAAGTGTTGGAAGTTTCGTTGCATTGTAGAGCCAGAATAGAGATTGATGCAGTATGAACGAAGAGAACACGAGAAGCCTCACTAAACCAACCCTCGACATCGAAAGCGAGGAGGCCAGTGGGGGCCGAGTTAACTATTTCCGAGTCCCTACCAGGAATAATTACGGAAGTTCTCAAGGATTCTCTCCCTAGCACCTCCGAACATGAGTGGGAGTATGGAATACTCGAGATCTTGGCACAAATACAAACAGAGACCTTAACTTCCTGAAAACACCCTCCAGGGAATCTTGAGAGACAGGAGAGTAACGGGACCAGGGTCGACGGCACTTGAACACCCCACCCACCACCCCAAATCTGGAGGAGCTCCTCCAGGAGTGTGATATAGCAGTCCAAGTGCACAAGACTATGGAAAGACCTGACCTCTATGAGGTTAACAGTTTTTTCCAACAGGAGGACTTAGAAATTATAGCCCTGGTAAAACCAATTTTTACAACTATAGAATATCTAAAAGACAGGTTGACGTTTGCCCAATGACAGTGAGGCTAAACACGGTCTCTGAATACCTTGCCCTACAGGTTTGTTTCCCATTTTTATTCAGCAGGTCTCCCAATTCTACCAGGTCTAGCCAGCTGTCTAAACAGAGTGAACATGGAATAGGCCTGGACCTAGATTCAGGAAGCTCTGTGTATTTCTTCGTAAGTGGGTTTGCTACGAAGGTTTCTAAGTGTGCCCTAAGAAGATGCTTAGGTGCAATTCAGTAACGTCCACTTAGGAAGAAATTTGTTGGTTCACCTGCGTGCCGTTAGAGGTCACTACTGTGTTTCGTTTGGCCAATCAGAGAGCAGCAACATTCTTCATATTGAAGATTTAGCGCTGGCTTATCGGAGCTCTACTGCCTCCTATTTACGTCGAATTTTCTTATAAAATTAGTATATTTCGAAGTAAAACAATGTTTTTTCAACTTCTACAGCCAGCACCGACATTGTAGTAAACAAATATGTTACATTTGTTGTTTACCTACGTAATTCTAAGAGATACTATGTAGCTGTCCTTGTTGCTCGGAAGATGTGCTGACAATTATTGTATATATTTACTGAATTTACCCAAGGGCCACTAACTATCTAGTGGCCTCGAAGAGGACAGAAAGCCGGCGGCTTGTTAAAGGGCCCGCCAATTGTCTTAATGATATTTATTTTTTAGCTGGAATTTGGCATTTACGGCTTCAGCGGGTAGGCAGTTCCATGGGTTTATAGCCCTCTTGGTGGAAAAAAAATCATCTGTTTTCAGTCCTACTTGAGAGAACATACTCTCCAACACTATATCTGTGACTGCCCTGTTATCAGTGACTTAATTCATACCAAATGGTATGAGTTATTTTGAGCTCTGTAATTACTTCATACACTCAGGAATATTGGAAGATCTTGTGATGCACCCAGATTTTGCCAGTGGAGGCTAATAGATCAGCATTAAGTATTTTGTTCTCTCCTAATTCCATGTATGACTGGCCATCCTGTGAGGTGAGGATGTTGGGTGAGCTTGTAGCTGGTTTTTGATCTACAATGTGTGGTCCTTTATACAGAATAGGGAAGCAGCACATTGCTGTGTATACTTAAACATGTTTAAAAATACATTGTTTGAGAGGAGTCTTGTAGAAACTGGTAAAAGTAATTATTATATAATGTTTCCATGATTCAGTGCTTACCTCTTGTGAAAATCGCGAAGAGTTGTTTAGTCAGAGTTGATTTGTTTTTTGTATTGAGGCTGGTATTTTCTAAATTGATTCCATGTACAGTATGTCTAACCATCCTGTGAGATGGGAGTATTAGATAAACTTATAGCTAGTTTTTTATCTAGTAGTAGGCATCCTTCAGTCTCGGGAGACTATGGAGTTGCGCCCTAGTTGTCAATCCTGGTGCAGCATCTGGTGTGACTGATGAGGCCAATCCGAGAGTGGCAGTCCATCCCACACCGAGCACAAACGAAGTCCGATTCTGGTCTGTCTTCCCGGCTACCGGCTTTCCTTCTCTGTCTCTTTGCCTCCGATTCCTTGGCAAGTGACTCCTCGAACTTGGAGAGACCTCTTTGAACAGACTGCCTCCAGGCTGAACGGTCTGCAGCCAGTGTCTCCCATATAGCAAGATCGACGTCCATGGCTTTCAGGTCCCTTTTGCATACGTCTTTGTACCGTAGCTGGGGCTTGCCTATTGGACGCTTTCCCTGCCTCAGCTCTCCGTACAGGAGATCCTTGGGGATCCTGCCATCGCCCATTCGCACAACGTGCCCGAGCCAGCGCATTCGTCTCTGTTTCAGCATTATGTACATGCTGGTGATTCTTGCTCTCCCCAAGACGTTGTTGTTTGTCACCCTGTCCTGCCAGGTGATGTCCAAGATGTGTAAGGCAGCGCATGTGGTAGGCATTCAGCTGTCTTTCCTGACGGGCGCGGAGTGTCCAAGACTCACTGCCATAAAGGAGAGTGCTCAGGACACAGGATCTGTAAACCTGAATCTTAGTATGCTCAGTTAGCCTATTGTTGGCCCACACTCTCTTTGTCAGTCTGGACATGGTAGTAGATGCCTTACCGATGCGTTTGTTTAGCTCCGTATCAAGAGAGAGGGAGTCAGAGATTGTGGAGCCCAGGTACACGAAGTCGTGAACGACTTCCAGTTTGGAATCAGAGATGTCGATGTCAGGTGGGGAGTCCACTCCTTGTCCCATGACTTGCGTTTTCTTCAGACTGATGGCGAGTCCAAAAGCCTGAGAGGCCTCGCTGAAGCGGATTATGAGCCGTTGGAGGTCTTCAGCTGAGTGGGCAGTGACTGCTGCGTCGTCGGCAAAAAGGAAGTCGCGCAGACACCTCAGCCGAACCTTCGTCTTGGCTCTCAGCCTGGCGAGGTTAAAGAGCTTTCCATCCGACCTGGTCAGGAGGTAAATGCCTTCCGTGACAGATCCGAAGGCGTGCCGCAGCATAACTGCGAAGAAAATCCCGAATAGGGTTGGAGCCAGTACGCAGCCCTGCTTTACTCCACTTCGGATGTCAAAGGCGTTTGATGTTAGGCCATCAAAGACCACGGTGCCCCTCATGTTCTCATGGAAAGATCTGATGATGCTGAGGAGCCTGGGTGGGCATCCGATCTTGGGGAGGATCTTGAACAGGCCATCCCTGCTGACGAGGTTCAAGGCCTTCGTCAGATCTATGAAGGCTACGAAGAGTGGCTGCTTCTGTTCCCTGCATTTCTCCTGCAGTTGTCCGAGGGAAAAGACCATGTCGATGGTGGACCTGCCAGCTCTGAATCCGCATTGTGATTCTGGATAGACTCTCTCTGCAAGTACTTGGAGCCTCTTCAATGCGACTCGAGCAAACAGCTTTCCGACAATACTGAGGAGGGAGATTCCACGGTAGTTGTTGCAGTCGCCCGATTGATTGATTGATGAAGATTAAGCCACCCGAAAGGTGGCACGGGCATGAATAGCCCGTAAGTGGTGGCCGTTTTGAGCCATTACCAGTATCGAGAGCTGATACTGGAGATCTGTGGAGGTGCAACTGCACCCTGTGTGACGGGAGATGTCTCCCCTGTCGCCCCTGTCACCTTTATTCTTATACAGTGTGACGATGTTGGCATCCCTCATGTCCTGTGGCAACTCTCCTCCTTCCCAGCAGAGGCAGAGAATTTCATGCAGCTCCATGAGCAGGTTACCTCTGCAGCACTTCAAGGTCTCAGCAGGAATGCCATCTTTGCCAGGAGCTTTACCAGAAGCAAGGGAGTCTAGGGCATCGCTGAGTTCTTCCAGGGTTGGTTCACTGTCGAGCTCCATTAACACAGGCAGACACTCAATGGCGCTCAGGGCGTCTTCGGTGACCACATTGTCCCTGGCGTATAGCTCAGAGTAGTGCTCGACCCAGCGCTTCAGCTGCAGTGTCTGGTCCTGAATCACCTCGCCAGTGGCAGATTTCAGAGGAGCGGTCTTCCTCTGGATTGGGCCGAGGGCCTACTTGATGCCGTCATACATTCCCCTTACATTGCCTGTATCCGCTGCAGTCTGTATCTGGGAGCAGAGCTGGAGCCAATAGTTGTTGGCACATCGCCTGGCGCTCTGCTGCACTTTGCAGCGGACGGTCCGAAGGATCTGTAAGTTGCGCTGACTTGGGCAGGCTTTTGTAGGCTGCCAAGGCGTTTCTCTTCTCTTCGATTACAGGTGTCATCTCTTCCGAGTGAGCCTCGAACCAGTCTGCCGACCTGCTGGTCTTCTTGCCAAAGGTGGAAATGGCAGCGTTGAACACAGCGTCTCTGAAGTGCTCCCATCTTTTACAGGCAGTGACCCCAGCTGGGCCAGGGAGAGCTTCCTCGAGCACGTGAGCAAAATCTATCACCTTGTCCTGGTTGCGGGTCTTGGTGGTGTCGATGCGAGGTCTGCCCGCCTTTTTCGAGTGATAAATCTTCTTTGTTTAAAAAAGGGATAGATTGATTTGTTTTTTGTATTGAGGCTGGTATTTTCTAAATTGATTCAATGTACAGTATGTCTAACCATCCTGTGAGATGGGAGTATTAGATAAACTTATAGCTAGTTTTTTATCTACACTGTAATATTCCATATAGAATAGGGTAGCAGCACATTGCTGTGTATACCTAATCTTAATAAAAAAAATCAGTAATAAAGATTTTAAATTATAGTTTGTATTATTACAAATACAGTACTGTATTTTCCTTATTAAATCATGTTGACCATGGATCATTAAGATCTCATGTTGATATGTAATAGTCATATTTCTTTTGAACTGCTAATCATTCATTAAATTGTGCATTATGTCTCAATTTTTCACTTCCTTGGATATACTGTACAGTACAAAAAGATAATTTAAAAATAAACCAGTAATATTTCTTTCATTATATTTTTCATTTAAATAACTGCATCAATATTTTTACAGCTGACAGGATTTGTTTTACCATACAGGTGCATTATTTGTTAAAAAAAAATTTGGTTTATAGTTACACACAATGGTGCTACATAGCCTTCCCAGCTTGGTGCCTTCTTTTAATACTTACTGATTAAAAAAAAAAATAATAACATTTTATTCAGGAAAAGTATATACAGTTGATTTACAAACATAATGTTGGATTTATAGACAGAGCTAGTACATACAATACCTAAAGCCACTAACACTCATAGCATTTCGGGCAAGGTGTGGGGGAAAAAACACAGACTAAAACTTAATAGTAATCGGGATTAAGTGTAAATTGTGTTGAAAGAAGGAATAAAAAATACAAAAAGGGGGGGTTAACAAAGCATAAATCAGCAATTGCACATGTTGGTGAACAGCGTTGTTTAAAGAATAGCAAGACATGGGTTGACATTTAGGAGGCAAGTTAGGTTACATAGAGTTAATTAGGCAGTACTTGGTTTAAATATAAATATGTTTATTCAGGTAAGGTACATACATACAAGTGATGTTACATTAATGGATCAATATACAGATAGAGCTAGTACATACAATGCCTAAAGCCACTATTACGCAATGCGTTTCGGGCAGGAAAAACATTAATATCTAGAACTTAATACTAATTGAGCATAAACAATAAAATGTGTTGAGAACAAATACAAATAAAGAAAAAAAAGAAAAAAAAGGGGGAACATGACTGAAAAGCAGCACAAATACAATAGGTTGACAAACGGTGTTCATTAAAAAAAAATAACAGACATGGGTTGACAATAGAGGAGTAAGGTAGGTTACAGGGAATTTATTAGGTAGTGTTTAGTTTTTATCTTAAACTGGTTGAGAGAGGTACAGTCTTTAATATGGTTGGGAAGGTCATTCCACATTCTGGGCCCCTTGATTTGTAGAGCATTTCTAGTTTGATTAAGTCTTACTCTAGGAATATCAAAACTGTATTTATTTCTGGTGTAGTGCTCATGGGTTCTGTTACAACTTTCTATGAAGCTTTTGAGATCAGGATTGGCATTATGGTTTAGCGTTTTATATATGTATAATACACACGAAAGAATGTGCAGTGACTTAATGTCTAACATATTCAGAGATTTGAGTAGGGGTACCGAGTGATGTCTGAGGCCAGAGTTGGATATTGTCCTAATAGCAGCTTTGTGTTGAGTAATTAGAGGACGTAAGTGATTTTGGGTAGTAGAGCCCCAAGCACAAATACCATAGTTGAGATATGGATAGATAAGGGAGTAATAGAGAGTCACCAAGGCAGGGCGTGGTACATAATATCTGATCTTAGAAAGAATGCCCACAGTTTTTGAAACTTTTTTTTGATATATTTAGAATGTGTCCCTGGAAATTCAGCTTTTGGTCAATGAGAATGCCAAGGAATTTGCCATCTAATTTGTTACAAATTTGGGTATTGTTTATTTTGAGATTTATTTGATTAGAGGATTTATTGCCAAACAGAATATAGAAAGTTTTGTCAATGTTAAGGGTGAGTTTGTTGGCAGTTAGCCAAAGATGGACTTTATTTAGCTCAGTATTTACTGTGGCATTTAGAGCAAGGGGGTCAGGACTGGAGTAAATGAAGGTTGTGTCGTCAGCAAATAGAATTGGTTTGAGGTGTTGGGAGGCATTTGGAAGGTCATTAATGTAGATGAGAAAGAGGAGAGGGCCAAGTATGCTGCCCTGAGGAACACCAATGTTGATGGGTAGGGTGGGAGAAATTGTATTATTCACAGAAACATATTGGAGCCTGTCAGTAAGGTAGGATTTGAGGTATTGCAGGGAGTGTCCTCTGACTCCATAATGATGTAATTGAAGAAGAAGGTTTTGGTGGTTGATGGTCAAAAGCTTTATGCAGATTTTGGTGGTCAAAAGCTTTATGCAGGTCCACAAATAACCCAACAGGGAACTCATTTTTATCAAGAGCTGTATGAATCGAGTTAAGCATACTAATAAGTGCATCGTTAGTGCTTTTTTTGGGTCTGAAGCCATATTGGCAAGGGCTAAGTATATTGTGTGTGGCTAGATATGAGAGAAGCTGCTTATAGATTAGTTTTTCAAAAAATTTTGACAAGTTTGGCAGGATTGATATAGGTCTGTAGTTGTTAACATCTGTGAGATCACCACATTTGTGGACAGGCATTACTCTTGCTTTTTTTAGAATATCTGGAAAGGTTTGGAGTTCAAGTGACTTGAAGAGCAAAGCAATAGCAGGGGCTAAGGATCTGGAGGCTTTTTTGTAAATTAAAGTAGGTATCTCCTCAAGGGCACTAGACTTGGTTTTAAGGGAAAGGATTATCTCATTGACGTCAGTGGAATTAATAGGCTTTAGGTACAGAGACTGTGGATAGTTACCTGTAAGATAGTCTTTAATG
This sequence comes from Procambarus clarkii, assembly GCF_040958095.1. Taxonomy (NCBI): domain Eukaryota; kingdom Metazoa; phylum Arthropoda; class Malacostraca; order Decapoda; family Cambaridae; genus Procambarus; species Procambarus clarkii. Next base: position 20,573,465 of record NC_091161.1, on the reverse strand, counting down.
TCAGTACTGGAAGATGGAATATCATTTGCAAGGGATGAACCAATGGAAGAGAAGAACCTATTGAACTCAATGGCAGAATCAGAGGCTGAAAGCTGACCATCGTTATTGGACAGGAGTGTTGGTTTGTTATTTAAAGACTTCTTTGATCCCAATATTTGTGAAATTGTGCTCCAAGTTTGTTTAATGTTGCTCTTTATTTGGGTAAATTTATCTTCGTAGTATTTAGTTTTGGCTCGTCTAATTATCTTGGATAGCAATAATGAGTAATTCTTTGAGAATTCTTTGGAGACAATTCCTAACCTATACTTTTTCTCAAGTTCATGTTTTTTATTAATGGATTTAAGTATTCCCTTTGTAAGCCAGGGATTGTTAAGCCTTTTAGTTGTGATTTGTTTTGTGAGCATAGGACAGTGGGTGTTATAAAGGCTAAGAGTTTTTTGGAGAAAAGATTGCACTGCTAGGTTGATGTCCTCTATGTTACCTAACTCGGACTCCCAGTTGACATTATCAGCAGCAGTTATAAAATTGTCTATAGCAGTTTCATTGTGCAGTCTAAAACATAACTCTTGACTCTAGAGGTGGTTTGCTAATGTTAGTTAAGAGAAATGTGGGGTAATGGTCTGTAGTGCTATCCGTGATTATACCTGAAGTAAGCGGAGAGGTTATGTTTGTCCAGATGTCCAGATTAACTCTTAAACTGGTTGAGAGAGGTACAGCCTTTGACATGATTCGGGAGGTCATTCCACATTCTGGGTCCCTTGATTTGTAGAGCACTTCTAGTTTGGTTACACACAGCCAAATTGTGTAACAGGAAGAGGTCTTGGACCCCTACTTCCCTCTCTCTTTTTTAATAGTCTATATAGTCATAATTATAGCTTTAAGCATTCAATGAATAAAGTTTTTGACATTTTACCCTTCTCCTTACCTAACATCATTTGTGCAGCATATTTTTAGTTTATGTATCACCCAGATTTAATTTCAAAATAAAACCAAACTAAATAAATTAGAAATTGGGTATGTATAGCTAAGGTACACCCTTACTACTAGGTGAACAGGGGCATTTGGTGATAGTAAATGATCCCATCAGACAGGGCTCATCACCTTCTCTCATATTTCATGTTCAGCAGTGTTTATTTACTTAATAACTATGGGTATAATATCTTGCTATTATAAAACTAATTCTACTATCATAAAAGACATATTTACTTTAAGTTTCAAGCAGAGAATGCATATATAACTAACACGAAGGACTCCTCTTCACTAGATTCAATTTTTATAATCTTTTGTTTATGTTCCAAAATCTTAAAATCAATCCCAGTGTTATGTTGTAGAGAAAAATTGAGTTATATCCAGTTTATGTAAAGCTACGAGTGGTCGAAACCACACTTAGATCCCGGAATGAACTTACGAAGGTTTTTCCACTTAGTGTAGCTACTTGAATACCGCCATAGCCGCCACGAAGGCGCTAAGAAGGAAAACATTCGTAGCCAAGAAGAAAAACCTTCGTAAGTACCTTCCTGAATCCGGCCCCAGAGCATCTATGGCGACATACACGCTCCTCCTCAAAGCCTCACATACGAGAGAAATGGCCAAAATCGAGCTCATCGTAGCCCGCCTCCTAATACGAGGTTGGGACCAGGTAAGAATAGGTACAACCTAATGAAAAGGTTTCAGACGAAAGACAACTCCGAAACCAAGGACCCTCGAAAGACCATATGACGTAAGTCTGATGATGCGCTCAGGACAGACGTCACACAAGTTTTTTCTCAAACCCTCAGAAAGGTACACTGTTTGCCTGACTACAGCAGTGGACAAAGCCCTAGAACAGGTGCAGCCACAGCCACAACAAAAACAAGTGGCCCAAAAAACCCTTATGTTCAGTGCTCCTGATGAACAATGACGACAATATCCCTCTATCCCCTATTCTAAGCAGGCCTGTCCTACAACAACCTCCCTTCCCACCCAGAAGAGACCCGAACAGATAGAGCCACCCGCACCATCCGCCGAGGTGTTCCAACGGGACACCTCGGCGAACAACAACAGGCAAGGTAGGAATAACAGACAGATCACGAATCGGATGGAGAGATTCATCATGAGAAACCATGTGGCAACCAAGCGAGAAACAACAGAGACAGATCTGGAGAAAACCGAAGTTAGGGTAACAGGAACGGGACAGGCGACAACAGATGCCAGAACAGGATCACCCCAGGCGACAACAGAGGCAATAACATCATAGACTACTCCTCCTGGAAGAACAACAATAACACAACAGACAGGGAGGTAATAATAATAATAGGGGCTAAAAAAAATTCAGAAACAGGGGCAGAGGCAACAATCTGGGAGAACAACAACAGACCCAGGTGCTGGAACAGCATGAACCGAGACTAACAGGGAGGAGACAGAGACAGAGGGTATAATGGTGTAGATCGGATTAACTCATGAAACGACACAAATTAAGGCATAGAAGAGGACAACTGAAACAGACAGTTGTCTCTGAGGTACCCTTAACTGAACAGGAGAGGAAACTGTTGGAAAGGGGACTCGTGTTCGTGATACTCACTCCGGCGCATAAGAAGAAGAGATATGATAGAAGATCTTTGCAACAACTTGATAACTAGTATCAACCAAATTTGGAGCAACCTCTGGCCGGAGCAAGGTAAGTCACAGGGAGCAATTAAAAGAATTAAACTCTCGCTCTCTTTCAGGTACCTCCTCCACAACAAACCAGTCCAGTGCCCAAACTACAACCTAGTAGGCCTTAAACCGGTAATGCAGCATGTGATGGTGGACCTCAAGTGCGGTGCGGAACACCAACGCAACTGTAATCTCGCAAGGGATGAGAGGGACGCCCTATCAACGCTGAAGGGACGTTCGGATATTGTGATAAAGCTGGCGGACAAGGGAGGTGCTGTCGTCGTCTGGAGAAAGAACAACTACAGGCACGAGCTGCAGTGGCACCTAGCACACACTGCAGCCTACAAACTGATACACAACCAGGATGCGGCGCTTTGAAACCCCCCAAACGAGGAGTAAAAGGAAAGTCCTCAAGCTGTTTGAAAACAAAACTAGGGACGGGAAAGGAGGATTCATGCAGGCAGGGGCGAGAGATTTCTTCCTAGCTTTTGAATCCATCATTCCCCACCTCTACCTTTTACCAAAGTTCCATAAATCACTAGAAGAAACAGGAACGTGGCAACGGAGACCGGTTCTAAGCGGCTGCCGGGCCCCAACAAGGCCAGTAGACTGGATCTGCACAGCCCTCCTGAACCCCTTGTTACGTCTACTACCGGAAAGAATCCAAGATACAACAGATTTCCTCAACAAAAGTGCAGAAATTAGAGGCCCCGTCCTGAGAGGGGCCCGCCTTTTCTCCATGGATGTATTCATTACCTTTTTGATGTATGGTTCTTGCTGGATTGTCGAGAATACACAGTAGATCACTTCAGCAATTTATTGAGTAAGGTAACAGTGTGTAGTTATCGACTGCCGAGGTCCTACCTACTCTGGGCTTGTGAGAATACTGACCTTGCCTCCAGAGCGGACACTTCCAGCTCTGTAGGGAAGGACGTCAGAGACCTACTCGATTGTGATTGGCTGTATCCCAACCGTCATACAATTTGAGTACTAACAGATGTGGTATCGATCTACCCGAGCATACCACAGAGAAGCTGCAAAGGTAGTAGCATCATTTTTACAGATAACAGAGCTAAAATCAGACAGGAACTTCGAGACGTCGAGGCATCTGTTGGATCTGGACGTGAGACAGGCTGATGGCACGGACGAAAACTCATCATGGGTATTGAAAGTGTGCAGAAGCACTGTCACTCTCCATAGTGTATAGAAGGTCACTGGAGACGAAAGACCTACCAGAAATATGGAAGACGGCTAATGTAGTCCCAATATACAAAAAGGGTGACAGACAAGAGGCACTGAACTACAGGCCAGTGTCCTTAACTTGTATACCATTCAAGGTGATAGAGAAGATCGTGAGAAAACACCTAGTAACACATCTGGAGAGAAAGGACTTCGTGACAACCTATCAACATGTGTCCAGGGAAGGTAAATCTTGCCATACAGGATTAAGAGAATTCTTCGGTCAGGTGACAAAGATTAAGCAAGACAGAGAAGGCTGGGTGGACTGCATTTTCTTGGTATGTAGGAAAGCGTTTGACACAGTAACCCATAAGAGGCTGATGCATAAGCTGGAGAAACAGGCAGGAGTAACTGGTAAGGTGCTCCAGGAGACAAAGGAGTACCTAAGCAATAAAAAGCAGAGTTACAGAGAGGGGGTGAGACCTCAGATTGGCGTGCAGTCACCAGTGGAATCCCACAGGGCTCTGTACTAGGACCTATCCTGTTTCTGATATACGTAAATTATCTCACAGGGGGTATAGACTCATTCGTCTCAATGTTTGCTGACGACAAAATCATGAAAAGGATTAAGGCAGATGAGGACAGCTTGAGGCTTCAAGAAGACCTGGACAAGCTGCAGAATGATCGAACAAATAGTTGTTAGAGTTTAACCCAAGCAAAGGTAATGAAGATAGTTGTAGGGAGCAGGAGGCCAGATACAAGGTATCATTTGAGAGATGAAATTCTTCAGGGGAAAAACAGGATGGGGGAGACAGACAGACAGACAGACACAGACAGAGACACAGACAGACAGACAGACACAGAGACAGACAGAGACACAGACAGACAGAGACACAGACAGACAGAGACACAGAGACAGACAGACACAGACAGACAGACAGACACAGACAGACAGACAGACACAGACAGACAGACAGACACAGACAGACAGACAGACACAGACAGACAGACAGACAGACAGAGACAGACAGACACAGAGACAGACAGACACAGAGACAGACAGACACAGAGACAGACAGACACAGAGACAGACAGACACAGAGACAGACAGAGACACAGACAGACAGAGACACAGACAGACAGACACACAGACAGACAGACACAGAGACAGACAGACACAGAGACAGACAGACACAGAGACAGACAGACACAGAGACAGACAGACACAGAGACAGACAGACACAGAGACAGACAGACACAGAGACAGACAGACACAGAGACAGACAGACACAGAGACAGACAGAGACAGAGACAGACAGAAACAGAGACAGACAGACACAGAGACAGACAGACACAGAGACAGAGACAGACAGACACAGAGACAGAGACAGACAGACACAGAGACAGACACAGACACAGAGACAGACACAGACACAGAGACAGACACAGACACAGAGACAGACACAGACACAGAGACAGAGACAGACAGAAACAGAGACAGACAGAAACAGAGACAGACAGAAACAGAGACAGACAGACACAGAGACAGAGACAGACAGACACAGAGACAGACAGACACAGAGACAGACAGACACAGAGACAGACAGAGACACAGACAGACAGAGACACAGACAGACAGAGACACAGAGACAGACAGACACAGAGACAGACAGACACAGAGACAGACAGACACAGAGACAGACAGACACAGAGACAGACAGACACAGAGACAGACAGACACAGAGACAGACAGACACAGAGACAGACAGACACAGAGACAGACAGACACAGAGACAGACAGAAACAGAGACAGACAGAAACAGAGACAGACAGACACAGAGACAGAGACAGACAGACACAGAGACAGAGACAGACAGACACAGACACAGACACAGACACAGACACAGAGACAGACACAGACACAGAGACAGACACAGAGACAGACACAGACACAGAGACAGACACAGACACAGAGACAGACACAGAGACAGACAGACACAGAGACAGACACAGAGACAGACAGACACAGAGACAGACACAGACAGACAGACACAGACAGACAGACACAGACAGACAGACACAGACAGACAGACAGACAGACAGACACAGACACAGACAGACACACAGACACAGACAGACACAGAGACAGACAGACAGACACAGACAGACACAGAGAGATACAGACAGACACAGACACAGACAGACACAGACACAGACAGACACACAGACACAGACAGACACAGAGACAGACAGACAGACAGACAAAGAGAGACAGACACAGACATACACACAGACAGACAGACACAGACAGACAGACACAGACAGACAGACACAGAGACAGCCAGACACATATACAGACAGAGACAGCCAGACACATATACAGACAGAGACAGCCAGACAGAGACAGACAGAGACAGACAGAGACAGACACAGAGACAGACACAGAGACAGACACAGAGACAGACACAGAGACAGACACAGAGACAGACACAGAGACAGACACAGAGACAGACACAGAGACAGACACAGAGACAGACACAGAGACAGACACAGAGACAGACACAGAGACAGACACAGAGACAGACACAGAGACAGACACAGAGACAGACACAGAGACAGACACAGAGACAGACACAGAGACAGACACAGAGACAGACACAGAGACAGACACAGAGACAGACAGACAGACAGACAGGTCTCGTAGGGGGCCTCGTAGCCTGGTGGATAGCGCGCAGGATTCGTAATTCTGTAGCGCGGGTTCGATTCCCGCACGAGGCAGAAACAAATGGGCAAAGTTTCTTTCACCCTGAATGCCCCTGTTACCTAGCAGTAAATAGGTACCTGGTAGTTAGTCAGCTGTCACGGGCTGCTTCCTGGGGTGTGTGTGTGTGTGTGTGTGGTGTGGGAAGAAAAAAAAAAAAGTAGTTAGTAAACAGTTGATTGACAGTTGAGAGGCGGGCCGAAAGAGCAAAGCTCAACCCCCGTAAAAACACAACTAGTAAACACAGGAGACAGCCAGACAGAGACAGAGACAGAGAGACAGACAGCCAGAGACAGACACACACAGACACAGACACACACAGACAGACACAGACAGACACAGACACAGAGACAGACACAGACACACACACAGACAGACACAGAGTCAGACAGACACAGAGACAGACAGACACAGACAGACACACAGACAGACAGACAGACACACAGACACAGATACAGAGACAGCCAGACACAGATACAGACAGACAGACAGACACAGACAGACACAGACAGACACAGACAGACACAGACAGACACAGACACAGACACAGACAGACAGAGACAAAGAGAGACAGACACAGACAGACACACAGACAGACAAAGAGAGACAGACACAGACATACACACAGAGACAGACAGACAGAGACACAGACAGAGACAGCCAGACAGACAGAGACAGAGACAGACAGCCAGACAGAGACAGAGAGAGAGAGAGAGAGAGACAGAAACAGACAGACAGACAGACACAGAGACAGAGAGACACAGACACAGACAGACAGACACAGACAGACACAGAGAGATACAGACAGACACAGACACAGACAGACACAGACACAGACAGACACAGATACAGACAGAGACAGCCAGACACATATACAGACAGAGACAGACAGACAGAGACAGACAGACACAGAGACAAACAGACACAGAGACAGACAGACACAGACAGACACAGAGACAGACAGACACAGACACAGAGACAGACAGACAGACACAGACAGACACACAGACAGACAAAGAGAGACAGACACAGACAGACAGACACAGAGACAGACAGACACAGACAGACAGAGACAGATAGACAGACAGAGACAGAGACAGACAGCCAGACAGAGACAGAGAGAGAGAGAGAGAGAGACAGAAACAGACAGACAGACAGACACAGAGACAGAGAGACACAGACACAGACAGACAGACACAGACAGACACAGACAGACAGAGACAGACACAGAGAGATACAGACAGACACAGACAGACACAGACACAGACAGACACAGACACAGACAGACACAGACACAGACAGACACAGACACAGACAGACACAGACACAGACAGACACAGACACAGACAGACACAGACAGACACAGACACAGACAGACACAGACAGACACAGACAGACACAGACACAGACAGACACAGACACACAGACAGACACAGAGTCAGACAGACACAGAGACAGACAGACACAGAGACAGACAGACACAGACAGACACACAGACAGACAAAGAGAGACAGACACAGACATACACACAGACAGACAGACAGACATACAGAGACAGCCAGACACAGATACAGACAGACAGACAGACACACACAGACACAGACAGACACAGACACAGACACAGACAGACAGAGACAAAGAGAGACAGACACACACACACAGACAAAGAGAGACAGACACAGACATACACACAGACAGACAGACACACAGACAGACAGACACAGAGACAGACAGACACAGATACAGACAGAGACAGCCAGACACATATACAGACAGAGACAGCCAGACAGACAGACAGAGACAGACAGACAGACAGACAGAGACAGACAGACACAGAGACAGACAGAGACAGACAGACACAGAGACAGACACAGAGACAGACAGACACAGAGACAGACAGACACAGACACACAGACAGACAAAGAGACAGACACAGAGACAGACAGACACAGACAGAGACAGAGACAGACAGCCAGACAGAGACAGAGAGAGAGAGAGAGAGAGACAGAAACAGACAGACAGACAGACACAGAGACAGAGAGACACAGACACAGACAGACACAGACAGACACAGACAGACACAGAGACACAGACAGACAGAGACAGACACAGAGAGATACAGACAGACACAGACACACACACAGACAGACACAGAGTCAGACAGACACAGAGACAGACAGACACAGAGACAGACAGACACAGACAGACACACAGACAGACAAAGAGAGACAGACACAGACATACACACAGACAGACAGACAGACAGACACACAGACACAGATACAGAGACAGCCAGACACAGATACAGACAGACAGACAGATACACACAGACACAGACAGACACAGACACAGACAGACAGAGACAAAGAGAGACAGACACAGACAGACACACAGACAGACAAAGAGAGACAGACACAGACATACACACAGACAGACAGACAGAGACACAGACAGACAGACACAGAGACACAGACAGACAGACACAGATACAGACAGAGACAGCCAGACACATATACAGACAGAGACAGCCAGACAGACAGACAGACAGACAGACAGACACAGAGACAGACAGACACAGAGACAGACAGACACAGAGACAGACACAGAGACAGACAGACACAGACACACAGACAGACAAAGAGAGACAGACACAGACAGACAGACACAGAGACAGACAGACACAGACAGACAGAGACAGATAGACAGACAGAGACAGAGACAGACAGCCAGACAGAGACAGAGAGAGAGAGAGAGAGAGACAGAAACAGACAGACAGACAGACACAGAGACAGAGAGACACAGACACAGACAGACACAGACAGACACAGAGACACAGA
>NC_091161.1:20499054-20559054 GCF_040958095.1 Procambarus clarkii | reverse complement strand
CCCCACCCCACCTAAGTCTTCCCCTCTCCCCCACTCCCCTAAACCCTCCCCTCTTCCTCACCCACCTCAGCCCTCCCTTTTCCCCCACGCCCCCCAAGCCCTCCACCCTTTTCTCTCCCCCCAAGCCCCCCCATCTCCCCTATCCCCCACAGCCTCTCCTCCCCCCATGCTTCCCCAACCCTCCCTCTCTTACCCACCCCCTGTACCCTCCCCCTCTTATCCACCCCCTGTACCCTCCCCCTCTTATCCACCCCCTGTACCCTCCCCCTCTCCCCCACCACCCCAAGCCCTCCCTCCTCCACCAATCCCCCCGTGCCAGGTCCCCCCAGCTCCCACTCACCCCAGATCCCAAAGGTCCCCCCCAGAAAAGAAGCAGAAGAGAGTCAGTTTCAGGGTGATGTACTCAAACATAGATGGGATCACAAGCAAGACAAGTGAACTAAGGGAAAGAGCACAAGAAGTTAACCCAGATGTAATCGGACTCACTGAAACAAAACTCTCTGGAATCATAACGAATGCCGTGTTTCCCCAGGAGTATACAGTAATAAGGAAAGAGAGGGAAGGTAGAGGAGGAGGCGGAGTGGCCCTACTCATGAGAAGGGAATGGAGTTTTAAGGAGATGGCCATCCCGGGCTGTGAGGAGTTCAGAGACTACATAGCAGGCACCATAACAATGGGAGGACCAAGAATAGTAGTAGCAGTAATATACAACCCTCCACCAAATGACAGGAGACCCAGTCAAGAGTATGAAAACAACAACAAGGCAGTTAACACTATAATTGAGAGGGCAGCCTCTGCTGCCTGTAGAAATAGATCCCACCTGCTCATCATGGGCGACTTCAATCACGGAAAGATTGACTGGGAGAACAAGGAACCGCATGGAGGCGAGGATACGTGGAGAGCCAAACTATTGGAGGTGGTGACAAGCAACTTTTTAATGCAGCATGTCGGAGAACCCACAAGGATGAGAGGAAATGACGAACCAGCGAGACTCGACCTAGTCTTCACTCTGAACGACTCCGACATAAGAGAAATCGGTTTTGAGGACCCAGTAGGAATGAGCGACCACAGTGTACTGGTGTTTGAGTACTTGATTGAAGAAGGGTTATTGAACTCGAGGAGGGATACCGAAACCAAAAGGTTAGCATACCGAAAGGGAAACTATGAGGGGATAAGAAAATTCCTAACAGATATAGCATGGGAAACAGAGCTCAGGGGAAAGACGGCCCAAGATATGATGGATTACATCACGAAGAAGTGCAAGGACGCAGCAAACAAGTTTGTCCCAGTCCAAAAGGAAAACAGAGAAATGAAGATGAGAAACCCATGGTTTAATCAAAGATGTAGGCTAGCTAAGCAGCAAAGTAAAAGGGCATGGAGAAACTATAGGAATAACAGGACACTGGAGAGCAGAGAAAGATACCAGAATGCCAGGAATGAATATGTCAGGATGAGAAGAGAGGCAGAAAGACAATACGAAAATGACATCGCAAGCAAGGCAAAGACTCAGCCTAAATTGTTGCATAGCCACATTAGGAGAAAAACAACAGTAAAGGAACAGGTTATGAGATTAAGGATAGGGGCGGAAGGATTCACTACAAATGACAAGGAAGTGTGTGAGGAATTGAATAAGAAATTCCAGGAGGTCTTCACCTTAGAACAAGGAGAAATTCCAGAGGTAAGTGAGGGAATAGCTAACCAGGAACCACTGGAAGAGTTTGAGATTACCAGTGGGGAAGTAAGGAAGTGTTTACTAGAGTTGGACGTGACGAAGGCTATAGGCCCAGATGGAATCTCCCCTTGGGTTCTAAAGGAAGGAGCAAGAGAACTGAGCCTACCACTCTCCATAGTGTATAACAAATCACTGGCAACAGGGGAACTGCCAGATATTTGGAAAGCAGCTAACGTAGTCCCGATATACAAGAAAGGGGATAGACAGGAGGCACTGAACTACAGGCCAGTGTCCCTAACCTGCATACCATGCAAGCTGATGGAGAAGATTGTGCGAAAAAAACTAGTGGAGCATCTGGAGCGAAGGAACTTTGTAACACAGCATCAACATGGGTTCAGGGATGGCAGGTCCTGCCTCACAGGGTTACTTGAATTCTACGACCAGGCAACAAAAATAAGGCAAGAAAGAGAAGGGTGGGCAGACTGCATATTTTTGGATTGTCAGAAAGCCTTTGATACAGTGCCACACAAGAGGCTAGTGCGAAAGTTGGAGATGCAGGCTGGAGTGAGAGGGAAGGTACTCCGGTGGATAGAGGAATACCTAAGCAACAGGAGACAACGAGTCTGTGTGAGGGGTGAAGTCTCAGATTGGCGAGACGTCACAAGTGGAGTCCCGCAGGGGTCAGTCCTCGGACCTATACTGTTTCTGGTATATGTAAATGATCTCCCAGAGGGTATAGATTCGTTCCTCTCAATGTTTGCCGACGATGCAAAAATTATGAGGAGGATTGAAACAGAGGATGATAGTAGGAGGCTACAAGATGACCTGGATAGACTGAGTGAATGGTCCAACAAATGGCTGTTGAAGTTCAACCCGAGTAAATGCAAAGTAATGAAACTAGGCAGTGGAAACAGGAGGCCAGGCACAGGATACAGAATAGGAGATGAAGTACTTAATGAAACAGACAGAGAGAAAGATCTAGGAGTTGATATCACACCAAACCTGTCTCCTGAAGCCCACATAAAGAGAATAACGTCTGCGGCATATGCGAGGCTGGCTAACATCAGAACGGCGTTCAGGAACCTGTGTAAGGAATCATTCAGAATCTTGTACACCACATATGTAAGACCAATCCTGGAGTATGCGGCCCCAGCATGGAGCCCGTACCTTGTCAAGCACAAGACGAAGCTGGAAAAAGTCCAAAGGTATGCTACTAGACTAGTCCCAGAACTAAGAGGCATGAGTTATGAGGAAAGGCTGCGGGAAATGCACCTCACGACACTGGAAGACAGAAGAGTAAGGGGAGACATGATCACAACCTACAAAATCCTCAGGGGAATCGACCGGGTAAACAAGGACGAACTTTTCAACACTGGTGGGACGCGAACAAGGGGACACAGGTGGAAGCTGAGTACCCAAATGAGCCACAGAGACGTTAGAAAGAACTTTTTCAGTGTCAGAGTAGTTAGCAAATGGAATGCATTAGGAAGTGATGTGGTGGAGGCTGACTCCATTCACAGTTTCAAATGTAGATATGATAGAGCCCAATAGGCTCAGGAATCTGTACACCAGTTGATTGACGGTTGAGAGGCGGGACCAAAGAGCCAGAGCTCAACCCCCGCAAGCACAATTAGGTGAGTACACACACACACACAGACACACACACACACACACACACACACACACACAGACACACACACACACAGACACACACACACACACACAGACACACACACACACAGACACACACACACACAGACACACACACACACAGACACACAGACACACAGACACACAGACAGACACACACACAGAGACACAGATAGACAGAGAGGGGGGGGGTGACCACAGCTGTGGACAGGGTACAACAGAATAATAAGAGAAAGGGGATCCAGGAGGTCATTCCAAATAAGGAGAGAGTGGGGACTCATGGCGGCTCGAGTGGGTGTGCGCACGTGACAATGAGGTCAGTTTTAGAGCCGCCACCCCTCAAACGTGTGACGTTGATCCCCTCTTCAAGTGCCAGAAGCTCCCAGGGTGATCTCCTGGTCAAAAGAAGCACTTTCCGGGTTTTGGGTCGATTATCCGGAAGGAAGGATGGATAACCGACCAATCAACATCATAATACCAAGTACACTGAGGCGGCCACATTATGCATGAAGTGTTCTCGTTAGGACAAGGCATCTATAAAAGAAGTATAGATGCAACTCCGAAGAAGTCAAGATAGTGCAGCAGGACCAAGGAGGAACAACGGAAAGCTAACGACAACTATGACTAACGTTTGGGTGAAAGGAACGGCAACAATTAAGGCGACCCTTGAAGCAGTAGGCAATGCAGCTCCCCAAAATAAAAATAACTTGGAGATTAGGTTCAGGACAATAGTGAACTGGGGTTGGTACTCGAATCTTTGAATATTTCAGAAAGCTAGACGAGAGGATTGAAGTATTAGAAATGTTAGCTATTGAGGGTAAACGGGGTGAAGATGGTGGTGAAACAGGACGTGAAATGGATAGTGAAACGGGCGTAGAAGAAAGTAAGGAAAAGCATGAAGTATCGATGATGTTATATAGTCAGAAAAATGTGCTTTCTAGTAGTGTTGGCAAGCAGTGTTCAGCCTTCTGTAGTGAAAATGGTGAAACAAAAGTTGAAGTAAAACGGCACACAGACATAAAAGAAATAGATATGAATAATATCACCTTTGATGTTAGTAGTAGTAGTTGTGCAAGTGAAGAGAAAGCAAAAATATTAGTGTTGGGAGAAAGTGTCTAAGCTGCTCTTGTATCTTATGTAATGTGACGGACAGGGCAAAGGTAGTTTTATTAATATTCATCATGGAAGAAAGTGAAAGGAAATCTTGGAACGTTAATGGGTTAAAATGTAGAGCGGTGGATGTACACTATTATACTCATAATATTGCCATAGTAGCACTCCAGGAAACTGGAGATAGGGATGGTAGAATCCCTATCACAAAAACGGCTATAAAGGTTTTCACTTGCATGCTGATGGAGACATTAGGGGAAGTCTCCTGTGTCAAAAGTACCATACTTGCTGTGATAACCGAGATACCAGAGATATATAAACGTACTGAAAGTATTAGTTTTCAGATTCAATTACAAAACCGATAATTATATATCTTCAATCTATACATCTCTGATAACTCCTTTGATTTAAGATACTCCCCAGATTATTTCTTTTTTGAAGATACGCTTGTGATAAGGAATTTTAATGCCAAACCTCGAGCTTTAGGATCAAGGGGGTAAAGCAAATAGTAAAGGTTGCAGATGGTACCAGTTTTTGCAGAAACAGATGCTCAACTGGTGAGTGAGCCCTCTCCTACTTATCTGCAGGGAGTGAGTTTAAATTATGCTCGTTTGATAAATGCTGGGAGGGGGGGGGGGGGGCATTGAGGGGATTTGTCTTGCTGTAGATGAGATGCTAAGTGTTCATTTTGCATTACGAATAAAACTAGAAAAGAATTCCAGCCTTCAGAGGAAAAGGTTAGGGTTCATTGGGAGAGAATTAAGCGGTCTTGTTGGTCATATCATACCAAGACTAAATTAATACCTTTAAGCCAGTTTCGGCAGAAGTATTTCATGAAGATCTAATTAAGAAGGTGGATATATTTAATGCGACATTGAACAGAAGGAGATCACGTATAAAAAAAGCATCCCCCCAGAAAAGAAAATTACACACAGGACAAGATGCTAAGGGGTGGACATTAACAATGAGGAGAGCTCACATGGATTGAAATAGGAATGGCAGGACTGAGAAAGGGAAGAATGCTCTACTGAGAGTTGTTAAGCTGTGTTGGGAGAGGAGAGAGGAAATTAGGAGCAAGAATTTGGCAGGAGTTTGCAGAGAGAGTTTAGGAGTACCAGAAACTTGAAGGAAATCTGGCAAGATGTAAATAAAGGGGTAAAAAGCATAATTTTGTTGCACTTCCTGACCCGCAAGGAATTGTGAACGGTCTCAGATAAATGGGTGAAAGCTGCCAAATTTTGTTTATTGCCCACTATAACGAGAGAGTCATTACATTCTTAGAAAGATCTTTATATTTACAGAAGATAACTGTGTTGAATGTCACTTGCACAGTTATTTCCAGAGGTGAGCTAATAATGGCGATTAAAGTTGGGAAATCTTCCGCCCCTGGAGAGGATGGAGTAATCTATGAAATACCTAATGAACTTGCCATTATAGAGAAAAGCCCGCTGTTAGGTCTCTTTAATGTTGGTTATAAGGAGGGCAGTATTCCTAGTAAATAGAAAAAGCTATGATCATCCTTACCCATAAAGCCAATGGAGAGTACAGACCCGTGTCCTTAACCTCGTGTTTTTGTAAAATGGAGAATAATTTTAAATAGACATATATGATAGGTGGTCAGCTGTCTAGTAATTTGTTCGGGTTCCTCAGTCAAACGTACTTCTGACTTATTACATGTCTCGCTAATGATAATGATTACTATAGATTTTTATTGATTTACAAGGAGCCACTGATAAAGCCAACAAAGGAGTTATCTTACATGAACTAGCTGGTCTTGGTGTTAAAGGGAGATTGTTGCGCTGGATTATCATCACGAAAGAAAGACAAGTGTGTTATAAACGTTTTGTCAGGTGAAAGATCTTTTGAACTGGGCACACCTCAGGGATGATTGTTGACTCCCACCCAGTTTAATATACTAATGAAAAGGATAGCATCTGAGAGACTCAAATGGATAACACCGATCATATATGGCGATGATATTTTGTGTCAGAGCAAAGATTTTTCAAAGGTTCAAGCGGTGTTGGATAATTTCTGAAATCTGTCACCATATGGGACTGGTGGTTAATGAAGACAAAGTTTAAATATAGAAATCGGAGGCCTATTATATTGAAAATAAATGATGAAAATATAGAATGTGTTATGTATAAATATTTAAGCAAATTTGTTGGATATAATCCTGGAGAATTTGGAAACCGAGATGAACAGACTGTTGGGTCAATGTCAGAAGAGATTACAACCTCCGAAGGCCTTGGCATGCTGTAGAAAGAGTGGGAGTAATTGATTGATGAAGATTAAGCCACCCAAAAGGTGGCACGGGCATGAATAGCCCGTAAGTGGTGGCCCTTTTCAGCCATTACCAGTATCAAGAGCTGATACTGGAGATCTGTGGAGGTGCGACTGCACCCTGCGTGACGGGAGATGTCTCCCGGACCAAGTGGTAACCAAATGGTGAGTGGGAGTAACTGCGCTACGAATGATATACTTCAGTACTGTAAGTTCCCTTAATGACTATGCTGCACCTGTCATTTCTTGTTGTGGTAAAGGTAGACTGGGCAAGTTGGAGAAGGTACCAAATGACGCCATGAGAATAATGTTAGGATGCCCAAGAATTGCTATGATTTAAATAATGAGATTGGAATTGAATCTGAAGAGTATTTGGGATAGAATTTCAGAGATAAATGTAGCCTCTGCCATTAGATAAACGAGAGATGGGGGAGCTAATGAATTAGTCCTCAGTTCAAAAGGTGGGAAGTAATAAATGTATGCTGAAGTATATTAAGAACATGTACGAATACCTTATGTTCTAATGTTATAACGTATGATGTTATTCCAGAATGTATTGTTTTGTCTAATACAATTCTCACCACCATTGGGAGCCGGTCGGCAGAGCGGACAGTACACTGGACTTGTGATCCTGAGGTCCCGGGTTCGATCCCGGGCGTCGGGGAGAAACAATGGGCAGAGTTTCTTTAACCGTATGCCCCTGTTACCTAGCAGTAAAATAGGTACCTGTGTGCTAGTCAGCTGTCACGGACTGCTTCCTGGGGGTGGAGGCCTGGTCGAGGACCGGGCCGCGGGGACACTAAAAAGCTCCGAAATCAAGATAACCTCAAGATAACCATGGGAGGATTGTAACATGTAATAATTATTCCCCTGCTAAAGAAAACATATATATGAGAAAGGAGAGCTGAGGGCAACATAGGATTATATAATTATAACATTTCCTACAGTAAACACACTATATGTATATTGTGATGAGTCAGTAGATAGAGATGGAAAGGCAAGATGGTGTCTATATTAGGGAGTACACTTCCATCGGCACTGTAGGTACTTTTATTGGACGCCGCTTAACTGACTCTTCAACGAAGTCTGAACTCAAAGTTGTATTAGCAGGATTACAGTAGTAGTCAAATGTGGTAAAAAATGCTTGTTTCTTTATAGACAGTAGAGGAGCGTTGGAGTCTTTAATAGACAACCAGAATACCAGAATATTGTGATCGAGTGTACAGAGAATGTAAAGACATTATAATAAAATGGGTATCAATTAAGATTCATGTGTATCCCTTCACATGTGGGAATATCGTTGAATGAGGCAGTTGAGAGAGTGAAGAGAGCCTCAGAAAAAACTTGTCTATGTTACGTGTCAGAAAAACAAATACTAGAATCAAGACGATATAAGAGGAAATAAAATTTAAGAGAATGGCATTGGTGGACAGGAGTAACATGCTTAAGAATTATGCAATAATAAATACACATTCCTCCTTATGATACAAAAAAGACTACTTGGAAGGATTCAATTTACTTGCGATTAAGAGTAGGATACAAATATTTCTGGCAATACGGTGTCGATGACAGTGAAATAGACGAGACGTGTAAATTATGTAGATTTCCGCACTCCCACACTTTAGATCACTATGCATTAGTGTTTCAACCTATTGACACCTAGAGAAATAAGGAAATAATTAGTATACCACATCAAATTGTTTGGATGTGTGATAATGGTATGATAGATGGAATACTTAAGAGCTACAAGCATTTTACCCCCAATAGAGTAACAATTATATGCTGTGTTTATTATATTAACCTTCATTGTTATGAGAAGATTGTACTGTGATTTATGGATTTGCACTAACTATTTGTGGGCCCCTTGAGGGGACAAAGTAGAGGGGGTAGAAATAGCTTAAGCTACTCTATCCCTTTGAAATGTATTTTATTGTCTCAAACGTACTTGAACATGAACCTTTACCACCGACTTCCCACTTTCTGTAAACGGTCTGCGGACCAGCTGGCAAGCCACTCTCACTCTTTCATAAAGACAACGGATGTGCCACCCGTGAAGGTTATCTTGAGATGATCTCGGGGCTTAGCATCCCCGCGGCCCGGTCTTCGACCAGGCCTTTTTGTTACACATCCCCAAAAAGCAGCCTGTAGCAGCTGTCAAACTCCCAGGTACCTATTTACTGCTAGAAGAACGTGCCTCAGGGTGAAAAAAACTGCCCATTTGTTTCTGCCTCCACCGTGGATGGAACCTGGAACCGAAGGACTACGGATACCGAGCGCTGTCCACTCAGCTCTCAGGCCCAATTAGTACAGTAACATTGGTATAACGCTGGAGTGTATCAAATGTAATATAAATCTTTCCGATATCGAGGTGTATTGCAGTGTACAGGGGAGAGATCAGCACAACAAGAGGCCTACACGATCTAGCGATGGTGATCTAGATCTGGTGATAGCGATCCAGACGATCCTATTGATAGATATGTCAATATCCTATTGACATATCTCTCAGGCAGCTATCCAAACTCTCTTCTCCTTTCACCAATCAGCCCGGCAGATGTTGTGTCCATCATACATTCTCTAAAAACCAAGGCAGGGAACACCAGTGAAATTCCGTCCATTGTGTACAAGAGAGCCTCCCATGCCCTTGCCCCACCCATAGCACTACTGTTCAACAAATCTATAGAGTATCACACCTTCCCTGATATCCTCAAAAAAGCAAGAGTAACGCCAGTCCATAAAGGAGGCAATCCGGCGGACATAAACAATTATAGACCAATATCAAATCTACCCATTCTATCAAAAATATTTGAAAAAATTATTTACAAACAGCTCTATTCCTACCTCGTAAAATTCGACATACTCAGCCCCTGCCAGTTTGGCTTCCGGTCCCAAAAGAGCACCAATGATGCAATCATTAGTCTCCTTGTCATTATCTACTCAGCCCTTGACAAAAATGAGTTTCCGAATGGACTCTTCATTGACCTAAGAAAAGCCTTTGATACTGTTAATCACAACTACCTCTTACTTAAACTCCAGCATTATGGAATCCGAGGCCTTGCCCTTGACTACATCCGATCCTATCTTAGTGACAGACACCAATATGTAACCATCAATGATACAACTTCTTCCACTCTACCAATTACCGTTGGAGTGCCACAGGGCAGCATCTTAGGACCTCTTCTATTTCTTATATATATAAACGATCTGCCTAATGTCTCTAATATTCTCAAACCTATATTGTTTGCTGACGATACTACCCTTATCTACTCAAACCTCAACCCACATACACTAAATAATGTTGTGAATAATGAATTAAAAAAAAGTCCACTTATGGATGTCAACGAACAAACTGACATTAAACATCGAAAAGACTTACTACATCTTATTTGGAAGCAAATCATCAAATGCAATTCAGCTACAGATAGACAACATTAACATTAGTAATAAAAATGATGGCAAGTTTCTTGGCCTATTCCTAGACAAGAGACTCAACTTCAGCACCCACATTCAACACATAACTAAGAAAGTTTCTAAGACAGTTGGTATACTCTCCAAAATCAGATATTATGTTCCTAACCCTGCTCTCCTCTCACTATATTATGCACTAATCTACCCCTATCTTAATTATGGTATCTGTGCATGGGGGTCTACCACTGCAAACCACCTTAAGCCCATCATCACACAGCAAAAATCTGCTATCAGAATAATATCAAATTCTGCTTTCAGGCAACACTCAGCCCCCATGTTTATATCCCTAAACATAATCTCACTCCATAAATTCTCTTGTGTCAACTACATTTACAAAACCCTGTTCTTAAATGCAAACCATGCTCTGAAACTCTCCCTGGACAGATGTAATAGGACCCATTATCACCACACCAGAAATAAATATCTCTTTGATATCCCCAGGGTCAAACTTAATCTGTGTAAACACACTATGCAAATTAAGGGACCTAGTCTATGGAACTCACTCCCTAGTGAATTGAAAAACTGTAAAACTTTTGCCTTATTTAAAAGCAAAACCAAAAAGTACCTAACTTCATCTATTTAGTTTCCTACACTGAGCTTTAAATTTGCTCTGTACCTAGTGTTACCCAATCTCCTAATTTTTACTGTAATATCAAACAACCTTATCATTGTGTTCATTGCTGTCTTCTTTTATGTGCTAGCCATATGCTGTATTGTGACTACCAATTTTTGTCAACTACCATTCAAGCTGTCATTGCAATCAATCATAGCTACCTATGTGCTTTAATATACTGTACCTATAATTTTCTCTCCTTTTTTTTTCATTCCATGTAATCTGTTATCATTTTTATGTCTATAAATTTTGCAAGTATTTACCTCCTTAAAATTTTCTTAGATTAAGGACCTGCCCGAAACGCTGCGCGTGCTAGTGGCTTTACAAGACTGTAATTACCATATTTGTATCCTCACATTCCTTATGTACATTCTTGTATATGCATAAATAAATAAATAAATAAATAAATAGAATGGACCACCAGATTCTGTGGGAACAAACGTTGCTGCTCCCGATCACAAAAGGAAGACTCTCTCCAGTTCAAGTTCTGACAGTGATGCATTTACCATCCTGTGACCAAAGCCAACAGGATGAACCACTCCACTAAGACCTATTAAGAAGAGGGGCCTCCACCGATGAACACTCCATCTACCCAGACGAAACCCCTATTGCCAATCTTCAAGGTGCAGCATGCTGAAGACAAGTCCTCGTACGCCACCGTAGTGGACCTGAAAAATAAAGAGTACCCTCAGCTCAAGATCAGAGCAAAGCCAAACCTCAGAGGCGAATATATTCCGAGGCCTAAAGACGAGACAGTTTGTAACGATTCTTAAAAATTACAGGAAATGCAACGAACTCAAGCCAGAGGACAAAATAAGGAAAATCATTAACCTCCACTATCCCTTGCACATGGCCTTAAAGCATTTCGGAAAGCTGAATTATGTGGCGTCAGCAGAGAGATACCGGGTAAAATCCAAGAAGCAGGAAACCTGACCAGTTTTTCTCACAGTAAAAGGATAGATTCCAGAGAAAATTGATCTTGGCATTTGGGGCGTGGTCCAACACAGGCTTTACACCCTAGAGCCCCTCAGATGCTTCAAATGTCAGATAGGACCTCACATGGACGGCTGACAACATCCAGTGAGGCGTGGAGTCTGCAGCCAGCTCCACAACACGAAAATATGCCTTGATAAACAAGGCAAACCAGCCTGTCCAAGCTAAGTGCCCAAACTGCTCCAAGGCACACCACGCCTGGAACTTAAGATGCCTCGAATGACTTAAAAGGATTCCAACGAACCCCCCCCCCCCCCCTCGGCCTACAGAAGAGCAGAAGCCCCAACCAAAACATATACCAGCTCCCCTGCCCACAAAAACAGCGTGGAGTTTCCCCAAGATTAAACCAGGTGGAGGGAACATATGGCCCTCTACCAACGGCCATGGTGGAGGGTATGAAGGCCTCCGTCCCTCTACAAAGTGGCCCCAGTCAATTGCAGTTTGCTGACAAAACTCCTACCGTCATCTACCGAGGAACTTGTACAACAATACTTAAAAAGAAAATCCAGATGCACAAATGCACAGCTTGAATGCCTTAGATACAATCATGCAATCATCAAGCGTCTGCAACTTTGCCAAGCTGCAGACGCTTGGCAAAGCTCATCAGTTATTACTGGACACGATGGCCAGTCGCACTCGTGAAAACAACCCAGCTTTGGAGGCCAAGATAAAATCTGCGATGGAGGATCAACAAACTGATGTGTCAAGAGTATGAGGAGAATACAGACGTTCCTCCTACCTTCGAACGTCACGCCTTCAACGCTCCACCACCACAACTGGTTCTCCAGATCATCACTACCACCACATTTGGTTCTCCAGACCCTATCACCACTACCACATTTGGTTCTCCAGACCCCATCACCAGAACAACGGGAGCTACATACTCCACCACCATGGTGTTATAGGTAGCCGGTGGCTGAGCGGACAGAACACTGGACGCGTGATCCTGTGTTCCCGGATTCAATCCCGGGCGCCGGCGAGAAACAATGGGCAGAGTTTCTATCACCCTGATGCCCTTGTTACTTAGCAGTAAATAGGTACCTGGGAGTTAGTCAGCTGTCACGGGCTGCTTCCTGGGGGTGGAGGCCTGGTCGAGGACCGGGCCGCGGAAACACTAAGCCCCGAAATCATCTCAAGATAATCTCATGATAACGTCCAGGACAGTGGGATGGCTGGGGGCCACAAGAAAATAGTTCAACGTAATCGCCCGCCCATTGCACCCAGTAACCACACTGCGGACAATGAAGGCAAGAGTGTCCTAGTTTTCACTCTGATAAGGGCCAAAAAATAATCAGGCCCCAAACTATATCAGTAGTAGTGCTCCCGTGCAACTGGACACCCTGCTCAAGGCCAATGCTTAAGGCCTTTGTCACGAATATGGTCGAAAGTTTGCTGTTGAAACACGGTATCAAGCAAACCATAGAGACTCGAAAGACAATTGAGCACAAGCTCAAGAAATTCGAAAACACACTATCCTCACCTTCAAGAACGCAGGGCAGGTAACACTTCTGAAAACAGGTCGAGTTCAACACTTTTGAAAACGACCTTGATGAGTCAGTTCAAGTACACCAAGATCTTCACCTCCATTTTTAAATTCTATGGATACAACGGTAATATCAGCAAATGCCAACAACCTAGAGGATTAAAGATCCTGCAATGGAATGCGCAAGGGCTGCACACCAAATTGCAGCACTTGCAATTCATAGCAGCAACCAAATGCATAGTTATCCAGATACTACAGGAGAGCTTGCATCGAGACGGTTTAGAATCTTATAATCACAGGCTATCGAGGTTTCTTCCTTCCATGGGTCAACGGGCCATCCAGGGGATGTGCCATCTATGTGAAATGTGACGTGATCGCTAAGCCCATAACCAGCTCACCCGACTGCGGGCCAGGGACCGAGGTGATGGGAGTATCCATTGAGCTATGACATGACAAACTTGAAGTGTTTAATATTTACAGATCTCTGCGTGCTGAAATGGATCTCTTATTTAGACACGCGACCACCTCAAACAATGTGGCGATTTCAATGCCCATCATCGATTGGCACTGGGCTCTAACAACAAATGAGGCCAGCACTAACATAGCACATGAACTAGAGCAGCTACTAGAAATTCAAATCCTTTACAAGAATGAACCCACCCACATCCAAGGAAGTAGATTAGACTTTCTCTTAGGGAGGCTGGAACGAAGGTAAGTAGCAATATGGTAATTTGAGCCCACACTCACAGGCGACCATTATTGGGTCCAAATTGATCTAAAGTTGTATCTACTTACCCCACCTCCACCAGATGCCTGGAAGTTTGCGTTTTTGCAAAATGGGACCGATATAAAAACCTCCTTTTAGAGTGGCATAGAAACTACGATGTTCCCTAAGACATTAATCAGGATGAACAAGAATTAGAGCGATTCATAGTGTAGCCAAACACTCATTTCCACTGAAAAAGTAGTCCACCAGACAACACAACGATCACTGGTACTATTGCGACAGTGTCAGTATCAAAGAACTTGTTACGTACTGGTACGCATAGCTCGTTGCACTACAGGGGTTAGTAAGGGCTCGTTCTAGGAGTATTCAAATGACCCCCCGTCTCTTAATGTCTAACCAGAATGTCACATCACTACGTACATAATAAGCAGAAAATTTCACTTTGGATGCAAATATCACACAGGTAAATAAAAGGTTTATATAAAATAAAAAATAAATATTATATATATATATATATATATATATATATATATATATATATATATATATATATATATATATATATATATATATATATATATATATATATATATATATATATATATATATTAATCAAGGTTACTATTCCTTCAGATATATCAGTAATCAGATAGCCTACAAAAATATTTATAATAAAATAAAAAAAATTCTCTGACTAATTGTTACTAAAGCAAAAACTGAAATACACAAAAACAGACACTTATCAGACCAGTTGACCCGACGCTCGTCTCCCAGTTACTGACTAACGTGGCGTCAGGACGCCTCACATTCGCTCCCTCACAACATAATGAATGGTAAATTTATATAAAATAATCTTGCTTAATGAGCAACAATACTTTGCAAAAGCAAACATTAAAATAACTTAATTAAGAATGATTAAATTTATATGCATAAACAGAGGTAATGTAGTTTATAATAAACAATTATTTATGGAAAATAATAAAGAGGAAACTGCTGGCAACTACACAATACAAGCTTCCTGGGGCCGGATTCAGGAAGGTACTTACGAAGGTTTTTTCCTCTTAGCTAAGAACGTTTTCCTTCTTAGCGCCTTTGTGGCGGCTACGTCGGTATTCAGGTAGCTACACTAAGTGAAAAAACCTTAGTAAGTTCATTCTGGGATTTAAGTGTGGTTTCAACCACTCGTAGCTTTACGTAAACTGGATATAAGTCATTTTTTCTCTACTACATAACACTGGGATCGATTTATGATATTGGAACATGACCAAAATATTATAGCTGGTGAATCTAGTGAAGAGGAGTCCTTCATGTTAGTTATATATGCATTCTCTGCTTGAAACTTGAAGTAAATATGTGTTTGATGATAGTAGAATTAGTTTTATAATAGCAAGATATTATACCCGTAGTTATTAAGTAAATATACACTGGTGAACATGAAATATGAGAGAAGGGGATGAGCCCTGCCTGATGGGATCATTTACTATCACCAAATGCCCCTGCTCACCTAGTAGTAAGGGTGTACCTTAGCTATACATACCCATTTCTAATTTATTTAGTTTGGTTTTATTTTGAAATTAAATCTGGGTAAAACATAAAATAAAAATATGCTGCACAAATGATGTTAGGTAAGGAGAAGGGTAAAAATGTCAAAAACTTTATTCATTGAATACTTAAAGCTATAATTATGACTATATAGACTATTAAAAAAGAGAGGGGGAAGTAGGGGTCCAAGACCTCTTCCTGTTATACAATTTGGGTGTGGAACAAGTAATTATCAAAAGAAGGCACCATGCCGGGAAGGCTATGTACCAGTAAGGCAGTGAGGTGAGGCAGCTGCTTATTTAAGAAATGCTTATTTTATTTACCTTATAAGCTGAGGCAACTTATTTTATTTGAGGAATATTCAGCTGATTCCTCTACATTTAACATGGAACAAATTTGTGTCCAAGACCTCTTCCTGTTAGTCAATTTGGCTGTGTGTAACCAACTTAGAAGTGCTCTACAAACAAGGGACCCAGAATGTGGAATGACCTCTTGAATCATGTCAAAGGCTGTACCTCTCTCAACCAGTTTAAAAGTTAAACCAAGTACTGCCTAATTAACTCCATGTAACCTAACTTGCCTCCTAAATGTCAATCCATGTCTTGCTATTTTTTAAACAACGCTGTTCAACATGTGCAATTGCTGATTTATGCTATGTTAACCCCCCTTTTTGTATTTTTTATTCCTTCTTTCAACACAATTTATACCTAATCCCGATTACTATTAAGTTTTAGTCTGTGTTTTTTCCCCCACACCTTGCCCAAAATGCTATGAGTATTAGTGGCTTTAGGTATTGTATGTAGTAGCTCTGTCTATAAATCCAACATTATGTTTGTAAATCAACTGTATGTACTTTTCCTGAATAAAATGTATTTATTATTTATTTTTTAATCAGTAAGTATTAAAAGAAGGCACCAAGCTGGGAAGGCTATGTAGCACCATTGTGTGTAACAATAAACCAAATTTTTTTTAACAAATAATGCACTTGTATGGTGAAACAAATCCTGTCAGCTGTAAAAATATTGATGCAGTTATTTAAATAAAAAATATAATGAAAGGAATATTACTGGTTTATTTTTATCCTATCTTTTTGTACTGTACAGTATATCCAAGAAAGTGAAAAATTGAGACATAATGCACAATTTAATGAATGATTAGCATGGATTAGCAGTTCAAAAGAAATATGACTATTACATATCAACATTAGATCTTAATGATCCATGGTCAACATTATTTAATAAGGATAATACAGTACTGTATTTGTAATAATACAAACTATAATTTAAAATCTTTATTACTGATTTTTTTTATTAAGAAGATTAGGTATACACAGCAATGTGCTGCTACCCTATTCTATATGGAATATTACACAGTGTAGATAAAAAACTAGCTATAAGTTTATCTAATACTCCCATCTCACAGGATGGTTAGACATTCAGTACTGTAAATGGAATCAATTTAGAAAATACCAGCCTCAATACAAAAAAATCAACTCTGACTAAACAACTCTTCGCGATTTTCACAAGAGGTAAGCACCGAATCGTGGAAACATTATATTATAATTACTCTTACCAGTTTCTACAAGACTCCTCTCAAACAGTGTATTTTTAAACATGTTTAGGTATACACAGCAATGTGCTGCTTCCCTATTCTGTATAAAGGACCACACAGTGTAGATCAAAAACCAGCTACAAGCTCATCCAACATCCTCACCTCACAGGATGGCCAGTCATACATGGAATTAGGAGAGAACAAAATACTTAATGCTGATCTATTAGCCTCCACTGGCAAAGTCTGGGTGCAGCACAAGAATATCTTCCACTATTCCTGAGTGTATGAAGTAATTACAGAGCTCAAAATACCTCATACCATTGGTATGAAATCACTGATAACATGGCAATCACAGATATAGTGTTGGAGAGTATGTTCTCTCAAGTAGGACTGAAAACAGATTTTTTTTCCACCAAGAGGGCTATAAACCCATGGAACCGCTTACCCGCTGAAGCCGTAAATGCCAAATTCCAGCTACAAAATATCCTTAAGACAATTGGCGGACCCTTTAACAAGCCGCCGGCTTTCTGTCCTCTTCGAGGCCACTAGATAGTTAGTGGCTCTTGGGTAAATTCAGTAAATATATACAATAATTGACAGCGCATCTTCCGAGCAACAAGGACAGCTACACAGTATCTCTTAGAATTACGTAGGTAAACAACAAATGTAACATATTTGTTTACTACAATGTCGGTGCTGGCTGTAGAAGTTGAAAAAACATTGTTTTACTTCGAAATATACTAATTTTATAAGAAAATTCTACGTAAATAGGAGGCAGTAGAGCTCTGATAAGCCAGCGCTAAATCTTCAATATGAAGAATGTTGCTGCTCTCTGATTGGCCAAACGAAACACAGTAGTGACCTCTAACGGCACGCAGGTGAACCAACAAATTTCTTCCTAAGTGGACGTTATTGAATTGAACCTAAGCATCTTCTTAGGGCGCACTTAGGAACCTTCGTAGCAAACCCACTTACGAAGAAATACACAGAGCTTCCTGAATCTAGGTCCTGTGCTCTAGCAGGAAGTTGACTAATATCACAGGTCTAATACCTGACTAGTAATCCCCGCTCCGGTCCCCACTGTTGCCAACTCTCACGATATATTATAAAAAATATAAACATATGTTTTATTCTTGCATGAAGGTATGTATAATTATATAGTTATATAAATGTGAATATTCCTTAAATAAGAATATGTAACAGAACTAAGACTCAACAGCACAAGGAAGCTATACAAAAAGCAACAAGTGACCGCAACAAGACCTTACGTTGTGAAGTCAAGGAACGTGCATCAAGAGACCTGGATAATCAAAGAACAAAAGTGGCTGGAATGGTGTTCACATGTGAATGAAAACACCTCTCCGAGAGATGTAGCAGCAAATCCAGTGTCAAAGTAAATAATGCACCTAAAGCCCCACACCCTAAGGAACAAGAAGCCGAAGTACTAACAACCAAATTTGCAGAAAAAACAGCCAGTAACCAGCTTCCTCCAGATGTATTAGCAGTGCAGACAGGATTAGAGGACGATAGGTGGCACAGAATCCTTACAGCATGGTCAGAAGTCTGATATTAATACCCCTTTCACTCTGGATGAGCTCAATCGGGCTAAGAAAAACTCCAAAGATACATCCCCGGGAGACAAAATAACCGATAAAATTATTAGAAACATCGGCCAAGATGGAGACGCTGCATGCCTTAGTTTAATTATTTTAGCCTGGACTTCTCAAACTAGACCTACAGCATGGAATAGGGCAGACATGGTGCCGCTCCCAATACTCAAAGGTCCAGATAATCCAAGGCCCATCTCTCCAAAGCTGTGCAGTCAAGACGGCTGACAGAATGGCACTCAACAGAACTGAATGGAAAATGCCTAAACAGCACCAGGACATGTATGCCTATAGTAGAGTTGGCGACACAGTGGAATGTATTTCAACTTTTACCTCACTAGAATGACAGACCTGGAATGCTTATATTCCTGGACCTCGAGAAAGCCTTTGAAAGCCTCTGCTGCCTCATCGACAAAAAGGTCAAAGGCAACCTGCTCTCCTGGACTAAAATCTGTCTCAGAGAAGAGTGAAACTTCATATCACAGTCTCTGAATACAAAAGACATGTACGCTAACCTCCCTCTCTGGAGGAGTCAATCTGCATGTCCTTCGCACATGCTATGTACAGGCAGTCAGATCAGTGATCGACTATGCCGCACCTGCACTCAAGCCAATCACAATAACAGTGGGAAAAATTTGAAGTAGCCCAAACCAATGTTATGAAAGCTGCCATGAGAGCCCCCATATGGACCAGGCATGTAACTAAGACTGGAAATTAGTTTGCCCTTTCTTCAAGAAAGAATCTCAAAGAACCGTTACGATTTTCCGTAGATAATTATTTCCCCAGATCCTGCCCCAGTAAGAAAGATCTTGGTGTTGGTAAGAAAGGCCTTGGCCAAAACAACGGAAACTCTTGGCCTGCCACAGTGGGGAAAGTCCTAAACAAACTATAATTAAAACGCATGATACTTGTTAGAAGAGGTGATCAAGAGGGGAGAAATTATTTACGCATCCAAACTACACTTTTTCCCCACCGTGGGAGGAGCCTACCTTCAAGAAAGTAATAGACCGTCTTCCGATGAAAGATGCTGCCTATACTCCAACAATCCTAAGGCGCATCATAGAAAAGCAAATGAGCATCACAGAACAGCAAATGAGTAGCATTGCAGTAGCAGGATCCACCCACATCTTTACACACACGGGTCGGTTGACACACAATATGAGAGTACTGGCGCTGCTCTTTGCACGGACAGCAAACAGGCTTATTGGAGACTGGGAGGACCAGTATCAACCCAAACTGAGCTGTTTGCCATACAAAAGGCATTCACATATGTGATTGCACAAAACTCAAAATGCACACAGACTCAAAAGCTACACTTCAAATATTAGGAAAACTGCAGTGGAAAGACAACTTGGAAATAATTACCACCATTTTGTGTCTTGGAGCAGTAGCTAAAGGCAAAAGACTCAACATAGCCCTAAACTGGATCCCATCCCATGTTGAAATCCCTTTACATGAGAAAGCGATGATATTTCTAAAGGGACAACTCGTCATTCAGTGATACATAAAACACTCCAACCTAGCCTAGAGTACATAAAACACACCACCACCAAAAATCACTCAACACAGCCCATTTACACCAGAGTGTTCCAGAAAGTTCACCTTCTGCAATATGGTGTCTTCAGGCCACCTAGCTAGAAAGATTAAATACCTCAAAAAGAATCCCACAGGGATATAGCACTTAGGTTATATAGACTACGTCTAAGTTACAGATTCAACTGGGAGATTGGTGAACCCAGACAGAGGGAATGCATCTTTTGCCAGTCACAGAAAAGCCACAAACTCACTATCTCCAGAAATGTAAAGCAACCAATGACCTTGAAAGAGCTTTAAGAGTCTTTAAATCTTTAAGTAACCACCCTGAAGCCGTCAACACACCCACTTCTGGTCAAAAAAGGTGTCCAGCAGCTGGACATCCTCATAAATACTATAAAGCAGTATCCTTCCCCTGCAATAGCAGCCTGATGATTAAACGTGACCTCGGATCAAGATATACTTTTACTAAACAAAAAAACCTACGACTTAGGCATGGGCTATTCATGCCCGTGCCACCTCTTGGGCGGCTTAATCTTCAATTATTCCATTTTTTGGGGTCCACTACACCCCCCACACACAACACAACACACCCCACACAAACACACTACAAGAAAGAGGGGGCTGGGCGGACTGCATTTTCTTGGATTGTCGGAAAGCCTTTGACACAGTACCGCATAAGAGGCTGGTACATAATCTGGAGAGACAGGTAGGTGTAGCTGGTAAGGTGCTTCAGTGGATAAGGGAGTACCTAAGCAATAGGAAGCAGAGAGTTACGGTGAGGGGTGAGACCTCCGATTGGCGTGAAGTCCCACAGGGCTCTGTAGTTGGTCCTATCTTGTTTCTGTTATATGTAAATGATCTCCCGGAGCGTATAGATTAATTTCTCTCAATGTTTGCGGATGGTGCCAAAATTATGAGAAGGGTTAAGACAGAAGAGGACTGTTTGAGGCTTCAAGAAGAGGCCTAGACAAGCTGAAAGAATGGTTCAACAAATGGTTGTTAGAGTTTAACCCAACCAAATGTAATGTAATGAAGATAGGTGTAGGGAGCAGGAGACCAGATACAAGGTATCATCTGGGAGAGGAAATTCTTCAGGAGTCAGCGAAAGAAAAAGACTTTGGGGTTGATATCACGCCAGACTTGTCTCTTGCAGCACATATCAAGAGGATAACATCAGCGGCATATGCCAGGCTGGCCAACATACGAACGGCATTCAGAAACTTGTGTGAAGAATCATTCAGAACTTTATATACCACGTATGTCAGGCCAATCCTGGAGTATGCAGCCCCAGCATGGAGTCCATATCTAGTCAAGGATAAGACTAAACTGAAAAAGGTTCAAAGGTTTGCCACCAGACTAGTACCCGAACTGAGAGGTATGAGCTACGAGGAGAGACTACGAGAATTAAACCTCACTTCGCTGGAAGACAGAAGAGTTAGGGGGGACATGATCACCACATTCAAGGTTCTGAAGGGAATTGATAGGGTAGATAAAGACAGGCTATTTAACACAAGGGGCACACGCACAAGGGGACACAGGTGGAAACAGTGCCCATATGAGCCACAGAGATATTAGAAAGAACTTTTTTAGTGTCAGTGGTTGACAAATGGAATACATTAGGAAGTAATGTGGTGGAGGCTGACTCCATACACAGTTTCAAGTGTAGATATGATAGAGCCCAATAGGCTCAGGAACCTGACCACCTGTTGATTGACGGTTGAGAGGTGGGACCAAAGAGCCAGAGCTCAACCCCCACAAGCACAATTAGGCGAATACACACCCCCCCCCCCCCCCCCAACACACACCCTTCCACCCACCCGGTCCACACCAGCAAACCTGACTAACTTCACAAGACATCCATCGCCACTAGGACCCGTTGAGGGAGTTTTAACAACAACGATGCACGACAAACACCTAAAAGTCAGGACTCGCCCCATGGACTGCCATGCTTTCACCAAAGGCGACGTCTTTATGATCCTAAAAGAAGCCATTGGATTACACCCATCGATCTTGATGAAGGTGAGAAAATATTGCTCTATTTCTTGTGTGGAGGATCTCTAAAAACTCCCAAAATTTGATTGCACACTTCGCAACGTGCATCACTTTTCCTCTTCCCAAGTCAATACACCACCGACCGACCGAACAGTCTTTATCAGCGGGACCAGCCACTGGATCAGACCGAGAATAAACGGAGATCATTACGAACATCGAGGAAGAAAACCCGAACTTGGGGGTATTCGATGTTATATTCTGCAGCAACGATACCGACGGTGACAAGCACACCACCATGAAGATATCCTTCACCACCTTAGCCTCGGCAAACCACTTCTTTCAAGTGAAGAAGGAACGATTCCACGATCTCCAACAGTGCTTTCGGTGCAACCATTACTCCCACCCCACCAACAAGTGTCGGCACCCCATCCAGAAGTGTTGCCTTTGCGCCCAGGACCATCATTACCCCATCTGTAAATCAACAACCCATCGCTGCCTTCTCTGCAATGGCAACCAACCTGCAATTTCACACCGCTGCCCCACGCAGACAGGAAAAGTCAAGGCCCAAGTTGAAACTAAGAAAGCCAACCCTTCTATCCCCGTTACCAGAGCCCCTGACGTTACACCATCACCACAGCTCTCACAACCAACCAGATTCCCAGTCTTACCAAACAGTGGCTCCTCCTACCAGTCAACCCAGCCTTCACAATGGGGAACCCAAGGCCAAACTAGCACCCTGACCACCTCTTGAATCATGTGCCGGCATTTTCCCTGTTCTTGTACGATTAGCGGAGAGGCATCCCGGACCCGACAACCACTGATTCGTCAGGGAACTGAATGTGCTGTACGTAGACAATGGCCTGGACCCTATCACAGCCCCTGACGCAAGTCTCACTACCTCCACTACCACACCGGGAACTTTCACAAGGTCGACTGCTATGTCGATCTCAACTCAGACGTCAGCTCCACTAAAGACCCAGGCTGCACAAACAGCAGCATCCTCCAATCCAGCCCCAAAAGCTACCACCATCACTGTCTCAGCAGATGCACTCGTAGACGTGGTCTCTCCGACCACAACCACCACCACCGACGTGACCGAACCAGCTTCTACCATAACTCATCGACTCTACAGCCAACCTCATGCTGAGAGACCAAAAACCACCAACAACGAACTACGTCACGATCTCCTCAGACTAGAAAATTTCAGTAAGAGCTCCATTGTCACGACACTTCCCCGACTCCATACAAGATCTCCTCATGGAGGGCACTTCACCAAACTCAAATGACAACACAGCTATGTCAACTAGCTGCAAGACTAAGAAAATTGAAGACCTCGAGGCCTGTATTAACTTACCAGCACTATAATTGTTATAGCTTGCCCTCTGTGACCACCCCCCTTACCCCCCCCCAAAAAAAAAAAATCCATCCATTTACAGATCTCCAGTATCAGCTATTGGTAATGTCTCCAAAAGGACCTCCACTTACGGGTGTATAATGCCCGTGCCACCTCTTGGATGGGTTAATTTTTATCAATCAATCCATTTGGTCACAACTCGCTACTTTCTCACTACACACAACACCTCATCACTCCATGTCAAACATCCATCTTTGCTGCTGACCCAAGATCCTATTGTGCAGAATCCAACTACACATGTTGCATAGGGTCAAGTTCCGCCTCCACGAGAACTTCGTTCTCTCCACTGCCGAGATTTTAGCCCAAATCTCCGCCCCCAACGTATCACCGGCCGACATCCAGATGACAAGAAAAGGTGTTCACCTGGTCTTTTCCATTGATTCGAACCAAGATATTTACCACCTCCGCCACGACGGCCCGGCAGGATGCTGGCATCATCCTCACGCCACCACCACGGTACTTGGCAGACAGGACCGTGTTCGCCAGGAATAACCAGTACATGAATCATCGACCAGAGCGACGACGACGACATCCTCGCCAGCATCAACGAATAGAACCCGACGCTGACTGATTAGAAAAGCTGTTGAGGAATGGGACTCACTAGTGAGCATTCTGCATCTACGTCCGCCTCCAAGATAATGTTAATGAAACAAGATTAAAACCAGTACACTAAAACAGAAGCGATAAATAAACAAGGAAAAAGGAGGAATCCCCTCCTATATTTTAAACTGAGACCCAAATATTACAAACAAGGTTATCGCAAATAACCGAACTCAATTACGGGCTCACCATAGCCCATGCTACATGGACACTTCGTTCTGAGTAGCTAAATCTGAAAACAACAACAACAACAGCTTCATCCCAATCGACTTGAGAATGGTCCAGGACGGACCGAAACGTCGTCGTCCCTTCACCTTCTAGTGTGTGGTCTGGTCAACACCCATATGACCATTTTTCACCTTTGGACATTTCCCTGCGGTCGCTTGTCCCTCGATCGTACGATCGAGGGACAAGCGACCGCAGGGAACGGATGGAAAACAAGACACGCTCGTCCTGGAAGTCAGGACATTCAACAAGGATATGCACAACCTCAAGAGGGACAATGCAATTTGAACAATAAGGAGCAGGGCGGCGCTCCAAGTGACCATGTGTTAAGCAAGTATGTCCAATATGCAACCTCGCCAGAGCCGTTTCCCATCGCCGGCTATAGTGGTAGGACGACGGCCACAGAACTCTTAAGAGCACGCAGTTTTTTTCCATTAACAGAAGACTAACAAGCCTGCCAACGGGTATGGATGAAGGAGTGGATAACTGGGTAAAAATCTGAATAAGGAATACCTTTACGAAAGATGGGACAAGAGCGGACAGCTTCCCTGGCGGCAGTTTCCACACGCTCATTTAAAGAGACACCAATATGGCTGGGAACCCAACAAAACTCGACCGACAAATTTAC
The DNA here is from genome assembly GCF_040958095.1 of Procambarus clarkii. Classification (NCBI taxonomy): domain Eukaryota; kingdom Metazoa; phylum Arthropoda; class Malacostraca; order Decapoda; family Cambaridae; genus Procambarus; species Procambarus clarkii. Next base: position 20,533,963 of record NC_091161.1, on the reverse strand, counting down.
TGTGAACAAGAAATAGCCAATGTTGGATTTTGACAACCACTGGATGAACCGGATTAACCCTTAAGTTGCGCAACACATCATATGATAGGTTGAGTGACTTGCTATAAATTGTGTATCCCATCATATGATGTATTGGAGTACTACGCAAGATTTAAACGGCCTGCGGATACACGGGGTTCACCTCGCCTTCATCAGGGCTCTTGTAAACAGACGCCATTTATTTTTTTAAATCGTGGGCCAAATTCCCGGGTGTGAGGGCCTCAGTATTGAGTGAGCCACCAAGCCTGACGCATGCAGCATGAGCTCGCAGCACTGCTGTTCAGCTTGTGACCACAGCATCGCCTAAAAGTGCCATAATATACATGTTCATGCTATTATTTAGCTTTGATATTATTACAGAAGACCCCTGACTGTAAAAATTACCAGGATTCTAATATTAGCAGGATTGTTGTGATAATTAGCGCTATAGTGGGAGGAGTAATCTTGGTGGGGAGGGAGGTAGCATGGTCTGCTGACTGTGTGACCACGATTTACTGTCTGGACTCACTAGACTCACGATTTTTTATTATTTTTCCCATGAACAGAGAACACAAATTAACAGATTAAGAAGAAAAAATAATGTTTTAATTTTTTTTGGTATGCACCTGTGGGTGACAAATGCTAATTAGCCCTGAGCAACACAAGGGTTAAAGGACCCGAGAGCCATGAGGGCACTTCGAGAGTCAACAACAACTACAAAGGAAGATTGACAACGAGAAAGCAGGAAACGAAGAGCAGAGAGAATAGCATAAAGTTCCGCTGTGAAGATGCTAAGTCTCAGGAGGTAAGCGACACACAAGTGCTGCCAGGAAAAATAACAGTAGCCTACACCTTCCGCACACTTTTATATCCATAAAACATCACTTTTCTAAGAATATAGATACAATATTCACCAAAGATCCAAGCAGGTCAGGTGTAGGTCATTAGGCATATACCCAAAATCAACTCTTTTCATATCAACGAAGTTTCAATATTCGACAAAGGCCATTGCAGGTTAGGAACATGCCTGTTAGGTTTATGACCCAAATTATTACTTTCCACAATATGACGAATTACAGGCTAGGTCTCGGGTGGTTTGTGATAATGTGAGAAAAATATATCTAGTAAGAACACACGTCTAAGAATATATTAGTAAAATCTGCTCTAATCCTGAGTAGAATGGAAGTTTGTGGTAGACATTAACAGCTCTGACAGCTAACTTTTGCTCTGGACGAGTTGTACATAGGTACACTTAGTAAAATATGGCTTTTGGGTTGATAATTAGGATAATTTAGTGGAATTGACAAATTGGGATGATTTGGATGAATTTAGCTTATGTGTTAGGATAGGATAGGTCTGGTTTGGTATGGACTAACTGTGCTATGATACGAAACATTTGGATGCATTGTGGAAATTGTCTTAAAATAAGTTAAATTGAGGTGGAACAGCATAAATTTCGTCAACTTTAATCAACTCTAGCTTTGGATGTGCAAGGTTAGGTAGGGTTGTGTAGGGTAGGATATATATATTAGAGGTGCAGAAGTAGCCAGCAAAACAGAATAAATTGCCCAATTTGGGACCGGGTTAGAGCTAGCTCTTGTGTTGGAAGGACGGAGGTAACATGGGCTTCTATGTGAGGATATGGGATACTTATATTTAGTTAGTTCAGCTTTTGCTAGGTTGAATTTGGTCAAATTTGTGTAGTATTAGTAGAATTTTTGCTAGATTTAGATAAATTTATGTTCTAATAGGAGGCATTTGATAAGACATATAATTATGTAAATCAGCCCGGCAGATGTTGTGTCCATCTCTAAAAACCAAGGCAGGGAACACCAGTGAAATTCCGTCCATTGTGTACAAGAGAGCCTCCCATGCCCTTGCCCCACCCATAGCACTACTGTTCAACAAATCTATAGTGTGTCACACCTTCCCTGATATCCTCAAAAAAGCAAGAGTAACGCCAGTCCATAAAGGAGGCAATCCGGCGGACATAAACAATTATAGACCAATATCAAATCTACCCATTCTATCAAAAATATTTGAAAAAATTATTTACAAACAGCTCTATTCCTACCTCGTAAAATTCGACATACTCAGCCCCTGCCAGTTTGGCTTCCGGTCCCAAAAGAGCACCAACGATGCAATCATTAGTCTCCTTGACGTTATCCACTCAGCCCTTGACAAAAATGAGTTTCCGATTGGACTCTTCATTGACCTAAGAAAAGCCTTTGATACTGTTAATCACAACTACCTCTTACTTAAACTCCAGCATTATAGAATCCGAGGCCTTGCCCTTGACTACATCCGATCCTATCTTAGTGACAGACACCAATATGTAACCATCAATGATACAACTTCTTCCACTCTACCAATTACCGTTGGAGTGCCACAGGGCAGCATCTTAGGACCTCTACCCCTATCTTAATTATGGTATCTGTGCATGGGGGTCTACCACTGCAAACCACCTTAAGCCCATCATCACACAGCAAAAATCTGCTATCAGAATAATAACTAATTCTGCTTTCAGACAACACTCGGCTCCCTTGTTTAAATCCCTAAACTTGCTAAATATTAACTCCCTCCACACCTTCTCTTGTGTCAACTACATTTACAAAACCCTGTTCTTAAATGCAAACCATGCTCTGAAACTCTCCCTGGACAGATGTAATAGGACCCATTATCACCACACCAGAAATAAATATCTCTTTGATATCCCCAGGGTCAAACTTAATCTGTGTAAACACTCTATGCAAATTAAGGGACCTAGTCTATGGAACTCACTCCCTAGTGAATTGAAAAACTGTAAAACTTTTGCCTTATTTAAAAGCAAAACCAAAAAGTACCTAACTTCATCTTGGTTTCCTACACTGAGCTTTAAATTTGCTCTGTACCTAGTGTTACCCAATCTCCTAATTTTTATGTAATATCAAACAACCTTATCATTGTGTTCATTGCTGTCTTCTTTTATGTGCTAGCCATATGCTGTATTGTGACTACCAATTTTTGTCAACTACCATTCAAGCTGTCATTGCAATCAATCCTATATTGTTTCTGCTGTATTGTGCCTACCAATTTTTTTGTCAACTACCATTCAAACTGTCATTGCAATCAATCTTAGCTACCTATGTGCTTTAATATACTGTACCCACAATTTTCTCTCGTCTTTTTTTTTCATTTCATGTAATCTGTTATCATTTTTTGTCTATAATTTTTGCAAGTATTTACCTCCTTAAAATTTTCTTAGATTAAGGACCTGCCCGAAACGCTGCGCGTGCTAGTGGCTTTACAAGACTGTAATTACCATATTTGTATCCTCACATTCCTTATGTACATTCTTGTATATGCATAAATAAATAAATAAATAAATAAATAAAATATAGTAAATTTGCTTAAATTATGAAAGAAATTACTGATATCACCTAACCCAACCTAGCCTAACCAAACATAACTAAGGCTAGAACCACTATAAGTCTGCTGGATGGTTTATCTAAATAAATATGGGTGACGTGATTGAGAGGATGTAACAAGGGAATTTTATACGACATTAAAACAATGAACATATGCTTGATGAATAGTTCAGCAGTAATAATGTTTTAACATTTATGGAAAATGCATGCTTGTTTTTTATATCGAGATCATAGGATGTCAGATGTACCAATAATATATGCGAACTACTGACTATTTGGGGGTTGGTTAATCTTGGAAAATTATAAGTGATGTCCTAAACATACATAGACAAATATTATGCAAATTGTGTATTGTTTGACCAAGTTGGGTGTGATTGAATACCACAACATCAACCACAAAGATCACTACAACCACAAAAATGACTACCACAACAACAACAACCACCACCAACCCAAAAACCAAACCACAACAACCACCACCAACCCAAAAACCAAACCACAACAAGCACCACAAGAACCAACAACAACCACCACATAACAAACCACTACAACAATGACCACCGTCACAACCACCACAACTTCAGCTACAACAATCACCACGTCAACCACAACCATACCTGTTGGAAATTTCCTGCACTATGACTAATATTCAGTACACACAGAGATCAGTCGATTAAGGCAGTGTCTGGGATGTTCCCGGACGCAGGTTCGAATCCTCGTCACGGCCCTTGTGGATTTGTTCATTTAATATTCAGTACCTTAGGACACTAGTACTGTAATATTATTTACTAACTCTACTGACATATAGCTTAGCACTAGGAAGTTTAGTCTATTAACGCATAATAACGCATCATTCCCCAGAAATTCTAGTCAGATGTTGCATCGGCACATGACGAATGGGACAATTATTTACACTTGAGAGAATTGTCCCAAGTTCTCTTTATTCCACATTTCTTTATGTTAGTTATTATTTAGTAATTTATTGCTACAACCATGTTTAGTGACATACAGCTGATATGTTTATCTCCATTATTAAACCGTATTGTTTATTAGTTGATAGTTCACGCGATTGCGAACTGTCACTCAGAACAGTCATAGATAACAATTTCTACCCAGCACTCTCATATCAAACAAGGTTTATTTAATCATTAAGAAACGAGAATTTATATATTATCAAATAAGGCAAATTAATCTCTAAAGTTTCTGATACGCCTTAGTTCCATCAACTCGGGATATTCAATAAAGCGTAGAAATATTCAACACGTCGCAGCATCTGCGCATGCGCGAGTGAGCCCGAGAAGGGGAAGGCAGCAAGCGACGCCATAATCAACGAGGAGAGAGTCTTGTAGCTGGCCAAATTACCGTCTTCGTAAAGAAACATCCGGGCACCTACGGACGTCAGCAAGGCGTGGCAGCTTCATTACTTTGACACCTTGTTCAGCACATTATCGGGTTCTATAAGTTGTTTCTTGTAGCTACATCAAACTATTAGATAGGCCGATGTGTCGTTACGAGGCATGACTACCACCAAACTCTGAAGTCGCTTTCCACTCGACTATTCATATTAATTTTCCATGAATATTGGTGGAGTCGTGCTTTCTCCAATAGGTTTTACATTTAACTCGTATTTCAGCTGGAGTACCAACGCAAGCGAGACGAATACTTCCTCGACGCTCACGTGTTCCTAGCTGTAGCCTGATGAAACACGATTCTTGGCGACATATCATTTACGTCTATTCATCCCACAGCTAAGCTGTCATTATAGTTTTCGTTGATAAACCTTTATACCATTTCATTAATAACATTCTTGCATATCATATGTGAATATTTGACTAATGTCTAGTATTCCATTATTACATTATCCTACATATTAATTCTGTTTACTGATAAAACCCCCCAAAGTCTGTGGAGGGATTTGGTTCCTTAAATTATAATATTACAGTTCATATTATACAGTCTTAGATATCGTTTATATTGTATGCGAGACCCATAGATCACTGGTTCTCAAATTTATTCTCTATTTAAAGTATGGTCCTTCGAAAGTATTTATGATTTTATTAACTATTTTGGCGCCAAATTTCCCACAATACCAACCACCATATTAACAACAGTTACAACACCAAAAAGACACTACAACGACCACCACCATAACCATCACTACACATACTACAACCACCACCACAATATCCACCACCAACCCAACAACAAACAACAACCACATCACCACAACAACCACAACTGCCACTACCACCAAAAAACAACAACAACAATGATCACAACAAAAACCACCACCACAACAGCAACCACCACAAAAATCAAAACTACAACCTAACAATCTCCCCAACAATAACCACCACAACAACGACCTCCACAACAACCACCAATACCACAACCACCACCATAACCACGAAAACAATCACTACAACAACATCCACCACCACAAGAACCAAAAACCACCCAACAACAACCACCACTGCAACAACGATTATCACAACAAGAACTACAAAAATAAACAACCACCACTACAACAATAAAACCACAACCACCCATACCACCACAACACACACTAGACCCAACACCACCCACAACCACCGCCACCACCTCAACAGTAGTGGAAATGACCCCATATCGCAGCAGTTTTGCTTTTTCCGATGGCTGCAATATGGCGCAGGGGTGTTGTTTTCATGTTACCAACGGCAGCAATATGGCGCAGGGGTGTTGTTTTCATGTTACCAACGGCAGCAATATGGCGCAGGGCTGTTTTAAATTTTTCCGACGACTGCCTCTAGCCAAGGGTATATTTTTCAATTTTTATTCTTCAGTACCTCGTAGTCAACTAATATTTTCATTCATTTATCGTCCTCTTTCAATCCTACATGTTCCAAAAAGGTGAATAAAAGGCTCCCACCTAGGCCCTGTCATTTTTGCTCAAGGGAATTAACCGGCCGCCTCCAATCGCTCTTGTATTTCATTAACTCTACAGTGACATCGCTAATGGTCAATGACGTCATCCAGTCTTCATCTTCCCTGAATAAGTACGGTTTTTGTTATGGTTTATTTATTCACATTTTAATATTTATGTCAAGGGGGGATTAAAAGGCCGCCTTCTGTCCAGCCTAATGTACAATGACGTCATCCATAATCTTCCCATATTAAGCTCGTTTTCCTTAATGAGGTATTTCCATACTGTTTCCCCACTTTCTAAAATCATTTTCTAGCTAAGATTGTATATTGAACATAAGAAATGAGTTCGACCCTGAATTCACATCCACATCTCCCATTCATATGAAACAGACTCAGACACGGGAATACTACTGAATCTGTTGAAGTCTCCAAGTGCATGCTAATGTGTGTTACATAATTTTTCAAAAGAGGCTACACCATCACTCAGACATTTTTATTTAAAGCCTCCCTCACTGCTACTCCTGTGTACGTCTCATAATCGCTCGAAAACATACCCCTACACCCTACTGTAACATATACCCATTATGCCCAATCAAAATACTCAATGTACATGTATGTGAACGAGATTAGGTAGATATACAAGAGCTGCGTCGTAAGTGTAAATTAAGGCCTTCTGCAGTTACCTTCAATCTGATGTTCTCAGCCTTAATAAAAACGATATCCCCAATACGGACTGATCCACCAACAGGGTCAGATGCTTTTAGCTCCCCCATGATGTTACAAGCTGTTCCAGTAAGGGACCCAGTCTCCCATTAGCACATTCCCTTAATCTCTTAACAGCACAACTGTGTGTCATAAGCTATCGCCTTGTAGCCACTCTTATTTTCGCTCTTTGTATCATTGCTCTTATTTTTATATTCAATTCATCGAGTCTACCGAACCAACCATAACCTATAATAAACAAACAAAAAGCATTTATTTCTGTAGTAATAAGATCCATTATTTTAGCGGCGCATGACGTCACAAAAGCGGGTTCAGTGAGGGATTAATATTGCCTTACATTAACATAGATGTGTGGCAGGCTCACAGTGACCCGACTTTTAAACTATTAGTGACGTCACAAGATGCTCAATGAAGCTTTGGCATCCTACTTATTTATGTAGTATATTTAACGTTTTTAATAAAAAATGGCTATACTATCCATCCAACAACCTAACCTATCCTCACCCCAGGTTCAAGTAAGTAATCATAAAAAGAAGGCACCAAACTAGGAAGGCTATGTAACACCATCAAATGTGCGGAGTAATCAGAGGGTGCTAAATATCACCAAGGATGCCAATACGAGAACAGAAATGCACAAGACGAACGATATCAAAAGTATTCGTTTCACCAAGAATTCTATCAAGGGACAAATGACCGCGAGGGACGGTCGGAAAGGAAGACACACGCTCGTCTTGGTAATTAGGACTTTCAACAAGGATATGCACGACTGTAAGAGGGAGAATGCAATTTGGACCATAAGGAGCAGGACGGCGCTACATTAAGTGACCGAGAGTTAGGCGTGTATGGCCAATACGCAACCTCGCCAGAGCCGTTTCCAATCGCCGGTTACGATGGTAGGAAGGAAGGCCATGAGGACACACCACTCTTAAGAGTACGCAGATTGTTACTGGTAACAGAAGACCAACAATCCTGCCAACGGGTAAGGATGGAGGAATGAATAACTGGGTAAAAGTCGGAATAAGGAATACCTTTACAAGAGATGGGACAAGAGCGGATAGCTTCCCTAGCAGCAGTGTCCGCATGCTCATTTAAAGAGAAACCAATGGCCGGAAACTCAGCAAAACTCAACTGATTTAAATTTACTGGAAATAAGAAACGACCAATGTTGAATCTCGACGACCACTGGACGGACCGGATTAAAGGATCCGAGAGCCATGAGGGCACTACGAGAGTCAACGACAATCACAAAGGAAGAATGACAATGAGAAAGCAAAAGCAGGAGACGAAGAGCATAGAGAATGTCAAATTTAGCTGTGAAGATGCTAGTCTCTGGAGGTAGGCGACAAGTCCTTTCAGGTAAAACAACAGTAGCCTACTCCGTCCGCAGACTTAGACCCACCGGTGAAGATGGAAATGGAGTGGGAGTGCGAAGAAAAGTGCTCAAGGAAAAGGCATTTCAGAACCGTAGGAAGTGTAAAAGCTTTAGTGATGCGGGTCAAGGATGTACACAACTTCGGAAGGGGGACTCTCCATAGGGGCAAGGAAGGAACAATACAAGGAGAAATATTTGAAATACTAACTGAAAGAATCCTGTAAGCGAGATAACCGGACAGAAAGAGGGAGGTGGTGAAGAGGAAAAGGAACTACAGGAGAGGTAAAAGTTAAAGCACGACAGAGGCGAGAAGAAGGATGTTACAAGGACTGCGCAAGAAAGGGAAGACAGTAGCGATCACGGCGGTCCTGGAGAAACAGGAAGGCTGTGTCAACATACATCATAGGTTTAAGAATTTACATTTTAGTCATCCACAACTTTAATAATTCATTATGCAGTGATAAGTTCAAAACTAACTACCTAAATGTCATACTGCAATTTAATCATAATCGTACGTTTGGCAGCGTAGCAGGTAAGCTGTCCTTATAGGAATCTCCCCCAATCCATAGGTCAGTCTAACTCTAGGTCAGTTGGATATTGTGAAGCGACTGGTTTCGCAATATCCAGCTTCACTGTCTCACATCTATCAACTCGACCATGTACATGCATGAACTTTGCAAGGGCCCTAAACTAGGACCATTTCACCTGTGCCCGGCCAGATGCGCTGAACGCTGGATAACCTTTAACGCCAATCCTCAGCGTCAGTGTTCTTTTCTGTATACAATATTCAGAGACGCCTCGTGGATATTATGAGAAGATTTGTCCCTCGTGGTCCAAAAGGTTTTGTGCTACCCGTAGGTACCATTGTGGTTATAACAACTTGCTATTAATATACAATGACTTGCAACAGGTACATGGTAACTATAGAAAAATAACAGCAGCAGCGGATATTATTTTATATTAATATTTCTAACACACACGTTCTTTAATAACTATAAATTGCTCAATAGCAGCAGCAGTTAAAATTTAGATATAAATTATTATTACTTGCAATTAGCTGTAGAGCTTTACATCTATGCAGCATTCCTTAAAGAAATATACATGACTATGGGGCACCTGACAGCTGGGTGGACAGCGCTTCGGATTCGTAGTCCTGAGGTCCCGGGTTAGATCCCCGGTGGAGGCACAGACAAATGGGCAGAGTTTCTTTCACCCTGATGCCCCTGTTACCTAGCAGTAAATAGGTACCTGGGAGTTAGACAGCTGCTACAGGCTGCGGCCTGGAGGTGTGTAACAAAAAGAAGACCTGGTCGAGGACAGGGCCGTGGGGACGCTAAGCTCCAAAATCATCAAGAGGATGGGAATTAACTAAAATCTACCGTTCGCATCCCCGAAGAATACCCATTTTGCATGTATCTAGATGATAATGATTCTGAGTCTGATACTACTTCCGATTCAGAGTACTCAGAAGCGTCTTCTCACCAAAGCGTTCAATACGAAGTCAGTCAATTATAGTACTCTGCAATATTATACCATTCCCCATTATTGACATTTATACAAATCTCATTATCGTCAATTATTATATATTTAATTTTAGGCTCACCAGCTCAGCAATTAGTGAAGGAGGAATATCCTCGTGGAGGTGGTGCTGGTGAGGGGCCTAGCACTAGCCAAGCTCACTCACCAACACCATAAGACAATAACAGGGAAAGTCCAAATCGTAAGTAGCATTTTCAATAATTATTAGTATATCAATAACGGTATTATTAAAAAACTTCCTATATTAAATCTTATTTATTGAAACCATTATTCTTTTTACTTATAGATTCGCGACTAGAGGAGGAGGATGACTCCCTGCACCTTGTTTGGGAGGCTGATTCCATTGTGGAAGTCAATTGCCAATTCTCCTCCACCTCAGCTACAGCAGCAGGTAGATGCTATACTTTCTCCTCAACGAGAAGTCATAAATAATTTCAATGGGGGTTACAGGCGCCATTCGTACAGTATCCCAGATTATGCCCAAAGGGATCACGCCCATTATTTAACTACATATTGCGATTATTTTATACGACAATTAGAATTTGTTTGATGCCGTTCACTCCAATTTCCCTCCTGCCCTATTGATTTATCCAGATTTATCTGTTAATTTACAACGGCTTAATCAAAAAAATGATCCTAATTGAGGGAGAGTTACCCATAAGGGCAAAGCAAAACACTGTCTTGACATGAAGCAGGTGGTGGTGTGGATCAATGGATCGCTGAACTAGATAACAAGTTAGAGGAGTTCCTCGCCGAGACAGAAGGCTTGAGTCTAGCTATACAAAGCATTTCTGGATTTTATATCAATTCCATAGCCGTTCAGCATCCTATCCGGCTTGGTGATTATGTACCTTATCCAGATAAATTGTGTGCTACAAGACATGTTTTCAACCTTAAAGGTGAACGAAATGCATGTTTAATTCAATGTTAAGCAGCATATGTGTGTGTGTGTATACCTCAGGGGATGACACCAGGCAACATTGTCAAGCGTTCAAAGTTCTCTAGGTGGTGTCTTAGATTTGTTCATTGGAGTGAAGACATTGAAATTCCCACAACTTTTGACAATATAAATAAAACAGAAAGCATGAATAAATTAAGTATATTTATCTATGTACTTGCTCATGAAGATAACCGGTACTATATTAGCTTGGCTAGGAAAGGCAGGGAGCATTCTGCCTGTAAAGTTCCATTGCTCATGCTAGATGATCAGCACGTACTTATCAAGGATTTCAATCAAGGATTTCAATCAATATGTCCGTAACATGCATATCCATTCAAGTAAAATGCCTAATAATCATATTTTTGTCATTTGTGCTTAATTCATTTAAGCCCCGAAGCTATGCGAGATCACAGAGTCATGTTAAAGGAAACAAACGTTGAAATTTTTCCTTGAAAAACATCAAATTAAGTTAAAGTACGGTCTTGTATTTTGACCTTCTCATACTGCATGTTATGATTTTAAATGTATATTGGATCCCCCCCCCCCCCCTCCAATCCCCAAGGAATGATTAAGAAGTGGCACAAAGCTATGGTATATGCTTATATCAACAGGGAATTGGAGTTGGTGGAGAAATTAACTTTCATGGGGAATGAACCCGTCAATCATTTTATAGATACGTTGGAGAGTTCATGGAAGAGAATTAGGTCTACAATGCCTAAATATAAAATATCCATGACACATGCATATTGGCGAGCTTACAGACGGCAAACCACATGGGAAATGTGCTATACCCCGTTCAAATCAGCTAAAGACAAGCACAGTCACTATGACTATGCCATAGATTTCAATAATTATCCAACTGCATATTCTATTATCCGTAGGTGCAACATGCTATGTAGGAATGCCTATAAATATTTGTATACTTTCTTGCACAATGCAGCTTATGACCTCGGGGTAATTTTTAATGAATTTACTAACCTCCCTAACCGTAAAATCGATATTGCCCCCAAAGATGGATTCAAATTCGTGAAAGTGGATATTGGTCAACTTCGGTTTATGGATAGTTTAGCGTTATTGAATGATGGGCTGGATAAACTAGCCAATGAATATATATATAGTGGTAAACTACCATATATACCTCTTATGCTAGAAGACGTCCCTGTAGCTGCTCAACATTTATTTAAGACAGGCAAATATATTCTGTTATGATTACTTTTCTTCTCTGGATAAATTAAATAAACCCGCTCTTCCTCCCCCCGAAGCATTCTATAATAGTTTAAAACACGAGTCTATAAATCAGACTGATTATGATCAGGCTAAGGAAGCTTTTAATTTGGCGAAATGCAAGACCATAGGGGGATAACTTGAAGGTCTATTTGAAAGTGGATTCTGGACTATTGTGTGATGCTTTTACTTCTGGCGTAAGACTATGTTAGAGCTGTACAAGTTGGAAATTACACATTATGTCTCGCTATCCAGTTTCGCGTGGGACGCCTTCTTGTTAAAAAGTCAAGTTGTCTTTGACTACTTCTGATCCCCATTTGTATGATGTATTGCACACAAATTTAAGAGGCGGATTTACCTCTGTAGTTAGACAACACACGAGTGTAGAGAATGTACATACAGGTGCCAACCCCTCTAGCAATGATAAATATATTTTGTATTTAGATTTCAATGGGTTATACGCCAACTGCATGACAAGAATGCTTTCCCAAGGTGGTATTAGTAAATAATCTGCTGCTGAACGCAAGGATTGGAGAACATTGCATGTGATGGTGATAAGGGTTATTGAGTCATGTGTGATACTAAGCACGTCAACACCCGAGGTGACCTGATATACTGATGATTTACGCTTAACCCTTTCGCACGCTAATATTTCTACTGATCTGTTGTCTGATTACAGCAAACACATTTTAAATAAAGAGGATCGGAAACGCTCCAAGACAAATAGTAAATTGACCTCCATCTTCCTCAAAAAGATTACTTGGCGAGTTCAAATGTGTTGCAGATGTTCATGAAACTGGGATTGGAAGATAAATACAGTTTACAAATTCATTTAAAGCAAGTACCTCAAGGATTTTGATGAAACAAATGCCCGAGAACGTTCAAATACACCTTGAACCATTAAGGCTAAAGCTTTCAAGTGGGTCAGTAACAATTTACGGCAAAAGTTTAACCAATGTCAACCAAAATATTGTGATAAGCACTATTTAGTCACGTTTCAAGGCCAGTTTTAGAAGATTACACGTAATCCGTTCTTTAAACGCTGCATTTTGCCGAGTGAAGATAAGAGTCATTTGCATGATCAAGAAAGAATCTCTTAGACGCTGGACTCCAAATAGACAGGCGCTAAACCCCTAATTGAGAGAGAGGCGCCAGACCCCGAATAGAGAAGCACCTCAGTGCCAGACAGGCAGGCCTTCCATGGACCCCCTCCCCGCCAGAACCGTCGCCAAACCCGAACGCCGGACAGACACATTAGGCCCCGTTCCACGCCCAGACATGCCAGAAACTACTCCCCCTTCCCCCGTTATCCAGACAGAGCACCCCGCCCCTGCGGACTGCCTTCCCAACCAGACGGTTTGGGAACCAGAGACGACCATCAGCGGGACAGGTCAGTGACCCTCCCCCCCCCCCCACCCTCGTCAGAAACGCGGCCAGCAACGACACAGATGGGCATGGGTGGACAGGTGGAGGGAACGCCAGGTGTCAGCAGCGCGGGAGACGAGGAGGAGGGCGCACCTAGAGAGGTCAACTGTCGTTAACGAGGTCCCCCCCATCTCGGTCTGAGCGTTCACTCCTGAGCAGAGGCTTTACTTTCGTCACGGGCCCCCCTTCCTGGCAAAAACGCCGCTAGATCGCAGCGCAGGCCTTAGAAGACCTAGAAACCCATACGTGGAGCACCCTCTGGACCCAGGGCCCCCCCACTAAAATCCTAATCCCCCCTGAGGCGTAGACCTGCCACTCTCTCACTGTCAGCACGCTACCTAAACCGAGCCCGCCCCCTGCAACCTAACCCTTTCCGCCTTAACGGCCTCCATGAGCAGATTCTACAGGCTTCCAGGTCTCTCTAGTAGAAGATCGACACCCGCCCCTTGTGCCACCTGCAGTCCACCCTATGGGCAGCCCTATGGGATCTCGAGCAGCACAGGGACGTAGTCGTCAAGCCCGTGGACAAAGGAGGAGCGGTCGTCATGATATAGGACAGAGGTAATTATGAGAGAAATGGAAAGGCACCTCTCAGATACGACCACCTAACCCGTACTCAATGGCCAGGTCGCCCTGGCGAACGCCCAAACCTGAAGCAGGACCTTGGTCCTGGATTTCTACAGGAACGAGGGACAAGGAGGGATTTTCAGAGCTGCTGCCAGGGATTTCTTCATATCCTTAAACTCTGAGCTCCCACCCCCTGTACCTGCTCCCAAAAATACACAAGGGGATTGACCCCATTACAGGTTCCTGGCCGGGGCGCCGGGTTCTCAATGGCTGTAGGGCTCCTACACGTCCAATAGATTGGATCTGCACGGCCCTCCTCAACTCCCTCCTGCACCTACTGGATGAAAGGTTAGTTCACAACCTATTTCCTTGTGAAACTAAGCAATCAACGACTCTATGGGGACCGGTCCCGGCGCAAGCAACACTGTTCTCCTTGGACATCGTCTCCTAGTACCCTAGCATTCCCCAACGTTAAGCAGCCACGGTCGTGGCAGATTTCTTCGTCGACAACGTACACAGGATACAACAGGCCCTCAGGGACGCTGGAGTCTGGGACCCCCCCCCCCCCCTCCTAGCCCGCCCGCTCCTGGTAGAAGCCATCTCTCACGTGATGAGGGACAGTCCTGACGTTCAACGGCGCCACCTACAGGCAAGTAAAAGTTACTGCCATTGGAGCCTCTAGCAGAAATCTTCGTCCACCAAGTTTTCGAAGTCCAAAGGATGAATCACCCCAACAACCCTCCGATCTACTCACGCTACATAAACGATATCTATGGAGACTGGAGACTTGGTCTCCCCCCCCCCCCCCCCAGGTATTGGACTCTTGCCATGCATGGGCAAACGCGGTTCATCCAAACCTGCATTTTACGATCGAGAGGAATGCAGAGGAGATGAATTTCCTTGACACAACAGTCTCAATTGATCCAGTCAGTAGGCTCTTCTGCACTAGAGCCTACTATAAACTGTCCAACCTACATACGTTCCTCGGATACGATTCATGTCACCCAAGGCCCCTCAAGAACTCTCACTTTCTCCCTATGTTTATGCTTAAAAAGGATCAATAGCAACGATGAGACCCTACAGATTCAGCTCCAGGACCTCTGGGAGAAGTTCCGAAACAGAGGGTTCACAGTAGTAGTACTCCAGCGAGCCGATAGGAACCTACGAGACTGCACAGGGGAACAACAACTTCGACCAACTGGAGTCCTACCTGAGCTGCCGTAGGGTGCAGACGTGTCGTCTGACCGCTCCGGCAGTTTGGGGAGGTTGCAGTTTTCGCCAGCAGGGGGTGAGTGTCTCTACCCTCCCTGCTGTCCCTGCCTGGTGTTCACGTGGCGCTTTTACGATGAGCGGCCATCTTCCCGCTGTTGAGAGGGTAAACTCCGTGGGTTTGGAGTTTACCTGCCGTGCAGGGTATCCTCTCATTGAGCAGGTCATGTGTGACGTGCTACATGTCCTGGTCGAAGAGGTCTACGGGGTTGAGCTGGTGACTGCTCGCCCGGGTGATCATGAAGTTTGTGGGTGAGGAGGCGTACCGTGGATTTCTCCGGCGGTACGAGGGCCGTACCTTGACGTTGTTGGATGGCACTGGTTCTGTGGCCATATCTGATCGGAGTGGTGCCGTGACGTATGTGAGCGTCCATGGGGCCCCCATGGACTTCCTCGAGTCCCTTCTCCGGCGTTTCTTCCAGAGATTTGGCTCCGTCGTCAGTGTGAGGATGCACAAGCTGTCTTCTGGAAAATATGCGGGGTTGAAGACGAACATTCGTGCCCTCGGGGATGCGCCTGAGGTCGGACATTCCATCCTCTGTCCGACTTTTAGGGTCCTACGTGCGGGTGTATTATGCCCGGCAACCCCGTACTTGTTTCCGGTGTGGCATGTTGGGGCATCAGGCTGCCGGATGCACTGCGGATCCGGTCGCTCCAGTCAACTTGTTCCGGGAAGAAGATTTCCCACCGCTCCCTCTGGAGGAGGTCTCCGGGGATGAAGAGGTGAGCCTTTAGTTAGCAGATGCGGCTCCCCCTACGTCGCCGGACGTTCCTCCGGTTGTTACAGACTCTCCTCCGGGTCTTGCTTTGCCATCGGATGGTCTACGTGCTCCTGTCGCTGTCTCCGCTGCTCCTGAAGGCCTTCCTAGTGATCATTGTGACGCGCCGCTGCCTTCTCCCTCGTCTTTGGCTGCTGCGCCTGGCCCTATGTTCTCGTCTCGGGTCCCGGATGTGCTGGGTGCTGGGGTGGCTGCGGATCCTCCTGCTGTGTGTGTGTGCGAGTTTCCCGTGGTGGAGGCTGCTGCCGTTCTGCGTCGGGCGTCGGTTCGTCCAGCTGGTGGGACCCGTGTTTTTGGGTCTGCTTCCGGCTCCGACGATCTCCGGCCGGAGCCCAAGCGTTCCAGGCGTTCGTCGTCTGCCTGGGCCGATGTTGGGGAATTCGGTGACTGTGGGTCCTTGGGAGTTGACTGTGTGGAACCGGATGTGTCGCTGTCTCCACGGTTGGTGGTTGCAGAGGTTCATGTGCCTGCTGATGCTGGTGCCCAGGTCTCGGGGTGCCTTCCGTTCCTTCTCCGCCTGGGGATTCTCCGCAGTGGGTGGTGGTGGCTCCCGCTCCCAGGGATGGTGTGGTTGCTGGTGCTGGGCGTGGCCTGGTTGTGACATTACGGAAGGATGCACGCTGCCCTGGTTCCCTGAAGTCGTCTGGTGGTGTGCCCGTGGCCGCTGGTGCCCCGGTGGTGGTGTCTTATGTTCAGCCCCCTCTTGTGAGGGTGTGTGTTGGGGACCTGGGGGTGTCGTGACGCTGAACCCCGGTTCATTCCGAACACAGCGATTACACAACACAACACCTTGCCTCAGCAACTGTTGTGGGTATGGGTATTGGAAGTGTATTGACCTAATAGAGTATGTTAATGTTATTATTTGTCAGAGTCTATTCTTTGTAATTAAATGACAAAACCTGACTGCCTTTAAATACCTTCCATATGTTCATTCATTGTGTTCCTGTACAAACCTAGTGGTACACCTCAAGGGTCTGGTGTGTAGGAGTATAGGTGGTAGTAACGGTTGCTGAGGCAAGGTGTTGTGTGTTGTGTAATCGCTGTGTTCGGAATGAACCGGGGTTCAGCGTCACGACATATTTGGTGGCAGCGCAAACAGGTTTTGGAACACTGTGTGAGATGAAGGAAGTGTGGTTCTGGTTTAGTTGGTGAGGGAATGTTCGGGAAATGGTAGACGTCGGGTTGTGGTGAGAATGGTGGTTACTAAACGGAGGAAAGAAGGGTCAGGTGAGACCAGGTCAGAGGATTTAGTTAATTAAAGGGACTAGGCCATTGTGGGGCACATGTGTGGTTTATTTCTTTCTTTCCAGATTCCCGCAAACGGAGATCCAGAGGACTTCTCAGTTCAACTCCCACAATCAGACTGGCCCCAATCAGCCATCTACCTCAATCATTTCACCCCGCCTCTCAAGGAAGTATAATCCGATTAACCTTGTCCCTAGAAGCGGTAATCTTGTTCCAAGAAGCCTGAAGAAGAATAATTCCTCTTTCCAGGAATTATTAATTTGGCTACGCAGCTGTAGTCTTAATCCCTTGACCTTTCTTAGATATGTGATCCATAGTCTGTCTACTTAACATGTACTTCCAATCATCATTCGTTAAGTGTTGTAGTAATGATCCTCTAACTAATAATCCCTACTAACTTGTGGATTACAACAGGGGACGTGTTGCCGGCGTCGGTGATGCCACCGAGTCACTGGTCGATGATTGCCGAGTTACTGCTGAATGACGAGCCGGGGGAATTTCATGGTGGGGGTGTTCCCTTGATGTTGGGGATTGTGGCAGTTACTCACGTCAGGAGTGATACCATTTGGGTCCCCTGCTTGCGAGTGTTTGTAGCTAGGGTTCCGGATGACATGGCGTCCCCGGTGGGTGTACGAGACCCTTGGGAGTGGTTACGTTGGGAGGCGTTCAATGTGCGTTTCCCCCGGGCTTTGTTCCTGGGCAAGTATGTCCGCTGATTGGCCGGTGTTTTGCAGAGTGTGTATTCTCTTCATGTATTACCATGTTGTATTGTGTTTTCTTTTTAATTTTCCCTTTGTTTATATATATGATTTGTTGGTGTGTGCATTGTCTTGTGTTATGTTTCCTTTTCTAAATTATGATGTGTTTTGTTGTCGGTCCTTCTGGCCGGTGTTTGTTTGTTTTGTTTATTTGCTTACATTATTTGCTTGTTTATTGTTTTTGTTCTTTAATTTGTCTTGATGTATGCTGTTCCTCCATTTTTGCTAATTATTGTCCTGTGCTGTCGGTCCTTCTGGCCGGTAGCTTCTGTATTTTGTTTTTGTTTTCTCTGATGTTTTATTGTATTTATTGTCTTTATCTTGCATGCTTGCATGTAAAAATAAAAATAAAAAAAAAAACTTCGACCAACACGATGCGATCCCCTAGCTCACGGCATCTTCCTTGCAACTTTCTACACGGGCCTAGAACAACCGCTCAGAGCAGCACTCTGGGACGTGTGGACCTGGCTACATGACACGTACAGCAACCACCCGTCGAAGGACAGGTTTCCACAAGAACCCCCGATGCTGGCCTGGAGACCAGGCAAGTCCCAAAAGGACCGCCTGGTCTCGGCAGCATTACGGTAACCAGATGGCTAGTACAGTGGAGTACAAGCCTAACGAGTGTTCCAGAAAGATCTAATGAAAGGCTGGGGCCCTCAAAACGGCCTACCCAACTGCTTAACTAGAGGCGAACCGCCCTTCTGGAACCCATTACTGAACTGGGGATAGAAACTCTCACACACTTAAAGCTTTTAAAGTGATTAGCACCTCGGTTGGCGGGGTAAGGGGGGAGGTCCTGGGGGGGGGAGGTCCTGGTGGGGGGGAGGTCCTGGGAGGGGGAAACGGGGCTTAGTGAGGCCCTACACCTTGAAACACTGAGATAACTCTGAAAGAGCTACTTGATGCTTTAAAAAGTGGCAGCTCTACTGCTCCGGAGAAAGATGGAGTAACGTACAACATTCTTAATTATTTAGCCGGTATAAAACTTAGTCCCTTACTTGATTTGTTTAATATGAGTTATAGGGAGCGAAAGTTACCAAGAAAATGGAAGGAGGCTGTCATCATTCCTATACTTAAGTCAAACGGAGGCTACAGGCCTGTATCCATAACATCCTACTTTTGTAAACTGATGGAAAGTATTTTGTTAAATAGGCTACTCAACCCTGTAGGTGATAAAACCATTGAGACTATTGGACATGTTATCAAAGGCAAAAGTACTGCAGACTGTTTCAAAGTGTTTGTCTAATGTGGATGACAATTGTAGAGGACTTTACAAAAATGGAACTCTGTGTAAGGACGGTGGTGATAAGGGTGGGACCTAGGCTGTCTTCCCTAGTCACATGATTCCACCCCCCCCCCATCCCCATCCACCGAGACTCGAAAGCCCCAGGGAATCAACTTGTGCCCCAATCTAACATATCCAAAACTTTTCCACTCTGCAGCCCAAGGGGGGAGGGGGAGAGGTCTAGTCGGGACGGCACTACCTCATCGCTGCCAAAACCAATTCTGTGTGTCTCCTAGTATGTGTCGCTTCTGTGTCGCTTAGCTTAACAAGCAATTGGGTTCAGTTTCTGAACCAATTATTTGCCTCTAACCATTTCCACCACCGCCCATGGGATGCATATTTAAAATATATATTTTAGTTAAAGTACAAAAGTGCGACACCTAGTCTCCTAACTCCTCAATTAAACCCAGCAGCTAAGGACTTGATTAATACCAATAACATTGGTATTAATAGTGATGAGGGCTGACAAGTGCGCTACATGCGTCACACTACAGTGTGTTTTGAGAAAGGTACAGCTGTCCTAACAGACAGGAATTTAATGTTATTACAAGAGACCCAACAGAGCAGCCAGTCCTCATTAACAAAAGCCGAAGTCTATTCCATACAACAGCCAAATCCCGTTTATGAATGAAAAACGGTTATTACACGATTCACCTGATGGCATTTGAACACTTTCTGAACAAGTGCTTCACTGATGTTTGTACGAACCACAACTTGGCAGATGCACTACAATTAATTTTATTCAAAAGAATGTGTTCAAAGAACAAAGTAGTAATGTACAAATTGTAGCAACAGGAGTTACACAACCTATGAAGCCACTGTTACGCACAGCGTCTCGGGTAAACAAACACTTAACCCACGTAGTACAAATACAAATAATCGCCCACAGAACCTAAACACCTAACCTAACCAATGCTTAAACATGCAGTTTGCTAATATATAGCAAAATTTACTTATATTAGAGAAAATCCCTATTTTAAAAGAACAACATGTTAAAACTGATATTCTTTGGGGTCGACCACTGGATGGAATGGACTTGCTCTGAGGACAGCTTAAACAGACTTTTTTCTAAATCTTGTGAACTCCCTCACAGAGGTAGCGAATGTAATGATTGAAGGCTTAAAATTAGAAAGTAACAGTTTATTTTGAATCCGTTACTTTTTTGGCAATGGTAATGTGAAGACCCACAAACCTGGCTAACCTCTTAGGCCTATAATTTTGCAGATCCCCAAGACAACTTGTATACTGGCAGATATATTGAACCAAATAATATCTCAATGCCTCCCAACCACAGTCCCTTTTAAACCTAGCAACGAATTCATCATTCTTAAAATGATAAAACCCCACAAGATCTTAGCTTTCCTTGACCTTGAAAGTCTTCATTAACGTACCAGTGGAAAGGACCCTCTACTGTGTATAGAATATTACGCAATCACACAAACGTGACTGCATAAATGAGAAAATCCGTAGGAGCCGTGATGAGGGTTCGAACCTATGTGTGGGTGTTCCCACTCACAAGCTTTGGTTCGAACCCTCACACGGCTTCTACTGATGTTCTCATTCGTGCAGTCACGTTAGTGTGATTACTCTTAGTATTAAAGGGGAAGAGTCAGAGGTAGAACATTCCTGGATGACAGAGCCAGAGTGCATGGGGGGATTGTGTGAAACTCCTGGTCAGGCTTCAGTAGAAGCCTCAGGAAATCCTTGCATGTTCAGTAGAACTCCAGGTTGCAACCCTTATACCATGTTGTGGCCTAGTTGACTAGGACGTGCGCGTGGGAACACCCACCAAAAAGGGTCAAGCCCTCATCATGGCTCCTATGGATTTTCTCATTAATACTCTGTTTCCTCTTTGCTTCTACTGAAGATCTTTGGGTGCACTACGCTGTAATCTGAGAGTACCTCAGGGGTATACACATTGTTTAAGCTGCTGTTCCCTAAGTTGAAGGGAGTTATAGTTATCCATATATATAATGGAAACCTTTGCTCTTCAGTGGTGCCATCAATGTCTTTAAAATTGTTTTCTCCCCAATTTCTGCATATACTTCAAAATCGAAGATGTAACCAGTCTTTGATTCAGCTAGTATGTTCAGCCTTACTCCATACTTACCAGGTTTATTTGGATTAAACTCTCTTGAAGATAGACGGCCCGAACATGTCACTGTGCAACCCGTTCTCGCAAATTCGTAAAGTCAATATTGACTTATTAACTACGTGCATAGGTGATACACTAAACATAATAGATACCCTTAAAAAGATTCATAGAAAAACCCCGACCTTACCTAACCTTGTTAGTATCTTAAGATAAGCATCTTATTGCTTCGTAATTACAATTATTATTTAACCTATACCTATTATAGGTTAGGTAATAATTGTAATTACGAAGCAATAAGATGCTTATCTTAAGATACTAACAAGGTTAGGTAAGGTCGGTGTTTTCTATGAATCTTTTTAAGGGTATCTATTATGTTAAGTATGTCACCGATGCACATATTTAATAAGTCAATATTGACTTATTAAATTTGCGAGAACGGGTTGCACTGTGTCATCATCCAGACAGATGTTTGAGGAATATAGTATGTTTTGAACTTGTTTGTTAGATATACCATTATTGTTCTAACTTGAATGAGAACAATATTGTCTGTATTCTGTATTGTCTTTTGGAATGGTATTATTTTGAGTATGAAAATACTTAGCAATCGTTATCACTTTGAAGTTATACAAAAACGGAAAGAAGCTACATGCTACATTTTACCAGTACATTGATACCACTGGCATCTACATAACTCCCATCAACTGTGTCAGTCGCAAATGTCTGGCAAACACTTTTTACATTCACTTCTTTCCACTCATTGTTTGCTTGGTTAGGAGCAGTGAACAGGTTGTCATGCATTAAAATTTGTTTCACATGCCAAATATTTCAGTAAATCTCGCATAATAAATAACTGAGCAAGTTCCTGAGGTGTGGTTGGTGCTGGGACAGTCAAGCCTGGTGGTCCAGTAGAACACTGGTGCTGGGACAGTCAAGCCTGGTGGTCCAGTAGAACACTGAACAAATGGTGCAGTGTTGTCAGTAGACCAGGCATCACTAGAACTGGTATGTGGGGTTCTAGTGGTAAATGAATCACCTGCATGTAGAGGCTGTATCGATAGCCACATCAACATCACTATTCATTTTGTATCATCCTCACCGGCTGTTTCAGTTTCTGCCACTTAACTTTCAACATCACTCAATTTACATTATGAAAATATTATTGTGGCAGATCCCAAACCAACACACACAAATAAAAGCCACACGAGACCAGAAGGCATGGCAGCATGTGCAGAATACCCCCGTTGAGAAGCAGAGGTGCAATAGGTACTCTGAGAACTATCGACATCAGAGGCCCGAGACTGTTCGACATGCTTCCACTACGCATAAGGGGCGTAACTAGCCGACCTCTCAGTGTTCAAGAGAATCTGACAAGCATCTCCAAAGGATACCTGATCAACCAGGCTGTGAATAGCTGCATCCAACAGCCTGGTTGATCAGTCCAGCAACGTGGAGGCCTGATGGAGGACCGGGCCACAGACGTTGAGTCCCTAAATCATCGCAAGGTAACCGTAAGCAGGAGGGTCACTCACTTTCTGCAGTGTCTAGGCCACTGCCTGAAAATTCAGCAACTACAGTCTGAAATTTTTTGGTGAGAGTTTAACGAGTTCATACTTCTTGCAAACACTCGCTAGCTTTTCCATAGTGTTTTTTTTTCAAGATGGATTTGCTCTTTTCTTGATCACTATCCACCATAGAGTAAATTTAGTGAAAAAGACAGTGAAGAAAACTGAAGAAAAACAGGAAACTGCACACGTTTGGACATGGGTACAGCACTGCGGTCACGAGTATGATCAAGACGCCGAGACTTATGCTTGGGTGGCTACTCACGTGGCGAGGAGATGCCTCGTGGAGTACACACAGAATGGGGGAAAAGGTGGGCGCGCATTTTAAAATAAGTCCCATAATCGGACAATAAATGGATTTTTAAAAATTATTTTATTTCCATGATGGAGTTAACGTCATGGCCCTGAACAAGTGAGTTTTGTAAATCATTGAGCGATCATCATCGACCAGGAAGTGTATATTATTATTAAAAGCTGACTTATCCGAGGCGAAGAGCTTCTCCTGGCCCGGGTCTCTGCACTGCTTCAGCTGATGTCTCCGATGACTTCACTCCCTCACCAGCTGTCCTCCGGTGTTAGGTGCACCCTTCAAACCTCTCCAATTTCTGGTAGCCTCAGTGGGTAATCATTGGCTTCACATTCAAGCTTCCTCCTAGCTCAGCCCTCCACTACTGGGCTTTCTCGTACGAGTCTCAGGTCGCGTTCCCGGAGACGTTCCAGAAACCTCTTTCAGAGGTGTTGCAAAGGCTCGTGTGTCTACTAGCCAACTCGACACACTAATAAGCTACACTAGCGCCGAGAGCCACATAGCCAGTCAATACTTGTTGGCTAATATTTAACACTGTCTGCTGACCAACAGTTTCTCGGCCCGACATAACTCTTACATTAATCAAAACCCATCATCCGAATTGACAGTACGGTTTAATACTAAGTGTAATAAGTACAATTCCTGACTGCTAGGAACAGTACACAATTACACTTGTGCTGTTACATTTACCTCCCCATTTTCGGAGGATGGGCTGCAGTGAGTAATGTTTCCTGTCACTGCATTACAGAATTTGTTAACACTTACCTCTTTTTACCTTTAACTCTTGAATGGCCATTTTTGCACTGGTGGTACTTGCGCAAGTGTCACTGGTCACCGACTTACCGACTCCCTCACTTCGTAGGGACTGCCTTGAAGACCTGGAGGATAACACTGCACTGTTCACATTTACTCCGGGGGCCAGATTCACTTAGCAGTTACGCAAGCACTTACGAACCTGTACATCTTTTCTCAATCTTTGGCGGCTTTGTTTACAATTATTAAACAGGTAATGAACTCCGAAGCACCAGGAGGCTGTTATTATAACAATAACAACCGTTGATTGGAAAGTTTTCATGCTTGTAAACTGTTTTAATAAATGTAACCAAATCCGTCAAAGATTTGGGAACGATGTACACGTTCGCAAGTACTTGCGTAACTGCTTTGTGAATCTGGCCCCAGGACGTTTGGCTGATGTCCTTGGTCACTTCATTAAGCTGTGAGGCGACCCTCACTAGGCCCTCGATCAGTCTTAGCTGTACAACTTTATCATCATATATACCTTTTCAAAAGGTTATCGGCTACTCAAGTAATGAAGAGGTCATTGTTTCCTATTTGAAGCTTAACTCTACAGCACAAAAGGAAATCCTGCAAAAAACTTTAAACACTGAATCCTTCCTCGTCCAGGTCTGAGGTAACAGTGAGAGGGCATATGAGCTGTCTCGTAGCTCGGCTCGTCCCTGACAATCTCGGGTCACCTTTAGATTAGAGGAAGGTGCGGGGCTGTGGCCAATCACGCATCTCGTTGCATCCTGGGTATGCCAGTGTGCCTCTAGGCGGAAACTTACTCCCTATAACTTTCACAGGCTCCAAATTTGGGGAATACTAGGTTAATACCTTCCCTTGCAAATTCTTTATAACTTAATTTAACAAAATCGTGAAACTCACACTTTAATTACAAACTAAAACATTCCTTCGGTCACCTAGCACGTTTGTAGGATAGATTTATGTATCGTTCCACCTCTGGCCTGCTTGTGCTGCTCAAGACCTCGTTGTCGCAACCATGTCCCTACATTTAAGTAATCGAAGCCTGGTGTAACACACATATTCCTATTTATTTATTTCTTCAAAATAAGTGGTTCGTAATTGGTCAAATTCTTGTACCATCCCACAGATCCTGATGTTGGAGCTGCAGTGTTGTGGTCACTACATCTTCTGCATTTCTGTATCTCTTAATTATTTGCCTAATCCATGCTAGATTCTGCTATGTAAATGTTTACATTTTTTCTCTTGGTTGAAAGTTTTGCAGCTTTGTCTGCAAAGGCATTCCCTAGTATTCCTACTCGACTTGGCACCCAGTTGACAAATATTATGCATTATATTAAGCCTAAGACTTAATATTTATTAAGTGTTAGGCTTAATATATTCGTCCATCTGGGAACCCTTATTATGTGTCTCAATGCTTCGTTTTGAATAACAAACACATGCCCACTGGCCAGGAGAAAGTAAAGTAGGTAAAGCATTATGACTGTCACGCTCCTAGACGGGGCTGTGATTGCTCCTATTATATTCAGTTGCAAATTTGCCTTTTTCAGATATTGAATTTTCTGTTTGGATGTCATTTTAGAATCTATCCATACTCCAAGATATTGGCATTGAGTAACCCACTGCAGGTTATTCTTGAAATAACAAGGTGCGTGATTTACCAGAGTCACTAATCCTAGTGGACTCTACGAGAACAGGAAGCCGGCGGCTTGAAGCTCCCCACCATTTGCCTTTATGATCTTTTCCAAGTATATTTTTAAAAAGTTTTGGCAGTTACGGCTTCGAAGGGTAGGCGTTTCCATGGGTTAATGTGAATTGTAGGTGAAAAAGCGTCTCCTGTTCTCAGTCCTACATTGTGGCTTGTTAAGCTTGAAACCGTTGCTCCTTGCTTGTGATACACATGACCGTGTGAAGAAAATATCCGGAATCGACATCCTCTAACTTGTTCAGTATTTTTTGTTTCAATGAGATCCGCCCCGTCATGCCTGGTTTGCAGTGTTAGTCCTGTGGCCTTCAAACGTTCCTGACATCTAAGATGATTGGCGCAACCTGTCCTCTTACAAATTACGTCTGAATTTGGCCGGTTGCCCGTATCGCCGAAAATGGACGTAATTTGAAAATAAAAACTAATTGAAAAGTTTTGAATTTTTGTTAACCAAAGCAGCAAGTTAAGGGTCCTCTGGTAGGTTAGGAGGGCAGGAAGAGCTAAAGCTTCAAAACGTCATGAAAACCGTTAATTAAAAGTTACCTCTCCTAACCTAAACGTGTAAGCAGGACGACTCTAAACAGAAAACAGGACAGAACATCACTTTCGTGAGCCAATTTTAATTTTAAATTCCGTCCACTTTTGGCCACACAGGCAAACGTGCGAAAAGCGGCGTAATTTTAAGAGAACAGGTTGGCAATGACTTCTGTTGCCCAACGTAGCACCTTCTTCAGAGCAGCTGTCCCTCTAAAAATGAGGTCTCCGTGCATGCAAAGAAATATAAATGGGGGTACACCAGAGATGTATGCAGTTGAACCATTACCTTGGTTTTCCTAGTCAAAATTACGCTTGATATTCCCGAAAGTTTCGTTAGCTTTTCTGACTGTTGCACCCACCTGTCGTGCAACTTTTAATGAGTGGTGGATTTTGACTACAAGGTCAAATTCTTCATCAATCTGCTGTAATGTAATGCTATTAATATGGTAATCGTGGCGAGGGTTGTCTCACGTGCATGGTCTTACTTTTGTCGATATTAAAGAGCATTTGCCAGTCTTCTGACCATTTGAGGAGTTCATGTAGCTCTTTTTAAGGCTTTAATATTGTCATTTCCCACTTTACCATAACTCTGCATCGTCTGCAAATTTCTTTATGTGGTTTGTAATATTCTCATCTGTCAATTATGTATATGAGAAAGGGAAGGTCCCAAAATGGACCCTTGTGGTCCCCCACCTACCACATTTCTCCATTCAGTTTCGTTTCCATTTAGCACATTTAGAAAATCCTTTGTTTTCTTTCCATCAACCAGTGTTTTGCCCATTCTAATATTTTAGTATTTATTCTATGGACCTATAATTTGCTTGTCAGTCTTTCATGTGGTTTCTTATCAAAACCATTAACAAAACCCATGTATATTACATTCACTGGAAGGCCTTTTTGTAGCTGGTTACCGTTTCCAATAATGTGAGCAAGTTCGTATGGCAGAATGTGCTTTTAACAATCATGTGGTTTTGATTGTAAAAGATTGTACATTGACAGATTGTGAATGATTCCCTCCCTGAGGATTCTCTCCATGAGTTTGCAGAAGTATGATGTCAAGCCGATTGGTTGGTAGTTTTATACCGAGCTCTTTCCGCGTTTTTTTTTTTAATTGGGGTGACATTTGCGTATTTCCAATCTAGGGGGACATCCTCTTTGTCCCGATATTCTGTGTAAAGTAGTTTCAGCGGTAGGTATAGTTCTTCTGCCAGTTCCTTTAAGACTTTGGATTTTATTCCATCCTCACCTGGGGCTTTCGAGTCTTTTAGCCTGTGAGTGCAGTCACCTAGTCTTTCTGCCTTATTTCTGTGCCGATATTTTATTTTGTCAAAATGCTGAATTCAGATGTTACTTTATCTAGCGCCACTTGTGCTTTATTCATAAGTGAAGGACCTGTGACAACTACTGCTATATATCGGCATAGCTTAGGAATTTAACTCCTGCGAATGTCATGGTAACGAGGTTTTCTATATGGATGTTAAAAAGAATAGGACTGAGGACGACTCCTTGTGGAGTACCATTCTCATACAAGTGTAGTCTGACACTAGGCCTTTCAGCTTTACTCTGGCATACCTGTGAATAAGAATTTTGAATCCATGCTAGAATTTGACTTTTTATAATTAATTCATGTAAAAATGCTTGTTAGCCTCCAAGTTCGAATGCTTTTTCCTAGATCAGGGAAAATGACTAACCGAACCTGAGTTGACTCTTACTAGTAATGTTGCTATGAAGATTCCAGTACCTACTCTAGTAAAACCATATATATTCTTAGGCATATCTCCAGTCTTTCACAGTAGCCTCTAAGGCTATCAGTTCAGCAATTTGAATAATTCGTTATGTTAACGAAATTGGTCTAATTGCCAGGGTCTTTCGGTTTAGCAATCGGCATGATGTCTGCTTTCTTCCAAGTGGTCGGTAGTTTGTCGAACTCCCAAGATGCATTGATAACGTACAATATCCCTTGTTCTCCATCAGAACCTGCGTGTGCATTCACCGAGTACGTAATGTTATCAGCACCTGGTGCAGTGTCATTGCCACCTTTTTTGGCTTTGATTAGTTCTTGTTTAGTAACGAGTCACATTCGTCATTTGTAGCTATGCTCTTCCGAATGGCCGTCAACTTCTGTTTTTCCTTTCCATCTTCTGACCTTTGCAGGAAGCTGTTATGAAGCTTCACCCGCAAACTAGACAGCAAGTCACTGCCTCCTGCAATGGTTAAACACATGCATGTTGTCGGGGTGGTCGACATAACTGTTATAATCTGTCTCCATATCTTTCAAAGACCTATGTTTATTTAGAGTAACTTAACTCAAACCATCTTGCCTCCTCTCTTTAGAAACTGGTCTAACTTCATATATCACTGCTCTTAGCAGAGTTATTCTTTCATGTGTGCAGTTTCTCTAGAGATTTATTGTTGACTGGTGTTTTGTTCTCTAACTTCACTACCGTAGAACCTATAGTTCTTTCGTTTTCTTTCCTGGAATAGCTATTTCAGCAGCTGTAATGGCTTCCTGGAGATTGGTCTCGTGTCCAAATCCTTAGGTGGAGAGTATGTAGTAGGCCATTTTCAAGCTCGTTCTGGTATATATTCCAGTTGGCCTTTATTACATTCAACGTAGGTTGTGTGTGGGTGGTGTTGGAGATCTCTCTATGTTTAGTGTTGCGATAGTAGCATAGTGGTCATTGGAGATCACCGGGTCTACTTCACACTTCGCCTGATGCTTGAATGCAGTTGCAATTAACTTTAGAACCTCCTTGAATGTTTGAGGAGGGGGGGGGATTCTCCAGGGTTAAGAAGTGTAATCTCGGGTACTTCTCAGAACTTTAGCTAAATGGCTCATCTGCATTGGCTGGCCAGTCACGCCTACCTAGTGATTATAAGCATTAAAATCCAAGCTAATAATTATATCATGCATATCTATGGCAAGCACTTCCTCTGCTAGTTTAAATATAGGGGCTTTTAGACGTTACATACGAGGAGCTCAATAGCAGCCATATTCACTGTTACTGCTAATACCTCTACTCATCACCACACGAATCTGGGTCTATTTTCTTGCATAATATAGTGTTACGTGACAAGGATCATTAACCCTTAGTCTCCTTTGTTCATGCGGTATAATACATTGATATCCAGCTAATTTGAAGGATTTTATGGCTGGGTAGACAGATTCATGCAAAACTGCTGCTTTTGCACAGATTGCAGCTTACAGAAGTGATTTTTTATTTCCAAGACATTGTTTGTTCCAATGCAGAATTCGTAATGAACAGATAACCGTTTCTGTTGGTGTTGCCTTTCCTAGTAGAACTCCTCTTCGGAATCAACAACCAGTCTCCACTTCGCTAGCAGTGTCGCTGCAAATCGGACTGAATTGATTGTTCATGGGTGCATTACAAGATTCCGTTGATCTTGATTCGCCACTGCTTCCTGCAGTTGCTTTTGGGGATCTTTATGGTCTGATGTGACTACCCGACTGTTAGTGGTAGTTTGTATGTCCATGTGTTTTTCCTCTTGTGCTCTGTCTTGTACTGTTTCTTATGTAACTGGTGTGCTGCACGATCTTCTCCATTATTACACAAGTGATTGCTCGAGTCTTGTTACGAGGCATTCTGCGTCGTCTGTATGCAATTTTTAATGGTCTTTGCCATGATCTTCAATGTTTTTTGAGCAAGACCTCGTTAAACTGTCAATCTGTTTTGTTGACACCGAAAGTGATTGTATTTTGTTTCCATGTTGTATTTCAGCAGTGGGTTTGTTCGTTTTCCGATTCGGAGTTGCTCGAGTTGTGTAATGAATTGTGTTCTATGAGCGTTGGCATCTGTTGTGGCTGTGCACGAGTGTTCCAGACGATGTTGGTGCATGTACTGCTGGTCTGTGATTATCCTGACCAAAGCTGTCTGCACCTTAACTTCCATTTGGTTGTTCTCCAGGAATAATATTTCATCCTCAGTATGGACATTTTGGCTGTTGTGGTCTAGTTTCCCTTATGCTTGGCTGTTGTGGTCTGGTTTTCCTTGTGCTTGGCTGTACAGCTCTTGGTTGGATGCCCCAGGCTGTACACACTGCATCTCTGTCCTGTCCTGTGCAGCGTGTTTGAAGGTGGCCGTAATTTCCGACCTGAAGTAGTACACGGGTTTCGGAACGTATGGTCTGTTAATATATTCCCTAATTTCCAAGACTGAACGTTTCTGGCGCATGTCCAATAACAGTCCTTGAATCGGACGTGTCACTGCTTTGTCTATTTTTGTGCGGCACCGTTTTGCAACTAAGATCTGCATATGTTCTAGTTTTGGATCCAATAGGGAGTCTATTGGATATCCCAACAGCACGACTCTTGTGCGTCTTTCTGAAGGGTCCAGCTTTTCGAAGCATTCAGGTTTTCTTTGCTGGAATGTTACCGTTTCTAGGTAATTTGCAGTCATTTGGTTTGGTTGTGTCACTTTATCCTTGCTCGTTGACAGTGATGGAAAGTTTGAACTCTGGTTGCCTCTTTTCCATATCAGTTACTACGCGATATGCTTCAAGAAAGTTGTCTATCTGTATTATGAATTTTGGAGTTTTTGAATTTTAAGTCTGCAATTTGGGAAGATGTGCCGAGTCTGACACAGGATAGTGTGTGACTGATGCTGTCCCCTCTAGGTACATTATATCGGGATTCTTGCTGTTAGAAGTACTTTGTGAAACCTCGATAGTAATTCTCATTTCAACTCTTCCTCTAAACTGTCCCTCCTCATTGTCTAAAAACTGCCTCCATTTCCTCTTTCTCCTCAACTTCGTTTTGACGTATCCCAGTAATGAGCCGATTCACATTCCTACCTAATGCCTGACACTCCTAGGTCTGCATAAATTTATTTCACTTCAAAGGGAAGGGATATTAAAAATATTATACAAATATTTTCCCATGTGGGCTTAGAGATATCTAACACCTAGTTGAGCTGTTTGGTATAGCTTTCTGTCAAGCTCAATACACCTTTTAAGGCGTACTGTGGTACATTGTGGCACTGCCCATAGGGAATTACCTGCTCGGTGATAAGGCCCTCACACACACACACACACACACACACACACGAAAAAAAAAAAGATCGAGAACCGGGCGACTATATCATTGTTGTAACAGTGTGGGTCG
Source organism: Procambarus clarkii (assembly GCF_040958095.1). Lineage (NCBI taxonomy): Eukaryota > Metazoa > Arthropoda > Malacostraca > Decapoda > Cambaridae > Procambarus > Procambarus clarkii. The sequence goes on along the minus strand of NC_091161.1, from coordinate 20,502,415 downwards.
CCTGCATACTGGGGTGTGCGCAAATTTAGACATGTGGACAACAGACAGTCAACAACGATATTTATCCAAGCATTGCAGAAGAAATCTGCAACGTTTCTTCCAAACAATAGTGGGACACGCACTCCTGGCGGGGGGGAGGGGGGGGGGGACACAAATACAGTCAACATGTTACATCAACAGCTCTTGAATCTGGGTATTGATGGGTTATTCCTCACAAAGCTGCGACGACTTGAGCTTATGATTGCTCATAATCTGAAGTTATTATATCTTCGTTCAATTCTTAATGGATCGACCAAGCCATTATGTAATATTTTTATTAGCGTCTTTGCCTTCAGACAAAACATGCTAGATCCCTCCCACTTATTAAAGATTCTAGACCACCACTCTTGGCCGCGCACACCCCTGGCGCGCGCGCACTTAGGCAGTTAACATGTATCATCATCAGCTGCACAAATCTTTCCTCGTATCACTGGAAACTGCTGCAAACCCAGAATGTTTCGTCTGAGAATAACAAGATCATTACCTCCAACAGATGCTATGCAGGGATTGTCCACAAGAGTTGCGAGGGGAGCCAAGTGCCATATTCTTATCCATGTCCCCGACTGTGTCCCCGACTGCTACAATCTCTAGCAGCTTCAAGCCTCAGTACTACAGGTACAAACGTTACCATCATCATCCTCCTGGTGGTTCCTGAACCTCGGGCAGCTGTAAGTGCTTGACCGCAGTGGCCACCCATCTGTGGTCACAGCCACCATCTTGTGTTAATAAGGACACCTGGATGTGGATTTGATTTTCAAGAACTTACTATTTGTGTGTTGAATTGTCTATCACTGATTAGTCCATGCATCATAGTCCACATCAATGTGCCTGTCAGTGCCTGAACAGGTGAAGGCAGAGTCTTTGAGACGAAGATTACCTGACCCATCCCTGGCGTGTCCTACACTGGGCTGTCTCAGTGTAGACACGCCAGGCAGGCACGCCAGGCACATGTAGGATATTTCCGCTACACTTACCGACTCTCCTCAGGAGAGTCGGCAAGTATAGCGGAAATATCTATTATTTAAAAACGCACATCTGAACACTTTGTAGAGATCATTAAATGTTTTGTTATGCATAGTTGATACCTGGTTGATGGGGCTGTTCTTACTACAGTTGCTACTAAGTTGATATCAGTATGTTGACGAACTTTTGTAAATCGTTGAAATTTGGACAGAGAGAAGTCATATTAGTGAGGCAAGTCACAGTGTTAAGAAACCGTTCCCCTCGAGAGGGTTGAGTAGTCACCCAGTTGGATTGGTGTGTACCTCTCTGGTCCACAGAGCAATCACACTAACGTGATTTATCAAAGAAAATAAGGAGCCGTGATGAGGATTCGAACCTATGCGCTGGGCATTCCCAAGAACACGCCCTAGACAACCATGCCATGTTAGGGTTAAAGGATTGCAGCCTTGGGTTCAACTGAACCCTCTAGGCTGCAGTGGAAACCCCTGGAACCCCCGAGAGAAGTGGAATCCCAGGTTGCAGTCGTTTTACCATGTAGTGGCCTGGTTGTCTGGGGCGTGTGCCTGGGAATGCCCAGCGCATAGGTTGCTTGTGCGCATGAGGACTATTTTAAGTCGGTAAATAAATATTTACATTATGTGAGTTCAAACAAGCATTATAATGTTAATTCTCATAAATTCAAGTGTGTGTCCATATCAGAGATTTATGACTTAACACTCAATTTAATTGACACTAGATTATCCTTAATACTCATGTATCAACATTAAAAAAAAAATTATTTACTTTGTGTCAACCTTTTTTTCTTCATTTTTATTTTTAATACACTGGATGTCTAACATCACAATTAAGTTAGGTAAGTTTGGTTGGGTTAGAGCATTAATGTACGATTCATAACGCTAGTTAAAAAGAAAAAGTGAAGCTTGCACTATGGGTCACTGTTAGATGGAGGAGCTGGTAGGTGGTGGATAACGGCATGAACCGTTAAATGAATGGTGGATTATCAGGACGATGGATTGCTGGTGGTTAATGGGGCTTTAACAGGGTGGACAGATATATTTGGTGTTAGTATCACACTTAATTCATTCCCGTACATACAATAAAATTATTTAGTTAGGCAAGGAGTTTGTGATGCATACACATTATTTACACTAAATGCTAAGAGTGGGAGGAGGCGGGACAGGGAGGGCCATTTTGTCAGCTGGTGAATGGAAGGGGAGCCATCCACGAGTGTCAGCCGACAGATGAAAGGGGAGACAGTCACGACTGGGTTTTGCACTTACTTGTACGGGAAAGAATTCATTGCTAACAGTTATTGTATTTCATACCCCCTAAACGTTCGTTCATGCTTGCACTAACCTCGACATGCATATCTACTATCTGTAAACCTTAATTGTTTCACAGAATCAATTTGAAACGTTCCTTGAAATACCCTTTACATTTTTATCCTTTGTAAAGCCTTATTTGCTTCATTGAAACTGACAATTTGAAACTTTCCTAAACGTTTCTCGAGAAACTTAAGCCTAATGCTTACTGTATCTTTCTTCCTAAAACTTAATTACAGTATACCTAATTATCTACTGTACAAATTAATTTGAAACTTTTGTAATTCTCCTCGATTTTCCCCCTTTTCCCTCATTCCCAAGAAGGTTGCCATGAAAATAACATTTGAAATACCATATACTTCCACTACCTAAACGTACGAAACATTTACAAAAAACTGTACGAATCATTTTGATTTTCCTTTTAACATCCTAAACCACTTATCCCCCTTAACTATTTTATTTTGAAACTAATTTTTTTTACTAAGCATGCAACTTTGCATGCAACACCATTGCAACGTGACTCCAACATTTTTTATCCTTGCAATTGCTTTGCAACTCAGGACGAAAGGTATCCGTTATATCCTCAAATCCCCTACTATAACCCTCTGCTAGAACTATTTAATTAAAGTCTGGGGCATGGTATCTTACCTGACCGGTGGATACCGACTATTAATACCAATACCCAAGCCAAATTCACACAAATTCTGATCCATGAGAAAATTAGTGGGATCCGTGAGCAGGAGTCGAACCTATGCTCTGGGGACACAAGCAAACTCCTTAGACAACTGTACCACGATATGGTCAAAAGAATTCCAATCTGGGAAGCTTTTAGTACCCAGAGCAGAGGATCGCATCCAACTCGCAAGCTCTTGCTCATTTTCTCATCGAAAATCACATTCATGCTATTTAGTTGTGCCTTCAGACCCCATCTCTGACATCCTGTATGTGTAAAGTTTGAGAGGATTATACACGGAAGGTTAACATTTCAAATTAGCCCACAACTTACTCCTAACCTGTATGGTTGCCTTCCTGCAAGA
>NC_091161.1:20268925-20498554 GCF_040958095.1 Procambarus clarkii | reverse complement strand
TCCCACCTCCTTCTCCTCGACCTCCTATTCCTTCCTTCTCGTCCTCCTCCTCCTCCTAGTCCTTCTTCTAGTCCTTCTAGAAGGACTAGTCCTCTATCCTTCTTCCTCGCCCTCTTCCTCCTTCCTCCTCCTCCTTCTTCCTCCTTGCTCTCCTCCTTCTCCTTCCTCCTCGCCCTCCTCCACTTCTTCCTCCTTGCTCCTCCCCTCCTTTCTCCTCCTTCCTCCTTGCCCTCCTTCTTCCTCCACCTCCTTGACCTATTATTCCTTCCTTCTCGCCCTCCTCCTCGCTCTCCTTCTTCCTCGCCCTCTTCCTCCTTCCTCCTCGACCTCACCCTCTTACCTGGAATTCTTCCTCCTTCCTCCTCGCTCTCTTTCTCCTCCTTCCTCCTTGCCCTCCTTCTTCTCCACCTCCTTCCTCTCTCCCTCCTCCTCCTCCTCTCCCTCCTCCTCCTTCCTCCTCGACCTATTATTCCTTCTTTCTCGCCCTCCTCCTTCTTCTTCCTTTCCTCGCTCTCCTTCTTCTCCTCGCCCTCCTCCTTCGTCCTCGCCCTCCTCCTTCCTCCTCGCCCTCCTTTTCCCCCTCCTTTCCTCGCCTTCCTCCTTCTTCCTCCTCGCTCTCCTCCTCCTTCCTACTCGCCCTCCTCCCTCCTCCTCTCCTCCTCCTCCTTCCTACTCACCCTCCTCCTCTTTCCTTCTTGCCCTTCTTTTACCTCCACTTTCTTCCTCCTTGCTCTCTTCCACCTCCTTCCTCTTCGCCCACCTCCTCCTTCCTCGTCGCCTTCCTCCTTCTTCCTCCTCGCCCTCCTCCTCCTCTTTCCTCCTCGGCCTCCTCCTTCCTACTCGCCCTCCTCCTCCTCCTTCCTCTCCTCCTCCTTCCTCCTCCCTCCTCCTCCTTCCTTCTCCGCCTACTCCTCCTTCCTCCTCGCCTACTCCTCCTTCCTCCTCGCTCTCCTCATCCTCAACGTCCTCTTTAACTTCCTCCGCTACCTCATCGTCCTTCCTCCTCTGCCTTGACCTCCTCCCCCTTCCTCCTCGATCTCCTCCTCCTTCCTACTCAACCTCATCCTCTTACCTGGAATTCTTCCTCTTCCTCGACCTCTTCCTAAAAAAATGAATGAAAATGATGAATTAACCTTTATTATGATCTTGTTTCTTTTTACTAAATGTAGAAATATACTTTTATATTTCTACATTATATAAATAGCAGCAATAAAAAACTACGTTTATGAAACATTTAAGGTTGCCACAAGGTTTCATTTTTTTTTTTAGCTAACGTTTAGTGCAATACGTTTTAGAAACTTATTTACATCCACACAAAATTAAGCATCTAATGCGTGAAAACAAACGTTGCCAATACTTCCAACACTTTCCAGATACGTTGTGGCAACCTAAAATTGTTTCCTGGGAGGTGTTCTTGGAAGTGGAATTTCAACAATGGCACTGCAAGAGTTTGGATCTGGCTTGTTACCGTCTAAGCTCACCTGGAACTCCAGAAACTTTAATTTTTGAGCTGCCAGAGTGCACTTCTGAACATTTAATTTAAAACCTGCTCGATCTAACAAAGAAAGTCTCAGTGGAGTCTCATAAGTGTTCACCAAACGTCCAGGCATATATTGCATCATCATCCAGGTATGTAGCGAGGGCCTTCCCAAGACTGGACTGAGTATGTAATTAATGGCCCTCTGAAATGAAGGGGGGTGTCTTTTGGTCAAAAGACATCCTACAAAATTGATAAGGTTGCCTGCCCTCAGGAAATGCTGTTCTTCCCTTTTTCTCAGCCACCGGTATTGCCCAATATGCAGACTTAGCATAAAGAGTGGAAAAGTATTTTGCTGCCCGGAATTGTTCTATTATATCCTGAATTAGAGATTAATTATAAATATCACCCTTAGTAATTTTGTTCACCTTCCAGTAGTTCACACAAAAATTGTAACTACCATCTGGTTTACGAACTAACACAATAAGAGACAACCATATCTTGATGATTTCGAGGCTTAGTGTTCCCGCGGCCCGGTCCTCGACCAGGCCTCCACCCCGAGGAAGCAGCCCGTAACAGTTGACTAACTCCCAGGTATCTATTTACTGCTAGGTGACAGGGACATCAGGGTGAAAGAAACTTTGCCCATTGTTTCTCGCCGGTGCCCGGGATCGAACCCGGGACCACAGGATCATGCGTCCAGTGTTCTGTCCTCTCAGCCACCGGCTCCCACCATAGTGACATACTAGGCTCTATCATGTCCTGTCTTAACATTTTCTGGCACTCATGCTGGATAACATTCTTTTCCTGTTCCGTGAGCCCATTGCCGGGTGAAAACAGGTGCATAGTCACCTGTTGGGATGGTGTGATCAGTTATATCAAGGAGACCAATCTGGTCATCCTCGGTTGCAAACAATTTTGGAAATTTCCATGAAATCCCTCTTAACACTTTTATCTGTCTGTGGAACATGCTGCAAATCTAGTGCTGATAATAATTTCTCTACATCTTGTATAATATTTTAACCTTTACTCGTTTATGTTCTTCAATGGTCTCTTACTCTCGGTAACATTTAATGCACTACATTGTGCTTTGATAGTTCGCATTTCAGATGACTCATGGTGCAAAATTTCTGAAGTGTTCACCAGAGATTCCAGAGATATTCTATTACCTGCTCTGAAGCAATAGGTTTTGTGAAAGATGTTGACTGGAATAAGTGCATCTTTATCAAGCACTACAATTAGATGGTGAGGATTTAATAACCTGTCACATCTCCCCCTCCCCATCCAGCCCGTTGACGCCATGAGGGGGCTTGGTGGCCGGCTGCTGGAGTGTGATGCTCCACGGGACGATCTTCTGTCCTTTGATAAGGCAGGAGCCTTATGCTCCTGCTGCTGTCTTCTCCAATTATACCGGATCGCTTTTCCTTTTCCTTATGTTTCGTTTTTCTCCCCCCCCCTCTTCTCCTATCTACTTGTCGTTTCCTGCCGATCTTTTCCTAGTTTTGATTATTCTTTTGGACTTCTTCTATTTTGACATCCAGGTGCTCTTGCGCCTGTAGAACTGTAGTACCTAACGTCGAGAGCGAGGGAATTTTCTTTTATTGTCAATCCTCCTTTCGTCACTGAACGCGATCTCGACGGACTGACGGTTCTTAAGGTGGCGTGTGTGGGGCGTATACTCACGACGCACCCCTAGGGGACCCAGACATGATCGGCGATAGCTTCTTGTTGGGTGTCCTGCCTCTAATTGTGGCTCCATGGTGGGTGTAGGGGCACATTCGTGAATGAATGTCTGACTCCAGTTTCATGTCAAATTCTGTTGTTCTTATCCCTTCTCAGGCTCGTGGGGTGGGTGACCAAGCCCCCGAGTCGGTCCATGTTGGAAGACTGGGCTCTGTAGCCCCCGCTGTGTTGGGCCCCGACTTTTCTCCTCCTCCCGACCCTCCTCCTCCTCCTCCCGACCCTCCTGACTACTCCCCTCGGCTCCTCTCCCCCCTCTGTTTGGATCGAGCCTCAAGCCCCCAGTGGTGACCACCTCGTCCCATGGCACAGCTCAGTCTCTAGTAGTGACTACTGCGCCTTTTAACTCCTCTCTCTGGGGGTTCTCAACGCCGTCCTCACCACGGGCCACGCTTGCTTGATTCCTTCCTGTACTGATGCGTTTCAAGCCTTGTTTGGTCCCGCTTTGGGGCCAAATACTTTGATCTCCTCCCACTTGATTCTACGCCTCCTGACGATTTCTCTTCATAGGCACCTTGTTGATTCAGTAGATGCCTCTGTATCCTTCAACCCCACCCGTTTTGGTACACTTGTCATTGCTGCTGCTCCTCAGGATGCAGCCTCCTGCTTGGCCGCCTTTTCCTGCATTGGCGAGACCCCCGTTCAGGTCTCCATGAACGCTCGGTTAAATGCCAGTGTTGGCACTGTTCTCCTCCCACACCATGTTGCAACCGGTGTTAGGAATCTAAAAGACTGCCACGAGGATATCAAGCATACCCTCGAGGCCCAAGGTCATTCTGTCCTTCAGGTGGATACGTTCACTCGTCCCCCTCGTGGTCGTCGCCGTCTGCCCCTTCGGGTTGTGAAGATTACCTTTAATGGTAGGACCCTTCTGCCCTCCTTCATTCTTGCTGGTGCCAGATGCTCCGTTCAGGGATATATTCAATCTCCTCGGCACTGCAATAAGTGCTGGAGGTTTGGGCATGGTGCCCTCAAATGCTCTAGTCCTGTCTCCCTCTCTCTGTCCCATGTGTGGGGGCGAGGGTCACTCTCAGTTGGAGTTCACTTCTCCCCAGGCTCGCTGCCTCAATTGCGGTGAGGCCCACCCTACCTTCTCCCGCACGTGTATACGTTACAAACTTGAGGCAGCCGTCCTCAACTTGAAGCACCGGGACAGTTTGTCTTTTCCTGAGGCTCGGTGCAAAGTTCATTGTCTCCCTCCTTTCGTTGGCGCGTCTTATGCTCGCTTGGTACACTCTTCCTCTCCTCGTCCTTCCCATCTTCCTCAATCTCACAACCGTCCACAAGCCTTAGACCCGGACACACCCAACACCACCTCCCCTGTTCCTTTCCATTCTGTCCCGGAGGGTCCCCCTCCTGGTTCTCTGTCTATGGTTCCCCTTCTTTCTACCCAGTCTGTCATGTCTTCTGTGTCTTCTTTCTCCTCTCCCTCTAGTCCTCCTTCCCATCATTCTCTTCCGTCTCTTGGGTAGCCACCCCACCTGACTGTGCGGGCCGATATCCATCGCTTTCCTGGTGATCGTGTTGTTCACTCTCGTTCTTCTTCTATTGAGACGCTAGAGTCTGTTGCCCAGTACATTGCTGCTGGGACACCTGTGTTTCTGAGTCACAAGCGGAAACCTGGCTCCTCTCATTCCTCCTCCCCGGCAGGTAAGAAGGCTTCGCTTTCTTATTCGCTCCCTACCTCTGATTCTATCGTTCCTTCCCCTCCTGCTTTGGTGGTAGAGCCCCATGTTCCTACTGTAGAGGTTTCTTTGGCCCCTGGTTCCGTCTTGGTTACTGCCCTTGCTGAGATGCGCTCCCCTCTTTCTGCCACTCCTCCTCCTGCTCTTCTTTCCCGCCCCTCTTGGTTGTCTCCTCCTCCAGACCCCTGCTCATCCACCCTCTGGCCAGTCCTCCTACTCCTTTCCCTCCTTCTTTACTCGGTTTACCCATCCCCCCCCCCTATCCCTGACTTCGCTGACCCTGTGCTTCTTTAACGTGCTGTGTTTCTTTTTCACCTTTATTTCTTCTTTGTTCTCTGTTTGCTGTCCTCTATTTTTTTGTCGATGTCTATTCTTCAGTGGAACATCCGTTAATACCACGCCAATTTTCATGACGTCCAACTCCAATTTTCAGTTTTTGCCCCTTTATGTCTGTCTCCAGGAGCCGATGCTTGGTGCTCATCCTGGTCACTTCCGTGGCTATTCTTTTCTCCCTCTTCCCCCCCCCCCCCCCGCTGTTGCTGGGGCCCATAAACTCTTCTGCTCTCTTGATTCGCTCCGATGTTCCCTTCGTCCCCTTACTTTTTTCAATGCCTCTCCACTGTTCTGCTGCCCGTGTCTTTGTGCGTAAATGGTACACGGTTTGTTCTATTTATCTCCCCCCCCCCCCCCACTGTCCCACAGTCTCTTCTCGATCTTAAACACCACCTGGACTCCTTGCCGGAGCCTGTGCTCCTGCTGGGTTATTTCAGTTGCCGACGTGCACTTTGGGGTGATGTGCTGACAAACACTCGGGGTCGCCTTCTTAAGCCGTTCATCCTCTCTTCTTCCCTGTCTCTTCTGAATTCTGGTGAGCCCACTCATTTGGACTCTGACTCGCTCCCTTTCCTGCCTCGATCTTTCTCTGTGCTTGTTATCATTTTACTTTGATTTCGCGTGGCGGGTCCTTGATGACCTCCATGGGAGTGATCATTTTCCCATCCTTGTTACCTTTTTCTCTTTTCACTCTCCTCTCTCCTTCCCTAGGTGGCGGTTTGCCGAGGCTGACTGGCACCTCTTTACCCTCCGTGCTACTATTTCCTACCTCTCTGTTCTGCCACTCCCTCGCGCCCTCTTTCTTTTTACATGGCACTTGTCGGAAAATCCGACACCATTAATATATCATACAGACAGATAATAATTGCCTGCTGTATTACCAACAAGTTACCCATAGAAAACGTAACTTGTAGTGGAATTACCGTCTAAAGAAAACGGGATATCATCACCACATACTATTATATTCACCACCTATTATGGTGGGAATTATTCTTAAATACATTAGTCTTTGGACTTTACCATCATAAAAACATCTCATATAAATTAACTTAATTATCAATATTAAAGTAGAGTAAATGTGACCCTTCTATCACTTATTGACATCTGGACAATGTAAGCTAGGCGTCAGGGTGAGGGAGGGCAGCCTTTGTTGTTGTTGTCACCTCCGAGACGCGTGGAGCAAATTCGGCTCCTATTATATCTGGACAATGTCGGCCAGTAGCGTCAATAGTATGGAGTGTTAGACATAGCCATTGTTTATACTAGACCAGAGGCACACGGGAGCAAATACGGCTCCTGTTAATTTTTCTTGGACGTAGTGTTATGGAAACCAAAGGTGTACCATCTTCAACACGCTGTCAACAAATCAAGTTAAGTGTTCTTTCCGAAACCCATTATCTATCATTAGTGGCCATTAATGTCATTGGGTAGGGTTATCCGGTTAGAGCACGAGATAGCCTCAAACTAAAGGTAATTAAGCCAGGTCTTCATTGTTCCATGTACAGTGTTTTCTCTGAAATGCTTGTCATATATAGGATTCTGGCTTTACAGCTAGCGCCCTTTTAACAGGTCAAGACGAGGAAGCAAGACTTTGTGCACCAGTTACTGGGTGATGGAAGCTACCTCAAAGAGAATAATTTGGTGTCTACACCCTAGTTATACCTGGTGGACTAACCTGCTGTACTATAAGATAAGGAACCTCTTCAACGTATGTAGTCTATTACTGTAGTTTGATTGGCTGCATATATATAAATTAATATAAACCCCCCCTAATGTGTAGAGGATCGATTTGTGAGATTATGAGATTATTGCAGAAATACAGTCCACTTATCATTATACAAATTGCTATCGAAGTATATAAATTAACGTAAATATAAATTCATATAAATTAAATAAATATAAATCTCACAGGTCGGTTCCCACATTATTTGGTCCTTCGAACCGGATGACGGATTATTTGATCCTTTGAACCCACATTTGGTCATCTTAGTACCTGATGAACCAGTTAACCAGTGGATTCATTAAATATACTAGTGCAGTGTGATTTAAACAAAGCCAGCAGTCAAGACGGCGGCGTTGACTCGTGCGAGTTCACGAGCCCCGCTCAGTTCAGATCAGCTTCGTCAGTGGTTTCATGCACACCCACAGATATTTGGTGGCGTGTTATTCTGTGAAATGACAGCGCTAATATAGTAGCCAGCCAAATTAGTGACTGTGTCGCGAGATTGTTCACGGATTTCGTGGTGTTAAATTTCGCGAGAGATTATCCACGAATTTTGTGGAGTTTATTTCGCGAGGTCACTAATAATATTTAATACTTCTAGATAATATTAGAAGTTTCATAGAGGCTAATTAAGAGGCTATTATCAATAATTGTGTATATTATCTCTCCAAAATAGAGAATTATTTAATATATATTGCTCTAGTGTTCACAATATAATATTTACTAATTGCCAACCCACAACAGGGTAGGATATTTACCATTGACTAGTTGAACTATTATCGTTCATCCTAGTCTCATTATTACCATAGTCAGTTGAACTATGTTGAACAACCTAACACCATTAATGAATGGTCCAGACCCTATTTTGGGTGTAATTTGTATCAACTCGAGTTGAGTTGTATATATAATAATTTACTTATGATCATTACACCTTTGAGTGATTAATTAGTGTCTCTACCATCCTAGGGTGATATAGAAGAGCTAACCCAAAGGTACTTCCAGTGACACTGGTTTATCACTCAAATCATTAGTGTGTATGATTGTATATATATAATGTGTATTAATTTTAAGTGCTAACCTCTAGTAGAGGTAGGATTATTGCCTAGTGAGTGCAGAATTTGACCCTAGGCTACCATCAGTGCTTGTTCAGTATTATGAGCAGCCCAAGTACAAGCCCCACAAGGCTTCACCAACGAGCCAGTATGGATAATGCAGGGAGAATGAAAAGAACCCTTGCAGGTCTTAAAGGCCACTTAACAAGACAGATCAAGAAATGTGAAGATTTGTCACAACAATCTCAAGTTCATTATGCTGACCTGGAAAGCTATTATCAAGCAGCTGCAGGTAAATTTGAGCAAATCAAATGCCAAATAGCTCTCCTTGTGGGGACAGATTACTACCATCAATTCATCGGTAGCCCTAGTAAATATCAGGGTATAACCATGTTAAACTCTGCAGGAGGTAAATTACTCTCAGGCCCAGTATCAAGCCTGAGGAGACCAATGCCTGCAGATAAACAATACCAATAGAAATCTAAATTTGTCAGCTGATTATATTTCTCCAGTAGCATTATACTAAGGAGATTACAGCTGACTATACCAACAGAGGTTGATGTTAGTATCATCATTTAAAGCTGAAGATGAGTTCATGAGGCCTCAGTGGCAAATCAGTGAACAGTAGCCTAAAACAGCTACAAGTCACTGCGACCAATGTCACTGAACCCACTGCAGTCTCAGAACCATACTTTACTTTAATGATGAGCTATTCAATCTTCTGAATCAATTAACTAAATTAAACCCCAATAAATCTGATGACTGATTTGATACATTTATTATTTAATCAAGATGTATTCCATGGGCCTCAGTGTTTATATATCAGTGACCAGTTACCTGAACAAACTTCAAGTTATATCTAATGTCACTGATCTCATTGCAGTCCCTGAATCATACTTGACTGTAGTACTTGATCACATTCAGTCTTCTGGGTTAAATAATATGTATTTAGGCTTGAATATTAGCCTTTCAAGAGTTGACAGGGAAATGAAATCGCATTAGACTTCTAACCCCTGCAACTCTAGTACGGGACATCCGTCCTGTACGAACAGACACACAAATGTGTGATTACTAACTACTAACATCAAATTAATCTAATAATTCGAAGGAGGAGTATCGGTGTTTGTCTGTTCTAATTAGGACTTCGACCCGTGAGCAGCCCCTGGGGAATTATGTCGGAAAATCCGACACCATTTAATATATCATACAGACAGATAATAATTGCTGCTGTATTACCAACAAGTAAAACATAGAAAATGTAACTTGTAGTGGAATTACCGTCTAAAGAAAACGGGATATCATCACCACATACTATTATATTCACCACCTATTATGGTGGGAATTATTCTTAAATACATTAGTCTTTGGACTTTACCATCATAAAAACATCTCATATAAATTAACTTAATTATCAATATTAAAGTAGAGTAAATGTGACCCTTCTATCACTTATTGACATCTGGACAATGTAAGCTAGGCGTCAGGGTGAGGGAGGGCAGCCTTTGTTGTTGTTGTCACCTCCGAGACGCGTGGAGCAAATTCGGCTCCTATTATATCTGGACAATGTCGGCCAGTAGCGTCAATAGTATGGAGTGTTAGACATAGCCATTGTTTATACTAGACCAGAGGCACACGGGAGCAAATACGGCTCCTGTTAATTTTTCTTGGACGTAGTGTTATGGAAACCAAAGGTGTACCATCTTCAACACGCTGTCAACAAATCAAGTTAAGTGTTCTTTCCGAAACCCATTATCTATCATTAGTGGCCATTAATGTCATTGGGTAGGGTTAGCCGGTTAGAGCACGAGATAGCCTCAAACTAAAGGTAATTAAGCCAGGTCTTCATTGTTCCATGTACAGTGTTTTCTCTGAAATACTTGTCATATATAGGATTCTGGCTTTACAGCTAGCGCCCTTTTAACAGGTCAAGACGAGGAAGCAAGACTTTGTGCACCAGTTACTGGGTGATGGAAGCTACCTCAAAGAGGATAATTTGGTGTCTACACCCTAGTTATACCTGGTGGACTAACCTGCTGTACTATAAGATAAGGAACCTCTTCAATGTATGTAGTCTATTACTGTAGTTTGATTGGCTGCATATATATAAATAATATAAACCCCCCCTAATGTGTAGAGGATCGATTTGTGAGATTATGAGATTATTGCAGAAATACAGTCCACTTATCATTATACAAATTGCTATCGAAGTATATAAATTAACGTAAATATAAATTCATATAAATTAAATAAATATAAATCTCACAGGTCGGTTCCCACAACACTGTCTTTGATGCTGCCCTCGGCTCTATTCCTCGCTCTTCGTCTCGGGGAACGAGGAAGTGCGTTCCCCCGCGTGGAATATGGACTGTGCTCGGGGTGTCCGCTGTAAACGTGCAGCCTGGAAGACACACCGCCACTGGCAGATGGTTGAGTCTTTTCCTTTGCTTCCGAAGGTGAGTGCGGTGGCCCGTAAGACCATCAGTATGGCTAAACGTGCAATGCTTTATGTCTTATTTCTTCACCGTTACGTCCGAAACTCGTCTGCGACTGGTATGGAAGCGTATCCTCATGATAGCGGGTAATTTCGTTCCTGATACCTCGCCGGTCCTTTACCTCCGTGGTGCTCTTGTGGCGGACCCGTTGCAGGTCGCGATCGAACTGGGTTTCCACTTTTCATCTGTTAGCTCTGGTTCTCATCTTGCCCAATCCTTCCTTCTTTCCTTCCTTCGTAAACCTATTCTTAAATCTCATCCTTTAGATTTCTGTACCCATCTTCGCCTTCCCTATAACGATCCCTTCTCTCTCTGAGCTTCAGTCTGCCCTAGCCCTCTGCGGTTCTACGGCGGCAGGTTCCGATGCCATTCATTATGAGATGCTTCGCCATCTGAGTCTGTACATTCGGATCTGGGAGTCGTCGTCAGTTCCTGAGGACTGGCTCGATGCTGTTGTCCTCCCTGTTCAGAAACCAGAGTTTCTTGGGTCATCCCCCAAGGACTTCCGCCCTGTTGCCCTCATGAGTTGTCTGCAAGCTCTTTGAACGTATGGTTAACGTTCGTTTGATGTGGTTCTTAGAGCACTATCACCATCTCTCCCCTTCTCAATTTGGTTTTCGCAAGTGTTGCAGCACAACGGATGTCCCAGTGAGCTTGGAGGTCTATATTCGTACTGGTTTTGCTGCAAAAACCTCCGTTGTTGCCGTCTTTTTGACCTGGAAAAGGCTTACGTCAGTACCTGGCGGTATCATATTCTGTCCCAACTTTATTCTTTTGGCCTTCGTGGGAATCTCCCTCAATTCCTCCAAAGTTTCCTCTCTCATCGTTCCTTTCGAGTGAGTCTTGGTACCCCACTCTGCCCCTTTTAGGCAGTATGAGGGTGTACCCCAGGGAAGTGTTCTGAGCACTCCTCTTTTCTAGTTGACCTCAATAGTCTTCTATCCTCTCTTCCTTCTGGCGTCTTCTCCGCTCTCTTTGTTGACGATCTTACCCTTTGCTGTCAGGGTGATGATTCGCCTCTCCTTCAACAGCGGCTTCAACTTGCGATTAAATGCCGTGTCATCTTGGGCCACCGATCATGGTTTCAAGTTCTCTGCGTCTAAGACTTGTGCTATGACTTTTACACGGAAGCATGTCGTTCTTCGTCCCTCTTTTTCGCTTTATGGTCATCCCCTTGTGTATAGGGACTCCGCTAAGTGTTTAGGGTTAATCTTTGACACTCGTTTGTCATGGTCGCCCCATATCTCTTTCCTCAGAGTTTGAAGCTCTAAGGCCCTTAACCTACTAAAGGTTTTGTCCCATACTTCTTGGAAAGCGGATAGGAGCACGCTCTTCTATTTGCACTCCTCTCGTCCTGTCTAAACTCGATTATGGTTGCACTGCATACTCTTCAGCTTCTCCTCCTCCTCATCGCCGTCTTGATGCTTTGCACCATATTGAGTTGCGTCTCGGCTCTGGTGCCTTTCGTTCGACTCCCGCCCTCAGCTTGTATGTTGACACTGGCTTCCTATCTCACCAGGACCGCCGTGATCGCTACTGTCTTCGCTATCTTGCGAGGTCCTTACAACATCCTTCCTCTCGCCTCTGTCGTGCTTTAACTTTTACCCCTTCTGTGGTTCCTGTTCCTCCTCATCGCCTCCCACTTTGTCCGACTATCTCGTCTACAGGATTCTCTTTCCGTTCGTATTTCTAATGTTTCTCCTCGTATTGTTCCTTCCTTGTCTCCCCTGTGGAGAGTCCCCTTTCCGAAGTTTTGTATGTCTTTGACCCATATCACTAAAGCTTTTACACTTCCTACGGTTCTGAAACGCCTTTTTCTTGAGCACTTTTCTTTGTACTCCCACTCTGTTTCCATCTTCACCGATGGGTCTAAGTCTGCGAACGGTGTGGGCTATTCTGCTGTTTTTCCTGACCGCACTTATGTGTCTCCTCCCTTTGGAGGCTAGCGTCTTCACAGCAGAATTTCATTCTATTCTCTATGCTCTCCGTTTCTTGCTTTCTCATTGTCAATCCTTCTTTGTGGTTGTAGTTGACTCTCGTAGTGGCCTCATGGCTCAAGGGGTCCTTTAATCCTGTCCATCCGGTGGTCATAGAGATTCAACATTGGCTGCTTCTTATCTCTAGTAAATTTAAATCTGTAGAGTTTTGCTGGGTTATCTTGAAGTTATCTTGAGATGATTTCGGGCTTTAGTGTCCCAGCGGCCAGGTCCTCGACCAGGCCTCCACCCCCCAGGAAGCAGCCCGTGACAGCTGACTAACACCCAGGTACCTATTTTACTGCTAGGTAATAGGGGCATAGGGTGAAAGAAACTCTGCCCATTGTTTCTCTCCGGCGCCCGGGATCGAACCCGGGACCACAGGATCACAAGTCCAGTGTGATGTCCACTCGGCCGACCGGGGTTCCCAGCCATACTGGTATTTCTTTAAATGAGTGCGGATGCTGCCTCTAGAGAAGCTATCCATTCTTGTCCCATCTCCTGTAAAGGTATTCCTTATTCCGACTTTTATCCAGTTATTCATTCCTCCATCTTTGCCCGTTGGCAGCGTTGTTGGTCTTCTGTAGTTGGTAACAAGCTGCGTACTCCCAAACATAGTGTATCCCCGTGGCCTGCCTTCCTGCCACTGTAACCGGTGGTGGGAAACGGCTCTAGCAAGGTTGCACATTGGCCATACTCGCTTAACTCACGGTCACTTAGTTTGCACAATTAGGAGCAGGGAGGGGCTCCATTGAGTTGTCCCTCTTGCAGTTGTGTATATCCTTGTTGAATATCCTGACTTCCAGGACGTGCGTGTGCCTTGCTTTCCGACAGTCCCTTGTGGTCACTTGTCCCTCGCTAGAATTCTTGGTGAATCGAATACTTTTGATTTCGATTACCTAATGCGTTTCTGTTCTCGTATTGGCATTCTTGGTGATATTTAGCGCCCTCAGATTATTTTGCACTTTGATGGTGCTACATAGCCTTCCCGGTTTGGTCCCTTCTTTTGATAATTACTTACTCTTCGCTGACCTCACTAACCTATACACTTGTTGACCGAATGGACAAGATGCGTGAACACCAAAGATTAAACACAGATGTGCACTATTGTAACGGGTACCGCCCTCAACCTTCAATTCTGGTGAACGCTGGCCGTTATTTAACCAATCTGTTGTTCATTGTTTTATTCTTACTGTAACCTCTAGCTCAATGATTCCTTGTAACCTTGGTGGTTGATCACAAAGGCGCCACAAAACGAGGACACTGTACCTTTCATCTGCAAGTAAACTCACTAGAGACTTTAATAGCTGCCACTGCCTTACTTCAAAACCCACTGAATGCAATTACCCCAACTGACTGCAAAGCAGGAAACAGCCAATTGGTATAGAGTCGCAGAAAGGACATCTGTAATATGTTGAAGGGGGATAGAGTTTGCTTTAAGTGCGGTTCAATTTAAACAGAAAGAGAATAAATATTAAATAGACTAAGGGGTATTTATAGAGCTCACAAGAGTTTTTACAACACTTACTCACAAGAGTTACTTACAACACAAGAAATATATAAAATAGGGAATATTTACTAAACAATTCAAATCACTTTATTATTTTGTACACAAAATAGTACCTGAACACCCCCTAAACTGAAGTATCTCTAGCTTGAGGCAATGGTTATTTACTGTGGTTTACTATAAAATGTATTTAATTCAACAGACATTACCTTAATTACAAGCCCAGACCAGATGTTAAGCCTTTGCGTCTGGAGGTGGTGTTGACCACCAGGATCGTGCCAGCTACATTGATATCAACCTCCTTGACCTCCAGCAAGCAAGCTGACTCATGGCTGGTTGCCAAAAAAAAATTCAACGATAATTATCTAAGCTAGACTCTCCTGCCCTGGGTCACTAAAGGTGACTGAATCCATTTTCCCAATTGAGGTTCAATTATCTCTGTAAATTACCAAGGGTACTATCAATTATCCTACTGAGTAATAACATGAACTTCCCAAATGTAAATGAACTGACAAACAAGTTGATCGGTAGTCATTTACCACCACTGAGGCTGCTACTGAGCCGCGAGTTTGTCATACGTCTACCAGAAACTAGTTCACTTATTCTAATGAGTCATCTGCACTTGTCCCAGAATCCTCGTCACTTTAGACAAAACTACTACATAGTTCCTTTCTTTGTGAATAGCTTGGATCAAGTCTCCAATATACAATACTCTCAAAATTAAGTAATACCCTTTCATATAGCAAATTAACTAAGATGGAGTCTCGGAGTAGAAAGGTTTTGAGGAGAGGGTGGGGGTGAGGCTGCGTCCCTGGTGACCTGGCTAAAGTCAGTGTTGCCGCCTCAAACGTCAAGCAGCTCTGCTGTGTACTAAATTCCCGGCTGAAAACCTACCTGACTATATACTACTTAACTCCTTCAACATACAATTAAGGAGTACACAATCTATTCTTTGAAAGGGCTACTTCAAGATGGAATTTTACATACGAAACTACACGTGACACATTTTTAATCTCTACCCTAGCACTGAGGTGTTATGTCCTGGCCAAGCTGGAAGTTCAGTCCTGCAGTAACAAACGTGCTGGCGTGTTTATACAATCCAGTTTATTAAGAATACATGATTATGAAGTTAGGTTGTTACAGTGGCTTGTCTGGCCTTGATCATGCTCTGTATTTCGGCTTTCCTAGCAGTGCAGTCCGGTGGAAGGGCAATATGGGCGTCTCCACATAGGTGACAGCATGGGAACTCAGCTTGACAATTCCTGTAGTGGGAAGCAGGCAGAGGAAGAGACTTCAGTGGTAGTCTCGACCACTGACAGACGCAACAATTAAGGTGTTTTCCATATTTCTGGTAGGTCTTCCGTCTCCAGTGACCTACTATACACTATGGAGAGTGGCAGAGTGCTGCTGCACACTTTCAATACCCATGGTGAGTTTTCGTCCGTGCCATCGGCCTTTCTCACGTCCAGATCCAACAGATGCCTCGACGTGAGAGGCATCAAAAATAAAAAAAAAGACAGGAACAAAATCAGTTCCTGTCTGATTTTGGCTCTGTTATCTGTAAAAATGATGCTACTACCTTTGCAGCTTCTCTGTGGTATGCTCGGGTAGAGCGATACCACATCTGTTAGTACTCAAATTGTATGACGGTTGGGATACAGCCAATCACAATCGAGTAGGTCTCTGACGTCCTTCCCTACAGAGCTGGAAGTGACCGCTCTGGAGGCAAGGTCAGTATTCTCACAAGCCCAAAGTAGGTAGGACCTCGGCAGTCTATAACTATACACTGTTACCTTACTCAAACTGTTGAAGTGATCTACTGTGTATTCTCTACAATCCAGCAAGAACCATACATCAAAAAGGTAACGAATCCATCCATGGAGAAAAGGTAGGCCCCTCTCAGGACGGGGCCTCTAATTTCTGCACTTTTGTTGAGGAAATCTGTCGTATCTTGGATTCTTTCCGGCAGTAGACGTAACAAGGGATTCAGGAGGGCTGTGCAGATCCAGTCTACCGGCCTTGTTGGGGCCTGGCAGCCGCTTAGAACCGGTCTCCATTGCCACGTTCCTGTTTCTTCTAGTGATTTATGGAACTTTGGTAAAAGGTAGAGGTGGGGAATGATAGATTCAAAAGCTAGGAAGAAATCTCTCGCCCCTGCCTGCATGAATCCTCCTTTCCCGTCCCTAGTTTTGTTTTCAAACAGCTTGAGGACTATCCTTTTACTCCTCGTTTGGGGGGTTTCAAAGCGCCGCATCCTGGTTGTGTATCAGTTTGTAGGCTGCAGTGTCTGTTAGGTGCCACTGCATCTCGTGCCTGTAGTTGTTCTTTCTCCAGACGACGACAGCACCTCCCTTGTCCATCGGCTTTATCACAATATCCGAACGTCCCTTCAGCGTTGATAGGGCGTCCCTCTCATCCCTTGCGAGATTGCAGTTGCGTTGGTGTTCCGCACCGCACTTGAGCTCCACCCTCACATGCTGGATTACCGGTTTAAGGCCTACTAGGTTGTAGTTTGGGCACTGGACTGGTTTGTTGTGGAGGAGGTACCTGAAAGAGAGGGAGAGTTTAATTCTTTTAATTGCTCCCTGTGACTTACCTTGCTCCGGCCAGAGGTTGCTCCAAATTTGGTTGATACTAGTTATCAAGTTGTTGCAAAGATCTTCTATCATATCTCTTCTTCTTATGCGCCGGAGGAAGTATCACGAACACGAGTCCCCTTTCCAACAGTTTCCTCTCCTGTTCAGTTAAGGGTATCTCAGAGACAACTGTCTGTTTCAGTTGTCCTCTTCTATGCTTTAATTTGTGTCGTTTCATGAGTTTCTCCGATCTACACCATTATACCCTCTGTCTCTGTCTCCTCCCTGTTAGTCTCGGTTCATGCTGTTCCAGCGCCTGAGGTCTGTTGTTGTTCTCCCAGATTGTTGCCTCTGCCCCTGTTTCTGAATTTTTTGTAGCCCCTATTATTATTATTACCTCCCTGTCTGTTGTGTTATTGTTGTTGTTCCAGGAGGAGTAGTCTATGATGTTATTGCCTCTGTTGTCGCCTGGGGTGATCCTGTTCTAGCATCTGTTGTCGCCTGTCCCGTTCCTGTTACCCTAACTTCGGTTTTCTCCAGATCTGTCTCTGTTGTTTCTCGCTTGGTTGCCACATGATTTCTCATGATGAATCTCTCCATCCGATTCGTGATCTGTCTGTTATTCCTACCTTGCCTGTTGTTGTTCGCCAAGGTGTCCCGTTGGAACACCTCGGCGGATGGCTCCATCTGTTCGGGTCTCTTCTGGGTGGGAAGGGAGGTTGTTGTAGGACAGGCCTGTTTAGAATAGGGGATAGAGGGATATTGTCGTCATTGTTCATCAGGAGCACTGAACGTAAGGGGTTTTTGGGCCACTTGTTTTTGTTGTGGCTGTGGCTGCACCTGTTCTAGGGCTTTGTCCACTGCTGTAGTCAGGCAAACAGTATACCTTTCTGAGGGTTTTAGAAAAAAACTTGTGTGACGTCTGTCCTGAGCGCATCATCAGACTTCCTTCATATGGTCTTTCGAGGGGTCCTTGGTTTCGGAGTTGTCTTTCGTCTGAAACCTTTTCATTAGGTTGTACCTATTCTTACCTGGTCCCAACCTCGTATTAGGAGGCGGGCTACGATGAGCTCGATTTTGGCCATTTCTCTTGTATGTGAGGCTTTGAGGAGGAGCGTGTATGTCGCCATAGACGCTCTGGGGCCGTATTCAGGAAGGTACTTACGAAGGTTTTTCTTCTTAGCTACGAATGTTTTCCTTCTTAGCACCTTCGTGGCGGCTACGGCGGTATTCAAGTAGCTACACTAAGTGGAAAAACCTTCGTAAGTTCATTCCGGGATCTAAGTGTGGTTTCGACCACTCGTAGCTTTACATAAACTGGATATAACTCAATTTTTCTCTACTACATAACACTGGGATCGATTTTAAGATTTTGGAACATAAACAAAAGATTATAAAAATTGAATCTAGTGAAGAGGAGTCCTTCGTGTTAGTTATATATGCATTATCTGCTTGAAACTTAAAGTAAATATATCTTTTACCCTACCCCACCCTACCCACCCTACCCATCAACATTGGTGTTCCCCAGGGCAGCATACTTGGCCCTCTCCTCTTTCTCATCTACATTAATGACCTTCCAAATGCCTCACAACACCTCAAACCAATTCTATTTGCTGACGCCACAACCTTCATTTACTCCAGTCCTGATCCCCTTGCTCTAAATGCCACAGTAAATACTGAGCTAAATAAAGTCCATCTGTGGCTAACTGCCAACAAACTCACCCTTAACATTGACAAAACCTTCTATATTCTGTTTGGCAATAAATCCTCTAATCAAATAAATCTCAAAATAAACAATACCCAAATTTGTAACAAATTAGATGGCAAATTTCTTGGCATTCTCATTGACCACAAGCTGAATTTCCAGGGACACATACTAAACATATCAAAAAAAGTTTCAAAAACTTTGGGCATTCTTTCTAAGATCAGATATTATGTACCACGCCCTGCCCTGGTGACTCACTATTACTCCCTTATCTATCCATATCTCAACTATGGTATTTGTGCTTGGGGCTCTACTACCCTAAATCACTTACGTCCTCTAATTACTCAACACAAAGCTGCTATTAGGACAATATCCAATTCTGGCCCCAGACATCACTCGGTACCCCTACTCAAATCTCTGAATATGTTAGACATTAAGTCACTGCACATTCTCTCATGTGTAGTATACATATATAAAACGCTAAACTATAATGCCAATCCTGATCTCAAAAGCTTCATAGAAGGTTGTAACAGAACCCATGAGCATCACACCAGAAATAAATACAGTTTTGATATTCCTAGAGTACGTCTTAATCAAACTAGAAATGCTCTACAAATCAAGGGGCCCAGAATGTGGAATGACCTTCCCAACCATGTTAAAGACTGTACCTCTCTCAACCAGTTTAAGTTAAAAGCGAAGCTATACCTAATAAATTCCCTGTAACCTACCTTACCCTTCTATTGTCAACCAATGTCTGTTTTTTTCTTTAAAGAGCGCTGTTTGTCGACATATTTGTATTTGTGCTGCTTTTTCATCTATGTTTTCATTTCTTGTTTTCATTCTACTCATTATGCTCAATTAGTATTAAGCTTGTCATTTAAGTTTATCATGCCCGAAACGCTTTGCGTAATAGTGGCTTTAGGAATTGTATGTACTAGCTCTACCTATAAGTCAACCAATCCTTGTAAAAATTTATTATATGTATGTACCTTACCTAAATAAAATTGTATTGTATTGTATTGTATTGTATTGTATTTTATGATAGTAGAATTAGTTTTATAATAGCAAGATATTATACCCATAGTTATTAAGTAAATAAACACTGCTGAACATGAAATATGAGAGAAGGTGATGATCCCTGCCTGATGGGATCATTTACTATCACCAAATGCCCCTGTTCACCTAGTAGTAAGGGTGTACCCTAGCTATACATACCCATTTCTAATTTATTTAGTTTGGTTTTATTTTGAAATTAAATCTGGGTGAGACATAAACTAAAAATATGCTGCACAAATGATGTTAGGTAAGGAGAAGGGTAAAATGTCAAAAACTTTATTCATTGAATACTTAAAGCTATAATTATGACTATATAGACTATTAAAAAAGAGAGAGGGAAGTAGGGGTCCAAGACCTCTTCCTGTTATACAATTTGGGTGTGGAACAAGTAATTAACAAAAGAAGACACCATGCCGGGAAGGCTATGTAGCAGTAAGGCAGTGAGGTGAGGCAGCTACTTATTTGAGAAATGCTTATTTTATTTACCTTATAAGCTGAGGCAACTTATTTTATTTGAGGAATACTCAGCTGATTCCTCTACATTTAGCATGGAACAAATTTGTGTCCAAGACCTCTTCCTGTTACACAATTTGGCTGTGTGTAACCAAACTAGAAGTGCTCTACAAATCAAGGGACCCAGAATGTGGAATGACCTCCCGAGTCATGTCAAAGGCTGTACCTCTCTCAACCAGTTTAAGAGTTAAACCAAGTACTGCCTAATTAACTCCATGTAACCTAACTTGCCTCCTAAATGTCAACCCATGTCTTGCTATTTTTTAAACAACGCTGTTCACCAACATGTGCAATTACTGATTTATGCTATGTTAACCCCCCTTTTTGTATTTTTTATTCCTTCTTTCAACACAATTTACACTTAATCCCGATTACTATTAAGTTTTAGTCTGTGTTTTTTCCCCACACCTTGCCCGAAATGCTATGAGTATTAGTGGCTTTAGGTATTGTATGTACTAGCTCTGTCTATAAATCCAACATCATGTTTGTAAATCAACTGTATGTACTTTTCCTGAATATAATGTTATTATTATTTTTTTTTTAATCAGTAAGTATTAAAAGAAGGCACCAAGCTGGGAAGGCTATGTAGCACCATTGTGTGTAACAATAAACCAAATTTTTTTTTAACAAATAATGCACCTGTGTGGTAAAACAAATCCTGTCAGCTGTAAAAATATTGATGCAGTTATTTAAATGAAAAATATAATGAAAGAAATATTACTGGTTTATTTTTAAATTATCTTTTTGTACTGTACAGTATATCCAAGGAAGTGAAAAATTGAGACATATTGCACAATTTAATGAATGATTAGCATGGATTAGCAGTTCAAAAGAAATATGACTATTACATATCAACATGAGATCTTAATGATCCATGGTCAACATGATTTAATAAGGAAAATACAGTACTGTATTTGTAATAATACAAACTATAATTTAAAATCTTTATTACTGATTTTTTTTATTAAGAAGATTAGGTATACACAGCAATGTGCTGCTACCCTATTCTATATAAAAAAAAATAAAATGTTTATTTAGGTAAGGTACATACATACAATAAATTTTTACAAAGATTGGTTGACTTATAGGTAGAGCTAGTACATACAATGCCTAAAGCCACTATTACGCAAAGCGTTTCGGGCATGATAAAATTAAATGACAAGCTTAATATTAATTGAGCATAATGAGTAGAATGAAAACATGAAATGAAAACATAGATGAAAAAGCAGCACAAATACAATTATGTCGACAAACAGCGCTCTTTAAAGAAAAACAGACATTGGTTGACAATAGAAGGGTAAGGTAGGTTACAGGGAATTTATTAGGTATAGCTTCGTTTTTAACTTAAACTGGTTGAGAGAGGTACAGTCTTTAACATGGTTGGGAAGGTCATTCCACATTCTGGGCCCCTTGATTTGAAGAGCATTTCTAGTTTGATTAAGTCGTACTCTAGGAATATCAAAACTGTATTTATTTCTGGTGTGGTGCTCATGGGTTCTGTTACAACCTTCTATGAAGCTTTTGAGATCAGGATTGGCATTATAGTTTAGCGTTTTATATATGTATAATACACATGAGAGAATGTGCAGTGACTTAATGTCTAACATATTCAGAGATTTGAGTAGAGGTACCGAGTGATGTCTGGGGCCAGAGTTGGATATTGTCCTAATAGCAGCTTTGTGTTGAGTAATTAGAGGACGTAAGTGATTTTGGGTAGTAGAGCCCCAAGCACAAATACCATAGTTGAGATATGGATAGATAAGGGAGTAATAGAGAGTCACCAGGGCAGGGCGTGGTACATAATATCTGATCTTAGAAAGAATGCCCACAGTTTTTGAAACTTTTTTTGATATATTTAGAATGTGTCCCTGGAAATTCAGCTTGTGGTCAATGAGAATGCCAAGGAATTTGCCATCTAATTTGTTACAACTTTGGGTATTGTTTATTTTGAGATTTATTTGATTAGAGGATTTATTGCCAAACAGAATGTAGAAAGTCTTGTCAATGTTAAGGGTGAGTTAGTTGGCAGTTAGCCAAAGATGGACTTTATTTAGCTCAGTATTTACTGTGGCATTTAGAGCAAGGGGATCAGGACTGGAGTAAATGAAGATTGTGTCGTCAGCAAATAGAATTGGTTTGAGGTGTTGGGAGGCATTTGGAAGGTCATTAATGTAGATGAGATGGGAATATTACTAATATGGAATATTACAGTGTAGATAAAAAACTAGCTATAAGTTTATCTAATACTCCCATCTCACAGGATGGTTAGACATACTGTACATGGAATCAATTTAGAAAATACCAGCCTCAATACAAAAAACAAATCAATCTATCCCTTTTTTAAACAAAGAAGATTCATCACTCGAAAAAGGCGGGCAGACCTCGCATCGACACCACCAAGACCTGCAACCAGGACAAGGTGGAAGATTTTGCTCACGTGCTCGAGGAAGCTCTCCCTGGACCAGCTGGGGTCACTGCCTGTAAAAGATGGGAGCACTTCAGAGACGCTGTGTTCAACGCTGCCATTTCCACCTTTGGCAAGAAGACCAGCAGGTCGGCAGACTGGTTCGAGGCTCACTCGGAAGAGATGACACCTGTAATCGAAGAGAAGAGAAACGCCTTGGCAGCCTACAAAGCCTGCCCAAGTCAGCGCAACTTACAGATCCTTCGGACCGTCCGCTGCAAAGTGCAGCAGAGCGCCAGGCGATGTGCCAACAACTATTGGCTCCAGCTCTGCTCCCAGATACAGACTGCAGCGGATACAGGCAATGTAAGGGGAATGTATGACGGCATCAAGCAGGCCCTCGGCCCAATCCAGAGGAAGACCGCTCCTCTGAAATCTGCCACTGGCGAGGTGATTCAGGACCAGACACTGCAGCTGAAGCGCTGGGTCGAGCACTACTCTGAGCTATACGCCAGGGACAATGTGGTCACCGAAGATGCTCTAAGCGCCATTGAGTGTCTGCCTGTGTTAGTGGAGCTCGACAGTGAACCGACCCTGGAAGAACTCAGCGATGCCCTAGACTCCCTTGCTTCTGGTAAAGCTCCTGGCAAAGATGGCATTCCTGCTGAGACCTTGAAGTGCTGCAGAGGTAGCCTGCTCATGGAGCTGCATGAAATTCTCTGCCTCT
This sequence comes from Procambarus clarkii, assembly GCF_040958095.1. NCBI lineage: Eukaryota > Metazoa > Arthropoda > Malacostraca > Decapoda > Cambaridae > Procambarus > Procambarus clarkii. The sequence continues at coordinate 20,475,588 of NC_091161.1, read as the reverse complement.
GCTGGGAAGGAGGAGAGTTGCCACAGGACATGAGGGATGCCAACATCGTCACACTGTATAAGAATAAAGGTGACAGGGGCGACAGGGGAGACATCTCCTGTCACACAGGGTGCAGTTGCACCTCCACAGATCTCCAGTATCAGCTCTCGATACTGGTAATGGTTCAAATCGGCCACCACTTACGGGCTATTCATGCCCGTGCCACCTTTCGGGTGGCTTAATCTTCATCAATCAATCAATCGGGCGACTGCAACAACTACCGTGGAATCTCCCTCCTCAGTATTGTCGGAAAGCTGTTTGCTCGAGTCGCATTGAAGAGGCTCCAAGTACTTGCAGAGAGAGTCTATCCAGAATCACAATGCGGATTCAGAGCTGGCAGGTCCACCATCGACATGGTCTTTTCCCTCAGACAACTGCAGGAGAAATGCAGGGAACAGAAGCAGCCACTCTTCGTAGCCTTCATAGATCCGACGAAGGCCTTCAACCTCGTCAGCAGGGATGGCCTGTTCAAGATCCTCCCCAAGATCGGATGCCCACCCAGGCTCCTCAGCATCATCAGATCTTTCCATGAGAACATGAGGGGCACCGTGGTCTTTGATGGCCTAACATCAAACGCCTTTGACATCCGAAGTGGAGTAAAGCAGGGCTGCGTACTGGCTCCAACCCTATTCGGGATTTTCTTCGCAGTTATGCTGCGGCACGCCTTCGGATCTGTCACGGAAGGCATTTACCTCCTGACCAGGTCGGATGGAAAGCTCTTTAACCTCGCCAGGCTGAGAGCCAAGACGAAGGTTCGGCTGAGGTGTCTGCGCGACTTCCTTTTTGCCGACGACGCAGCAGTCACTGCCCACTCAGCTGAAGACCTCCAACGGCTCATAATCCGCTTCAGCGAGGCCTCTCAGGCTTTTGGACTCACCATCAATCTGAAGAAAACGCAAGTCATGGGACAAGGAATGGACTCCCCACCTGACATCGACATCTCTGATTCCAAACTGGAAGTCGTTCACGACTTCATGTACCTGGGCTCCACAATCTCTGACTCCCTCTCTCTTGATACGGAGCTAAACAAACGCATCGGTAAGGCATCTACTACCATGTCCAGACTGACAAAGAGAGTGTGGGCCAACAATAGGCTAACTGAGCATACTAAGATTCAGGTTTACAGATCCTGTGTCCTGAGCACTCTCCTTTATGGCAGTGAGTCTTGGACACTCCGCGCCCGTCAGGAAAGACAGCTGAATGCCTACCACATGCGCTGCCTTAGACACATCTTGGACATCACCTGGCAGGACAGGGTGACAAACAACAACGTCTTGGGGAGAGCAAGAATCACCAGCATGTACACAATGCTGAAACAGAGACGAATGCGCTGGCTCGGGCACGTTGTGCGAATGGGCGACGGCAGGATCCCAAAGGATCTCCTGTACGGAGAGCTGAGGCAGGGAAAGCGTCCAATAGGCAAGCCCCAGCTACGGTACAAAGACGTATGCAAAAGGGACCTGAAAGCCATGGACGTCGATCTTGATATATGGGAGACACTGGCTGCAGACCGTTCAGCCTGGAGGCAGTCTGTTCAAAGAGGTCTCTCCAAGTTCGAGGAGTCACTTGCCAAGGAATCGGAGGCAAAGAGACAGAGAAGGAAAGCCGGTAGCCGGGAAGACAGACCAGAATCGGACTTCGTTTGTGCTCGGTGTGGGATGGACTGCCACTCTCGGATTGGCCTCATCAGTCACACCAGATGCTGCACCAGGATTGACAACTAGGGCGCAACTCCATAGTCTCCCAAGACTGAAGGATGCCTACTACTAGATAAAAAACTAGCTATAAGTTTATCTAATACTCCCATCTCACAGGATGGTTAGACATACTGTACATGGAATCAATTTAGAAAATACCAGCCTCAATACAAAAAACAAATCAACTCTGACTAAACAACTCTTCGCGATTTTCACAAGAGGTAAGCACTGAATCATGGAAACATTATATAATAATTACTTTTACCAGTTTCTACAAGACTCCTCTCAAACAATGTATTTTTAAACATGTTTAGGTATACACAGCAATGTGCTGCTTCCCTATTCTGTATAAAGGACCACACATTGTAGATCAAAAACCAGCTACAAGCTCATCCAACATCCTCACCTCACAGGATGGCCAGTCATACATGGAATTAGGAGAGAACAAAATACTTAATGCTGATCTATTAGCCTCCACTGGCAAAATCTGGGTGCAATACAAGAATATCTTCCAATATTCCTGAGTGTATGAAGTAATTACAGAGCTCAAAATACCTCATACCATTTGGTATGAAGTCACTGATAACAGGGCAGTCACAGATATAGTGTTGGAGAGTATGTTCTCTCAAGTAGGACTGAAAACAGATGTTTTTTTTCCCACCAAGAGGGCTATAAACCAATGGAACTGCCTACCCGCTGAAGCCGTGAATGCCAAATTCCAGCTAAAAAATAAATATCATTAAGACAATTGGCGGGCCCTTTAACAAGCCGCCGGCTTTCTGTCCTCTTCGAGGCCACTAGATAGTTAGTGGCCCTTGGGTAAATTCAGTAAATATATACAATAATTGTCAGCGCATCTTCCAAGCAACAAGGACAGCTACACAGTATCTCTTAGAATTACGTAGGTAAACAACAAATGTAACACATTTGTTTACTACAATGTCGGTGCTGGCTGTAGAAGTTGAAAAAACATTGTTTTACTTCGAAATATACTAATTTTATAAGAAAATTCGACGTAAATAGGAGGCAGTAGAGCTCCGATAAGCCAGTGCTAAATCTTCAATATGAAGAATGTTGCTGCTCTCTGATTGGCCAAACGAAACACAGTAGTGACCTCTAACGGCACGCAGGTGAACCAACAAATTTCTTCCTAAGTGGACGTTATTGAATTGCACCTAAGCATCTTCTTAGGGCACACTTAGAAACCTTCGTAGCAAACCCACTTACGAAGAAATACACAGAGCTTCCTGAATCTAGGTCCAGGCCTGTTCCATGTTCACTCTGTTTAGACAGCTGGCTAGACCTGGTAGAATTGGGAGACCTGCTGAATAAAAATGGGAAACAAACCTGTAGGGCAAGGTATTCGGAGACCGTGTTTAGCCTCACTGTCATTGGGCAAACGTCAACCTCTCTTTTAGATATTCTATAGTTGTAAAAATTGGTTTTACCAGGGCTATAATTTCTAAGTCCTCCTGTTGGAAAAAACTGTTAACCTCATAGAGGTCAGGTCTTTTCATAGTCTTGTGCACTTGGACTGCTATATCACTCTCCTGGAGGAGCTCCTCCGTATTTGGGGTGGTGGGTGGGGTGTTCAAGTGCCGTCGACCCTGGTCCCGTTACTCTCCTGTCTCTCAAGATTCCCTGGAGGGTGTCTTCAGGAAGTTAAGGTCTCTGTTTGTATTTGTGCCAAGATCTAAAGTATTCCATACTCCCACTCATGTTCGGAGGTGCTAGGGAGAGAATCCTTGAGAGCTTCCGTAATTGTTCCTGGTAGGGACTCGGAAATAGTTAACTCGGCCCCCACTGGCCTCCTCGCTTTCGATGTCGAGGGTTGGTTTAGTGAGGCTTCTCGTGTTCTCTTCGTTCATACTGCGTCAATCTCTATTCTGGCTCTACAATGCAACAAAACTTCCAACACTTTTAACACTCAAGAATGGAAAAAAAAAGTTATAGGTTTTTTCTTCTCTTTTTGGTCCGTGTATGTGAGAAAAAGTCTCGAAAAAAGCATAAACAGTATTTCTCTCTGTAATGGAGTCACTCTCCCTTGCCCCCTGGGGGAAGGGGAAGTCCTTCTACCAGAAAACTGAGGGGAAAAGCCTTTTGTGTCCTGGTATTTCATCTTTCGATGTCCCCCCCCTGGTTAAAGGAGAGGAAGTATCGTTAGGGCAAAATGCTACAACGGGTACAACAGACCGTTTCGTAGGACCTTAGTCGTTTTACTCTTTACTTTACTTTACTCTTCAGCCCGTAAAGTAGAATTGTTTTGTCTGAGCCATGTTGTTGTTTTTATATTTAGCTACTCAGAACGAAATGTCTCTGTAGCACGGGATATGATGAGCCCGTAACTGAGTTCGGGTATCTGCGATAACCTTGTTACTGTGATATTTGGGTCAAAGTTTTAAATGTAGGTGGGGTTTCCTCCTTTTTCCATGTTTGTTTCTTTCGCTTCTGTTTTAGTGCACTAGTTTTACCCTTGTTTTAATAACATCATCTTGGTGGCGGAAAGTAGTGTAAAAGGAGACACATGGGGAATAAAAATTTTCAGAAACGGTTGGGCACTTCCATGCCCCGGGGGCGGCGGATTCGACCTACAACTGATTTTAAGCGGTTAGGTTAGGGCATGGTCGGCGCGCACCTGGCTTGCTGGCGGGGTGGGGTGGTGGTCTGTTCCCCCCAGGGGTCCCCATGGCCCACTACCCAGGGTGTACCTGAGCAACTCGTGCCCTATCCTAATCTGTTTTTTCTCGATACGTCGCGTGCTTTTAAGATGAGTCTAAGGCATCAAGAAGGGGGTCCCTACTTATGAAAGGTACAGAGGATGAATGTTCAATAGATTCAAACCAAAAAATACACTGGTGAAAGGCATATAAACGTTTTTTGAGTATTTAATAGCATGAGCAAAATTCACGATTTGGCCCGGGGTGTAACCAGAGTACTACAGTATCAATTTGGGGGTCCCTACTTATGAATGGATCAGAGGGTGAATGTTCAATAGATTAAAACCAAAAAACACAGTTGAAAGCGAATATAGAAGTTTTTGGAGTACTTTAATGATGCTATGACTGAATAGCATAGGGAGCCCTTGGCACAGCTCCATTTTCTGTAATGGTCAGAGGTGAGCGGAGAGAACGTGGCGCGATTTTTTGACCAATCAAGGAGAAAAATTCTCTTTCCGTCCCGGGTCATGGGCCAATCAGGTGAAATTTTCCTTATTTGTCATGGGGTGTCACGTGACATGACGTCGGCAATAGGGACCCCCTACCAATGATTACCCCAGTGGGGACAAGCATACAAGGGGGGGATCAAGATTCCTTACAAAGACCAAGTTGGATATTTAGGTGTAGTAAACCTTATCTTGAATTTGCATGATACTGTGGGGTACATTGACATGAAGGGCGAATCATAGAACAGGATCTGCATGTGAGATGGGTCATATTAGGGTTTTAATGAAGTTAAGATAGCTTTAAAGAGTCCTGTGTGCTTGATGGTGGGTAAATGTTCAATCAATAATTTTCGTGTTTTTAATCTGAATGAGGGGTTCTAGTTTGCGTTCTAGTCGTAAGATGAGTTCCTTAGTATATTTGCTATGTAAGATGAGCTTTCAGTACTCTATATAATATGAAATGAGGTCAAGAAAGACATGTTTATGTGCGAGAAGAGTCAGGTTGGAAACTGTTTATTCCAGTCATCCCCCCTCGGCTTTGCTTCGTTTCCTGTAGCCAAAGTAAAGATTCCATTTTCTGTGAAATTCAGTTAAGAACTGGTGATTAAGGCATGCTTGCATTTGTATGGTTCTAACTTGTTTATAGATTTTATAGATAAATTTGTCAAGCCTCAAATTAAATTTTAATATGAAAAATAGCATCAAATGTATGTCTATCTTTTGTAATAAACGGTACAAACATTAAGATTATCTGTGATATTTAATAGAATACAAAAAGAATGATAAATAGTGGGGCCTCAGCCATATTGTGTTGGGTATGACGCCCCATTGGACATTATTAACACTTGTAACTATGAAGGAAAATAATTTAGTATTTTGAGTAATTTAATATAAACTAGGAATCTGTTCCCTGTTCATATTCCATATGAAATTGCATTTTTTTTAACACCTTAATAGCTCACAGCTATTGTGGTGGGGGCCCCAATAACTCATGTAATGCGACTACTGTTGCTATGCAATACTTTTTAATATCATGTGTAAAAATTTAAAAGTCGAATCCATCAGTTGCCTTTTTTGTCAGTGGTGGTATATCAAGCGCAAAGGTTTTCAGGAAATGTTAGACCTCCACCTTTTGAAAAGTGTGAAGATAAATTCATGCTAGTAAGAAGGGCTAGCAAGAGTTAGTAAGAAGACAGCTAGCATGAGTTAGTAAGCAGGGCTAGCATGAGTTAGTAAGCAGGGCTAGCATGAGTTAGTAAGCAGGGCTAGCATGAGTTAGTAAGCAGGGCTAGCATGAGTTAGTAAGCAGGGCTAGCAAGAGTTAGTAAGCAGGGCTGGCATGAGTTAGTAAGCAGGGCTGGCATGAGTTAGTAAGCAGGGCTAGCATGAGTTAGTAAGCAGGGCTGGCATGAGTTAGTAAGCAGGGCTAGCAAGAATTAGTAAGCAGGGCTAGCATGAGTTATTAAGCAGGGCTTGCATGAGTTAGTAAGCCGGGCTAGCATGAGTTAGTAAGCCGGGCTAGCATGAGTTAGTAAGCCGGGCTAGCATGAGTTAGTAAGCCGGGCTAGCATGAGTTAGTAAGCAGGGCTAGCATGAGTTAGTAAGCAGGGCTAGCATGAGTCAGTAAGAAGGGCTAGCATGAGTTAGTAAGAAGGGCTAGCATGAGTAAGTAAGAAGGGCTAGCATGAGTTAGTAAACCGGGCTAGTATGAGTTAGTAAGCCGGGCTAGCATGAGTTAGTAAGCCGAGCTAGTATGAGTTAGTAAGCAGGGCTTACTAACTTTCGCCAACTGTATCAACAATACATCAGAGAGAAATTGTTTCGCATTGGTATTATATTTACTTTATAAATTTCCTCTATAAAAATGAAATGCCATTGCGCATTATGATCGCTTTATATTGAATATTGCATAAATACTTATGAGATTTCATAAAAAAATATTTTAATGAGCCAGGTTTGGAAGGCTTTGTTTTTTAAATTATTATTCCCTTTTTTTTTAATAATAAAATTATTAACATTGACAAAGATTTCCTCTTGAAAAATATTGTCTTTTATGACTTTTATGTATTACAAAGTTTTTGAGGTTTTCAATACTTAGAGTACCAATCGTTGAAGTTTTTTTTTTCCATCACAAAGAAAATCTTTCTTTCTCCCACATGTTTCATCATTTGCACTGGATGCTGAGCAACCTTCGTGCAAGTCCTGGCTCAGTTCCCCAACATCCAAACTATTGGATATTGCAAATTTCACTAAATGATGCGGTATCTTAGTTGCCCCCCCTCTAATTAGAGAGCTTTTAATCTCTAAACATTTGAGTGGCAAGAACGACTCTCGTGCAGGCTCGCAGTTCAGTTCCCGACGTTCAAGCTTTTTAGCTATAGTAAATTTCTCTAAATGCCCTGACTAACTGTTTTTGCCCTGTTTTTTCGTATCTCGCCCTGACCAACTGTTTTTGGCTCAATTGTAACTCATCCAGCCGCAGTCTGCTGGATAGAAGGACAGTGGGCCTGATAAAAACATAAATTGTTAGATCAGCCTCTAAATGAAGCCGTATCTTGCCCTGACCAACTGTTTTTGGCTCAATTGTAACCCATCCAGCCGCAGTCCGCTGGATAGAGGGGCAGTGGGCCTGATAAAAAAAAAACATATAAATTGTTAGACTAGCTCTTTACATATGCTAGTTGTTTAATTTAGAAACTGCTACTAATGCGATGATGCAAGAGGAGATAGTACACATCTATGGATCAACCAATAAAAGCAGCAGACTTCTAGATGTTACTACTGCTCAGCTTAGGCCCCTCCACTGGATGGGCAGCGGTGCGCAGGAAAAACATAAATTATGACACTAGCTCTCCACATATCCCAGTCTTGGTTTTCATTTAGAAACTGCACTTGCGGTCTTTCTCGTGCCCCATTGTTGATGTGTGACAATGACCATTGGATTTTGCTAAACTAGCTCATTAAGATTGCGAAAACTTGCTTTAGCTAAATAAATTGTGTAGGTTCTGACTCTGAGGCCCATTATGCATCGCTGCAGCCCTTTCCGCTATTGCCCGCAAGATGGTAGTAGGGGCTGCATTAATAAATGAATTAAAACTAACATTCAATTATATATTCTCAAACTTATGGAAAAAAAAAAAAAAAACTTATCACATTTGCAAACTTGCACAAATTAATTGTGGCAATTTCGTTTACCCATTTTTTTGTTTTGTTTTCTTGCTTGAGCCAAAATGAATTGTTGGGCTCATTGCCAGAGTCCATTACCCGCCGTGGTAACCCTTCCCACTACCCGCCCCACAAGATGGGTATGGGATTCATAATATATGAACTAAACTAGCATTCAATTATATTCTCAACAAACTTATGCAAACCCCATACAATTACATTAGCAAGCTAACACAAATTCATCGAGCAAGTTTAACTATTCGCATACTTTGCGTCATTATATAATGGAATATGAAAAGAAAATTCGCAGAATTCAGAGATAACACCATCAATGGAGTCCAAGAAATACCCAAGTGCTTCATTCATAATGGTGCGCTGCCAGGAATCTTAGCAAAGTAACCAAAACATTTGCTTACTGTAGGTGAAGGATGCACATGACTCTCCGGTTAGGCGGTTGTGGGGTGAGACCTGCAACTGCAGACTGGCCATAGATGTAAAAGTGCCTTGCATAGAGACCGTTGCAAGCCTCTTGTTGAATCACTTAGGGTGCATATATGTGTGTGTGTGTATGTAGCAGTGACAATCGCGTAACGAGCTTTCAAGAGATTGTCACTTGCATAGCTAAACAATATGTAGGGTTCAGTTTCCAAACCAATTATGCGGCTCTCGAACCCTTTTTCCCCGCTATATGCAGGAGATCCCTTTTATACAACCTTACCTTGAGGTTACCTTGAGGTGCTTCCGGGGCTTTAAAACATCCCCAAGACCATTTCATAAGAGTTAGTGCTGCACCTCTCCAGGTAATTTCATCAAATTAAAGACAATTTCTCCCAATTTTACCTAAATTTTGTTGTGTATGGCACAACCAAAAGCCCAGTTTCCCAAAGCTTAAAAATAACAGCCCAAGCTAAATTTATTTAAATTTACTCCAGTTTAAAGACACGTCCACCAAAAAGTTATCTCCAATTATAAACAAAAAACTAAAACTGAATTTAAATGTAACTAATCAGGGGCTACACATAAGGGGCATAACTGGCAATTCCCTCACAGTATTCAAGAGAGAACTGGATAAGCACCTTCAAAGGATACCTGATCAACCAGGCTGTGACTCATACGTCAGGCTGCGAGCAGCCGCGTCCAACAGCGTGGTTGATCAGTCCGGCAACCAGGAGGCCTGGTCGACGAGCGGGTCGCGGGGACGCTAAGCCCCGGAATCACCTCATATGATTACCTTATATGATTACCTCAAGGTAATCATATAAGAACCAAAGGTAAATTTCACTGTCCCTCCTCCCCCCCCCCCCCAACCAAACCCCTACCCCACCCCAGGAATAGGCCTGATTTGTTCAAGCCAAAGGCCAATTCACCCGAGTTTTCTCTATCTCATCTAATAATAACGTTCATTTCCAGTGCCCAGTATCCAGCCACCACATATTCCCCATTCCCAAGACCATTTCATAGTGTTAGTACTGTGGCCATCTACCTAATTTCATCCCAATTAATGACAATTCCCTATTAAATATAGAGGAAAATATGTCAAATCATATCACAGCTAAAGCCCATTTCACCCAAGTTTCACCTATCCCATAGAAATTTAGTGTGCATTTTCAATATCCAATATCCAGTTGCCCCATGTCACGCCCTATTCCCAAGACTATTTCATAGTAATAGTGCATTGTCCTTCCAGCTATTTCCAAATATCCAGATGTGCTTATATATCATCACTCCTAGGAAACCAGTCCTATCCTAATGCAGCCAAGGCCAAATTTAACCAAATGTATCCAAATTTACGAGAATTTCCACCTAATTTATGACAATTTATCCCAATTTAATCCAATTTCCACCTATTTTTGCCCCATTTTATCCTAATTTAGTCCAATTTCCACTAAATTTACCAGAGTTTGTCCGTTTCATAGCGTAACCAAAGCCTAATTTGACCAAGTTTCACCTATCCCATATAAATTTAATGTGCCTTTTCAATATCTAATATCCAGGTGTCCTATGTCACGCCCTATTCCCAAGACCATTTTATAGTAATAGCACAGTGTCCATCCAGCTATTTCCAAATATCCAGATATGTTTATATATCTTCAATCCTACGAAACCAAACCTAACCTAACACACAGATAAATATAAAGATAAATTTATCCAAATAAAGATAAATTTAGATAAATTAAAGATAAATTTACCCAAATAAAGAGCAACATTAAACAAACTTGGAGAACAATTTCTCAAATATTGGGATCAAAGAAGTCTTTAAATAACAAACCGACTTTCCTGTCTAATAACGATGGTCAGCTTTCAGCCTCTGATTCTGCTATTGAGTTCAATAGGTTCTTCTCTTCCATTGGTTCATCCCTTGCAAATGATATTCCATCTTCCAGTACAGACATTAATGACTATCTTTCAGGTAACTATCCACAGTCTCTGTACCTAAAGCCTATTAATTCCACTGACGTCAATGAGATAATCCTTTCCCTTAAAACCAAGTCTGGTGCCCTTGAGGAGATACCAACTTTAATTTACAAAAAAGCCTCCAGATCTTTAGCCCCTGCTATTGCTTTGCTCTTCAACAAGTCACTTGAACTCCAAACCTTCCCAGATATTCTAAAAAAAGCGAGAGTAACGCCTGTCCACAAATGTGGTAATCTCACAGATGTTAACAACTACAGACCTATATCTATCCTGCCAAACTTGTCAAAAAATTTTGAAAAACTAATCTATAAGCAGCTTTACTCATATCTAGCCAAACTCAATATACTTAGCCCTTGCCAATATGGCTTCAGACCCAAAAAAAGCACTAACGATGCACTTATTAGTATGCTTAACTCGATTCATACAGCTCTTGATAAAAATGAGTTCCCTGTTGGGTTATTTGTGGACCTGCGTAAAGCTTTTGATACTGTCAACCACCATAACCTTCTTCTTAAATTACATCATTATGGAGTCAGAGGACACTCCCTACAATACCTCGAGTCCTACCTTACTGACAGGCTCCAATATGTTTCTGTGAATAATACAATTTCTCCCACCCTACCCATCAACATTGGTGTTCCTCAGGGCAGCATACTTGGCCCTCTCCTCTTTCTCATCTACATTAATGACCTTCCAAATGCCTCCCAACACCTCAAACCAATTCTATTTGCTGACAACACAACCTTCATTTACTCCAGTCCTGATCCCCTTGCTCTAAATGCCACAGTAAATACTGAGCTAAATAAAGTCCATCTGTGGCTAACTGCCAACAAACTCACCCTTAACATTGACAAAACCTTTTATATTCTGTTTGGCAATAAATCCTCTAATCAAATAAATCTCAAAATAAACAATACCCAAATTTGTAACAAATTAGATGGCAAATTCCTTGGCATTCTCATTGACCATAAGCTTAATTTCCAGGGACACATTCTAAACATATCAAAAAAAGTTTCAAAAACTGTGGGCATTCTTTCTAAGATCAGATATTATGTACCACGCCCTGCCCTGGTGACTCTCTATTACTCCCTTATCTATCCATATCTCAACTATGGTATTTGTGCTTGGGGCTCTACTACCCAAAATCACTTACGTCCTCTAATTACTCAACACAAAGCTGCTATTAGGACAATATCCAATTCTGGCCCCAGACATCACTCGGTACCCCTACTTAAATCTCTGAATATGTTAGACATTAAGTCACTGCACATTCTCTCATGTGTATTATACATATATAAAACGCTAAACTATAATGCCAATCCTGATCTCAAAGGCTTCATAGAAGGTTGTATCAGAACCCATGAGCATCACACCAGAAATAAATACAGTTTTGATATTCCTAGAGTACGACTTAATCAAACTAGAAATGCTCTACAAATCAAGGGGCCCAGAATGTGGAATGACCTTCCCAACCATGTTAAAGACTGTACCTCTCTCAACCAGTTTAAGTTAAAAGCGAAGCTATACCTAATAAATTCCCTGTAACCTACCTTACCCTTCTATTGTCAACCAATGTCTGTTTTTTTCTTTAAAGAGCGCTGTTTATTTGTGCTGCTTTTTCATCTATGTTTTCATTTCTTGTTTTCATTCTACTCATTATGCTCAATTAGTATTAAGCTTGTCATTCAAGTTTTCATGCCCGAAACGCTTTGCGCAATAGTGGCTTTAGGCATTGTATGTACTAGCTCTACCTATAAGTCAAACAATCCTTGTAAATATTTATTGTATGTATGTACCTTACCTAAATAAAATTGTATTGTTGTATTGTATTGTACACAGCTAAGGCCAAATTTATCCCAATTTACACCTAATTTGATCCAATTTATTCTAATTTAATCCAATTCCCACTAAATTTACCTGAGTTTACCATTTCATAGCACAACCAAAGCCCCAATTTGACCAAGTTTCACCTATCCCAATTAAATTTAATGCGCATCTTCAATATCTGGTCGCCGAAAGTGATGTTTTTGCATCAACCCAACCGCCCTTGCCCATACCTCTGATACCAAGATCTTGATTCCATATATGGTATCTTATTCTTGGGACACAGCCAACCCATCCCAACCTAATCTCTATTAACTATGGGTTTAATGGCCATTTTTCTCTACATCAGTTCAAACACAACCCAACCTCATATAAATTGATTTGAACTCCATTTGTACACATGTTCTTAGGAAACATGATAAGATTCGCCATATCTCTATCATTAAATAATCAAATTGTCCTTAACCTAGCCTATAACCCCCCCCCCCCCCCCACCCTGCCAATTGGGACAAATTTGTGTTAAATTTGGGTTATATTAAGCTAATGTGAAAATATATTCCTACTTTAATTCTTTAATATCCATAATTTAATAACGTTCTTGGCACTCAAATGTTTAGAGATTAAAATCTCTATAATTAGAGGGGGGGCAACTAAGATACCGCATCATTTAGTGAAATTTGCAATATCCAATAGTTTGGACGTTGGGGAACTGAGCCAGGACTTGCACGAAGGTAGCTCTGCATCCAGTGCAAATGATGAAACATGTGGGAGAAAGAAAGATTTTCTTTGTGATGGAAAAAGAAAACTTTAAAGATTGGTACTCTAAGTATTGAAAATCTCAACAACTTTATAGCACATAAAAGTCTTAAAAGACAATATTTTTCAGGAGTAAATTTTTGTCAATGTTAATAATTTTATTATTATTAAAAAAAAGTAAATAATTTAAAATCAAAGCCTTCCAAACCTGGCTCATTAAAATATTTTTTTTATGAAATCTCATAAGTATTTATGCAATATTCAATATAAAACGATCATAATGCGCAATGGCATTTCATTTTTATAGAGGAAACTTATAAAGTAAATATAATACCAATGAGAAACAATTTCTATTTGACGTATTATTTTAAATAAATACAGTTGGCGAAAGTTAGTAAGCCCTGCTTACTAACTCATGAGTTAGTAAGCCCTGCTTACTAACTCATGCTTGCCCGGCTTACTAACTCATGCTAGCCCTTCTTACTAACTCATACCAGCCCTCATGCTAGCCCTGCTTACTAACTCATGCTAGCCCTGCTTACTAACTCATGCTAGCCCTGCTTACTAACTCATGCTAGCCCTGCTTACTAACTCATGCTAGCCCTGCTTACTAACTCATGCTAGCCCTGCTTACTAATTCTTGCTAGCTCTGCTTACTAACTCATGCCAGCCCTCATGCTAGCCCTGCTTACTAACTCATGCTAGCCCTGCTTACTAACTCATGCCAGCCCTGCTTACTAACTCATGCTAGCCCTGCTTACTAACTCATGCTAGCCCTGCTTACTAACTCATGCCAGCCTTCATGCTAGCCCTGCTTACTAACTCATGCCAGCCCTGCTTACTAACTCATGCCAGCCCTGCTTACTAACTCATGCCAGCCCTGCTTACTAACTCATGCCAACCTTGCTTACTAACTCATGCCAGTCCTGCTTACTAACTCATGCTAGCCCTGCTTACTAACTCATGCTAGCCCTGCTTACTAACTCATGCTAGCCCTGCTTACTAACTCATGCTAGCCCTGCTTACTAACTCATGCTAGCCCGGCTTACTAACTCATGCTAGCCCGGCTTACTAACTCATGCTAGCCCGGCTTACTAACTCATGCTAGCCCGGCTTACTAACTCATGCTAGCCCGGCTTACTAACTCATGCTAGCCCTTGTTACTAACTAATGCCCCTGCTTACTAACTCTTGCTGGCCCTTCTTACTTGCATGAATTCATCTTCACACTTTTCAAAAGGTGGAGGTCTAACATTTTACGAAAACCTTTGCGCTTGATATACCACCACTGACAAAAAAGGCAACTGATGGATTCGACTTTTAAATTTTTACACATGATACCAAAAAGTATTGCATAGCAACAGTAGTCGCGTTACATGAGTTATTGGAGCCCCCCACCACAATAGCTGTGAGCTATTAAGGTGTTAAAAAATATTAATTTATTACAGAATATGAACAAATTCCTAGTTTATATTAAATTACTTAAAACACTAAACTATTTTCCTTCAGAGTTACACGTGTCATGTCACGTGACACCCCCGCGACAAATAAGGAAAATTTCACCTGATTAGCCCATGACCCGGGACGGAAAGAGAATTTTTCTACTCGGCTCCTGATTGGTCAAAAAATGGCGCCCCGTTCTCTCCGCTCACCTCTGACCATTACAGAAAATGGAGCTGTGCCAAGGGCTCCCTATACTATTCAGTCATAGCATCATTAAAGTACTCCAAAAACTTCTATATTCGCTTTCAACTGTGTTTTTTGGTTTTAATTTATTGAACATTCACCCTCTGATCCATTCATAAGTAGGGACCCCCAAATTGATACCGTAGTACTCTGGTTACACCCCAGGCCAAATCGTGAATTTTGCTCATGCTATTAAATACTCCAAAAACGTTTATATGCCTTTCACCAGTGTATTTTTTGGTTTGAATCTATTGAACATTTATCCTCTGTACCTTTCATAAGCAGGGACCCTCTTTTTAATGCCTTAGACTCATCTTAAAAGCACGCGACGTATCGAGAAAAAACAGGTTAGGATAGGGCACGAGTTGCTCAGGTACCCCCTGGGTGGTGGGCCCTGGGGACCCTTGGGGGGAACGGACCACCACCCCCCGCCAGCAAGCCAGGTGCGCGCCGACCGTGCCCTAACCTAACCGCTTAAAATCAGTTGTTGGTCGAATCCGCCCCCGGGACCCAAGTCGGCATGGAAGTGCCCAACCGTTTCTGAAAATTTTTATTCCCCATGTGTCTTCTTTTACACTGCTGCAGAAGTAGATGCAGAATGTTCACTAGTGAGTCCCATTCTTCAACGGCTTTTCTAATCATTGTAGTCGCTGTGGAATATGCATCTAATGCAGTTGCTGTCGTTGGATTAATGTTGGGTTTCATGCACAGTGCTTCAGTAGCTTTAATTTCCAGTAAGTAGTGCAATCGTGGCATCTCTGCTTCTGTTCCACAGATATGACACACTTTAACTATTGCGTTTATTACCTCCCAGCAGCACTTGTAACAAAGTCTGAGACTGTGTATGGCCACTGCAATGTCTCTGGATATCTTTTAGTCAGGCTTGAAAGAGTAGTACCCAGTGGCTTGTTTGTACCATATTGCAGTGGATCTTCTTTCTGCTACTTTGGCTCTGTGGTGACTTTTGGTAGTTGGCAACGTTTTCTTCTTGATTTACTCCTTAATCTGAGAAAAAACTTGGAGGTATTTGAGCCTGCACAATAGGTAGAGCAGTGGCAGTTTTTGCTAGTGAGGCTGCATTTTCATTACCATCTATGCCAATGTGACTTGCTACCCAATTTAGGGTGATTGACAACCCTACATTATAGGCTTCTTTGTTGACCAGACCACAACCTAAAAGGTGAAGGGACGACGACGTTTCGGTCCGTCCTGGACCATTCTCAAGTCGATTGTGAGAATGGTCCAGGACGGACCGAAACGTCGTCGTCCCTTCACCTTCTAATGTGTGGTCTGGTCAACATAATTTAGCCACGTTATTGTGACTCATCGCCTGCATAGGCTTCTTTTCCTATATGTTTGATTTCTGTGAGGAGTCTCTGTGATCTCTGTGCTGACTGGATAACAATGCCTGTAGTGAAGATTTAGTCGGTATGAATGATGATATCATGTAAATTATTCTCAATTGTATAGTATATGGCCTCCTTCAGGGCATATAAATCTGTTTGCAAATGTTGAGCACCCACTATTAATTATCCAGTAAGCTTCATGGTTGTTAGTGTAAACTGCTGCCCCTGCAGAACCTTTTTCTTGATCAACTGATCCATCTGTGAAGATGAGTCGTTGTAGGTCTTGAGATTGTTTCCATTTGTTGTTCTATGACTGCTTTGAGCCTCTGCAAGTCACATGCTAACTTTTTAACGGTAATCCTTCAATGATTTTCTTCAGATTCGATTCTACCCATGGTGAAGGCTGCCGAAAGTATTTATATGGTCTATCTATCTATCTATCTATGTTTTTAAAGGTTCATTTCAAGTCCACTTTCTCTAGAATCTTGACCAGATTATCTATCCATGCACTTGTTCTATATTGAAGGTTTCTCTGAAGCGATCTGTGTATGCTATCTTTGATTGACAGTCAGGCAGTGGTTTTAACAAGTTTTGCTCTTCTGGTGGCTATCCTTTGACCCTGCTTTCTAATGCTGGTAAGTTGGTTTTCATTCTTAGTCTCTCGACGCGTCCGTATAGGTGCTCCCAGCAATGTTCTGTGAGCATCATTTTGAGACACTTCCAGTTTCTCCCATTGATTATCATTGAGGGATGTAAGAGCAGGAGCAGCAATAACTGTTCTAATTAACAATAAATATCATCGTAAATAACTGCTTGAACGTAGTACATTTTGAGCACTGGTAGAGATGCACCATCTCTAAGACGTGTCAGGGAGCGCAAAGCTGGAGTTTCTGGTTTTACAACGTTGCCGAATATATTCAATTTCTTGAGTGAATTTCAACTGCCTGTCTATTATGACTCCTAGGTATTGAAAAGAGGTAATCCACTCAATTTCATGAACTTGTATTGTGATTCTGATATCTTGTTCTCATTTTAACGGCCATTGTTTTGGTTTTATTGCTCTTTATTTACACTGTTATGCGTTCCGCTTCCCTGCTGATATTATCTAGGCATTTTTGTGCAGGGTTCCTGGCGCCTTTGCCATTGATGATGAACACAAAGTCGTCTGCATAGTTAAGAAGTTTGGCTTTTGGTAACTTGAGCTTTATGAATTGTTCCACGAGACAGTTGAAGAGGAAAGCGCTTCAAATCAAATCAAATGTTTATTTAGGTAAGGTACATACATACAAGAGAGTATTCCTCCCTGCGGAGTTCAATTTTCCAGCCTCTTTGAGGTCGATTTTTTTGGGGGGGAATTTGTCTTTAGCTTCTCGGTTAAGCAGGCTTTCTTTGGCAAAGGCAAGAGCGTGTCCTTTAATTTCCTTTTCCACAAGGCAGCACAGTGTAGCTGGAGCCTTGGCTAACTTGAAGGCTTTTTCTAGGTTTAGAAATATAAGGATTCCAGGTTTGTCATTGATTTGATCCAGGAAGGAGGTAAGGATTTCTGTGGTTCCAACACCTTTTCTGTAAGCAAACATATTTTGTTGTAGTGGATTGGCTTTCCATTCAATTCGATTAAGAGCCTTCTTTCTGCGGTTTTGGCCAGACAGCTTGTTAATGAGATGGGTCTTGGATTTCCAAGGTCTTTAGGTTTTGGAATGGGAACTATAATTGCACTGTTCCAAGAGTGGTCGAGCTCATGTCACCCATACTTCGTTGGTGAGATTCAAGAAGGCTTCTTCACCCTTTTCTCTTAGCTTGGCCAGCATGTTGTGATTTTGTTCTCACCTGGATCTGTGTTTTTAGTTTTTTTGTAGCTCTCCTGAGTTCTTTCAGATTGAATGGTTGGTCTAGTTCGTCAGGTAAGGCTAAAGCATCATCTATTTTTTCCAATCTTGCTTCTTTGTCTTTGTTGGTGAGTCAGAGTTGCTTGAGGAAGTTTAGTTCCCTAAACTTGCTAAATATTAATTCCCTCTACACATTCTCTTGTGTCAACTACATTTACAAAACCCTGTTCTTAAATGCAAACCATGCTCTGAAACTCTCCCTGGACAGATGTAATAGGACCCATTATCACCACACCAGAAATAAATATCTCTTTGATATCCCCAGGGTCAAACTTAATCTGTGTAAACACTCTATGCAAATTAAGGGACCTAGTCTATGGAACTCACTCCCTAGTGAATTGAAAAACTGTAAAACTTTTGCCTTATTTAAAAGCAAAACCAAAAAGTACCTAACTTCATCTTCTTAGTTTCCTACACTGAGCTTTAAATTTGCTCTGTACCTAGTGTTACCCAATCTCCTAATTTTTATGTAACATCAAACAACCTTATCATTGTGTTCATTGCTGTCTTCTTTTATGTGCTAGCCATATGCTGTATTGTGACTACCAATTTTTGTCAACTACCATTCAAGCTGTCATTGCAATCAATCTTATATTGTTTCTGCTGTATTGTGCCTACCAATTTGTTGTCAACTACCATTTTAAGCTGTCATTGCAATCAATCTTAGTTACCTATGTGCTTTAATATACTGTACCTACAATTTTCTCTCATCTTTTTTTTTCATTTCATGTAATCTGTTATCATTTTTTTGTCTATAAATTTTGCAAGTATTTACCTCCTTAAAATTTTCTTAGATTAAGGACCTGCCCGAAACGCTGCGCGTGCTAGTGGCTTTACAAGACTGTAATTACCATATTTGTATCCTCACATTAATTATGTACATTCTTGTATATGCATAAATAAATAAATAAATAGTAGAACTAGCTCTTGAAGCAAATAGATTTGCTAACCTTTCTGCTTCTTGCTCTGGATGAACACGTGGCAGAGCAGGAGGCGATTTGCCTTTGGCAATGTTGATCTGTCTCCAAATGTCGCCCAAGGATGTATGCTGATTTAGTTTGGCATACCACTCGAGCCATTTTCTTTGATTTTGGCTGTTTCTTCGTGCACTTGATTTCGGACAGCTCTAACAAGTCCTAGATTAGCTTCGGTTCTATCTCTTCTGAAACTCTTTCGTGCACAATTTAGTCTGTTATGTAGATCTTTGATCCTATAATAGTAATACCAGTGGTCCTTATGTTGTTGGGGAATTGTTTTCCTCTTGTGGATGGCGTGATTTGCTGCTCTGTCTTGCATTTACCAAATCTTTTTCCTTTTCTTCAGTGTTGTCAGGAGGAGTGTAGTTTTGGTGCCAAGTTTCGAGAGCTTCCTGAAACTGTCCAATTTGCTTTGATAAAGTCCCATCCGGGCTCGGGAACTGGAGGTCTGGGAGGTAATACAATATTAATAACTGTTTTTGTAGCAACGGGGTCGCTAGTCAGAACATGGTCAACTGGCCAATGTCAACTCATAAATACTGGTGGAGACAAACGTGAGATCAAGCACCCCCCCCCCCCCCCCACTAATGTGGGTTGGTTCCGTCGAGTTTCAACCAACGGAAACGGTTGAAACCGTTCAATCATTTTCCTGGTTGAACACCAGAAAAACGATGTTTTCCTTTTCCTCCATGATGACGTCGATGTGAGCAACATCAGAGTTCGCCGTCAAGAGGGCCAGAATCTCGGCCTTGGTGTAGGTTCCTCGGAACTGAACCTTGATGCAGTGGAACATGATGCTGTTTGGCTAGCACCAGGAGCGAAGACAAAGCCCAAGTCGTTCAGCTGACTTCCCCTTCATCGGGTCGCAGTGCCGATGGAAGAAAGCTTTCTATCTGGATTGTGTTCTGATCGCTAATTCACATCACTGAAGAAGGCCTTCCGTCTCTTCCGGTATAAAACTCCAGACGGGAGTGGGGCTGACATTCTAAGAGTAAAGCGGTTTGAGAGAAATTATATATGACAGACCCCCACCCTATGTCATCGCCTCGCTTTACTGTGGTCAGGTGAAGATCGACGAATCACGAGCCTGCCTTCCACACTAAGTAGGTCGTTACAATTTGTAACTACAATATATAAATATGGGTCTAGTTTGTACAGGTCAGTGCTAACATTAAAAATATTGGGACATTAGTTAATTGGGCCGACTTGATCAAATTGCGTTCAACAAAATTCCTGCACTTAATATATGTATTGGCTCTCTCCAATTAATATAATGATTATATAAACTGGCATATAAATACAATGCATTAGATTGTTTGGCCCCATTCTATTCACACAATGTTGAGAAAAATACGAACTTAAATATTTACTAGTTTGTCTAAGGTTGACACACGAATCGTTACAAGGGATCGAACACACACACACACAAAGGGCATGGAGGAACTTCCGTAATAACAGAACACCAGAAAGTAGAGAGAGATACCAGAGAACCAGGAACGAGTATGTTAGTGTGAGAAGAGCAGCTGAGAAAAGGTATGAAAATGATATAGCTAATAAAGCCAAGACCGAACCAAAGCTACTACACAGTCACATCAGGAGGAAGACAACAGTGAAGGAACAGGTGATGAAACTTAGGGTGGGCAAGGACAGGTACACAGAGAATGACAAAGAGGTGTGTGAAGAACTCAACAAAAGGTTCCAGGAGGTCTTTACAATAGAACAGGGAGAAGTCACGGCGCTAGGAGAGGTGGCAGCAAACCAGGTGACCTTGGAAAGGTTCGAAATTACAAGAGATGAGGTCAAGAAGCACCTATTGGAGCTGTATGTGAGAAAAGCTGTTGGGCCGGATGGAATCTCACTATGGGTATTGAAAGAGTGTGCAAGAGCACTTTGCTTGCCACTCTCCATAGTGTATAGTAGGTCACTGGAAACGGAAGACCTACCAGAAGTATGGAAGACTGCTAATGTAGTACCAATATTTAAAAAGGGTGACAGACAAGAGGCACTGAGCTACAGGCCAGTGTCCTTAACTTGTATACCATGCAAGGTGATGGAGAAGATTGTGAGAAAAAACCTAGTAACACATCTGGAGAGAAGAGACTTCGTGACAACCCATCAACATGGGTTCAGGGAGGGTAAATCTTGCCTTACAGGCTTGATAGAATTCTATGATCAGGTGACAAAGATTAAGCAAGAAAGAGAAGGATGGGCGGACTGCATTTTTTTGGACTGTCGGAAAGTCTTTGACACAGTACCCCATAAAAGGTTGATGCATAAGCTGGAGAAACAGGCAGGAGTAACTGGTAGGGCGCTCCAGTGGATAAGGGAGTACCTAAGCAATAGGAAGCAGAGAGTTATAGTGAGGGGTGAGACCTCAGAATGGCGTGAAGTCACCAGTGGAGTCCCACAGGGCTCTGTGCTTGGACCTATCCTGTTTCTGATATACGTTAATGATCTCCCAGAGGGTATAGACTCATTCCTCTCAATGTTTGCTGACGACGCCAAAATTATGAGAAGGATTAAGACAGAGGAGGACAGCTTGAGGCTTCAAGAAGACCTGGACAAGCTGCAGGAATGGTCGAACAAATGGATGTTAGCGTTTAACCCAAGCAAATGTAATGTAATGAAGATAGGGGTAGGAAGCAGGAGACCAGATACAAGGTATTACTTGGGAGATGAAATACTTCAAGAGTCAGAGAGAGAGAAAGACCTGGGGGTTGATATCACGCCAGACCTGTCCCCTGAAGCTCATATCAAGAGGATAACATCAGCAGCATATGCCAGGTTGGCTAACATAAGAACGGCCTTTAGAAACTTGTGTAAGGAATCTTTCAGAACATTATATACCACATATATCAGACCAATCCTGTAGTATGCGGCTCCAGCATGGAGTCCATATCTAGTCAAGCATAAGACTAAACTGGAAAAGGTTCAAAGGTTTGCCACCAGACTAGTACCCGAGCTGAGAGGTATGAGCTACGAAGAGAGACTACGGGAATTGAACCTCACTTCGTTGGAAGACAGAAGAGTTAGGGGGGGAACATGATCACCACATTCAAGATTCTCAAGGGAATCGACAGGGTTGATAAAGACAGGCTATTTAACACAAGGGGCACACGCACTAGGGGACACAGGTGGAAACTGAGTGCCCAAATGAGCCACAGAGATATTAGAAAGAACTTTTTTAGTGTCAGAGTGGTTGACAAATGGAATGCATTAGGAAGCAATGTGGTGGAGGCTGACTCCATACACAGTTTCAAGTGTAGATATGATAGAGCCCAATAGGCTCAGGAACCTGTACACCTGTTGATTGACGGTTGAGAGGCGGGACCAAAGAGCCAGAGCTCAACCCCCGTAAGCACAACTAGGTGAGTACCTGCAACAGATCTTGAAACAACAACTGAATTTAATAGCTTCTTTTCATCGATTTGTGCTAACCTTGCCCGAAAAATCCCAGAGACTCAGACATATGTTACCACATATCTTTCAGGCAGCTATCCAAACTCTCTTCTCTCTCCGGTCAGCCCTACAGATGTTGTGTCCATCATTCACTCGCTAAAAACCAAAGCGGGGAACATTAGTGAAATACCATCGATGGTATACAGGAGTGCCCCCCCATGCCCTTGCACCACCCATAGCATTGCTGTTCAATAAATCCCTAGAGTGTCATACCTTCCCTGATATCCTTAAAAAAACAAGAGTAACGCCAGTTCATAAAGGAGGTAACACGGCAGACATAAATAATTACAGACCCATATCAAATCTACCTATATTATCAGAAATATTTTAATTTTTTTTTTCAAACAGCTCTACTCCCTTATAAAATTCAATATACTAAGTCCTTGTCAGTTTGGCTTCCGCTCCCAAAAGAGTACCAATGATGGTATTGTTAGTCTGCTTGACTTAATCTTCTCAGCCCTCGACAAAAGTGAGTTTCCAATTGGACTCTTCATTGACCTGAGAAAGGCTTTTGATACTGTTAACCATAACTACCTCTTACTTAAACTCCACCAATATGGAATCCGTGGCCTTGCCCTGAACTATATCCGATCCTATCTTAGTAACAGACACTAATATATAGCCATCAATGATATAACCTCTCCCACTCTACCAATAACTGTATGGGTGCCACAGGGCAGCATCCTAGGACCCTCCTGTTTCTTATATACATCAATGATCTCCCTAATGTCTCTAACATACTTAAACCTATATTGTTTGCTGATGATACTACTCATCTACTCTGACCCCAACCCACTCATGTTAAATAAGGTTATAAACAATTAATTAAAAAAAGTCTACTTGTGGATGTCAACCAACAAACTCACACTAAACATAGAAAAGACCTACTACATCTTATTTGGAAGCAAATCAACAAATGCAATTCAGCTTCAGATAGATAATGTAAACATTAGCAATAAAAATGATGGAAAGTTCCTTGGCCTGTACTTAGACAAGAGACTCAACTTCAGCACCCATATACAACACATAACTAAAAAGGTTTCTAAAACAATTGGTATACTCTCTAAGATACTCTCTAAGATCAGATATTATGTACCCTACGCTGCTCTCCTCTCACTCTATTATGCACTTATCTATCTCTATCTTACTTATGGTAGCTGTGCTTGGGGTTCAACCTCTGCAAACTACCTCAGGCCCATCATCATCCAGCAAAAATCTGCTATCAGGACAATAACTAACTCTACTTTCAGACAACACACAGCTCCTCTGTTTAAATCCCTAAACATGCTAAACATAAAGTCAGTTCACACATTCTCCTGTGTAAATTACGTTTATAAAACCCTTTTTCTAAGTGCAAACCCTGTTCTGAAACTCTTCCTGGACAGATGTAATAGAACACATGCCCACCACACCAGATATAAATATCTCTTTGATATCCTCAGAGTCAAACTTAATCTATGTAAACACTCTATGTAAATAAAGGTACCTAGTCTATGGAACTTACTCCCTAATGATTTGAAAAGCTGTCCAACTTTTGCCATATTCAAAAATAAAACCAAAAAGTACCTAATTTCATCTTCATAGTTTTCTACCATGGGCTTTATCTTCACACTGTATCTAGTGCTACTCAATCCCCCAATATTTGTACCTAAACCATATTACTTTAACATTGTAATCTTAGATATCATTTGATATCATGGTTGTTGTATTGAGTGCATTTTCTACTGCATTATTCCTTGAAACTTTTCCTCGAAATGATCCTCATATTGTGCTTCAGTGAACCAATGTATAACCCTGAAATGCTATTCTCATGTATCTAGTAATCCTTGTTTCTTTATTGTGTATTATTCTGGACCTAGATTCAGGAAGCTCTGTGTATTTCTTCGTAAGTGGGTTTGCTACGAAGGTTCCCAAGTGCGCACTAAGAAGATGCTTAAGTGCGATTCAATAAGGTATACTTAGGAAGAAAATTGTTGGTTCACCTGCGTGCCGATAGAGGTCACTACTGTGTTTCGTTTGGCCAATCAGAGAGCAGCAACATTATTCATATTGAAGATTTAGCGCTGGCTTATCGGAGCTCTACTGCCTCCTATTTACGTCGAATTTTCTTATAAAATTAGTATATTTCGAAGTAAAACAATGTTTTTTCAACTTCTACAGCCAGCACCGACATTGTAGTAAACAAATATGTTACATTTGTTGTTTACCTACGTAATTCTAAGAGATACTGTGTAGCTGTCCTTGTTGCTCGGAAGATGCGCTGACAATTATTGTATATATTTACTGAATTTACCCAAGGGCCACTAACTATCTAGTGACCTCGAAGAGGACAGAAAGCCGGCGGCTTGTTAAAGGGCCCGCCAATTGTCTTAATGATATTTTTTAGCTGGAATTTGGCATTTACGGCTTCAGCGGGTAGGCGGTTCCATGGGTTTATAGCCCTCTTGGTGGAAAAAAAAACAACTGTTTTCAGTCCTACTTGAGAGAACATACTCTCCAACACTATATCTGTGATTGTCCTGTTATCAGTGACTTCATACCAAATGGTATGAGGTATTTTGAGCTCTGTAATTACTTCATACACTCAGGAATATTGGAAGATATTCTTGTGCTGCACCCAGATTTTGCCAGTGGAGGCTAATAGATCAGCATTAAGTATTTTGTTCTCTCCTAATTCCATGTATGACTGGCCATCCTGTGAGGTGAGGATGTTGGGTGAGCTTGTACCTGGTTTTTGATCTACACTGTGTGGTCCTTTATACAGAATAGGGAAGCAGCACATTGCTGTGTATACCTAAACATGTTTAAAAATACATTGTTTGAGAGGAGTTTTGTAGAAACTGGTAAGAGTAATTATAATATAATGTTTCCATGATTCAGTTTCCATGACTCTTGTGAAAATTGCTTAGAGTTGTTTAGTCAGAGTTGATTTGTTTTTTGTATTGAGGCTGGTATTTTCTAAATTGATTTCATGTACAGTATGTCTAACCATCTTGTGAGATGGGAGTATTAGATAAACTTATAGCTAGTTTTTTATCTACACTGTGTAATATTCCATATAGAATAGGGTAGCAGCACATTGCTGTGTATACCTAATCTTCTTAATAAAAAAATCAGTAATAAAGATTTTAAAATATAGTTTGTATTATTACAAATACAGTACTGTATTATCCTTATTAAATCATGTTGACCATGGATCATTAAGATCTCATGTTGATATGTAATACAAGTCATATTTCTTTTTAACTGCTAATCCATGTTAATCATTCATTAAATTGTGCATTATGTCTCAATTTTTCACTTCCTTGGATATACTGTACAGTACAAAAAGATAGGATAAAAATAAACCAGTAATATTTCTTTCATTATATTTTTCATTTAAATAACTGCATCAATATTTTTACAGCTGACAGGATTTGTTTTCCCATACAGGTGCATTATTTGTTAAAAAAAATTGGTTTATTGTTACACACAATGGTGCTACATAGCCTTCCCAGCTTGGTGCCTTCTTTTAATACTTACTGATTAAAAAATAAATAATAAATACATTTTATTCAGGAAAAGTACATACAGTTGATTTACAAACATAATGTTGGATTTATAGGCAGAGCTAGTACATACAATACCTAAAGCCACTAATACTCATAGCATTTCGGGCAAGGTGTGGGGGGAAAAAAACATGGACTAAAACTTAATAGTAATCGGGATTAGGTATAAATTGTGTTGAAAAAAGGAATAAAAAATACAAAAAGGGGGTAAACATAGCATAAATCAGCAATTGCACATGTTGGTGAACAGCGAATATGAAAAGAAAGTTAGGATTGGCCTAGTTTCAAAGGAAGTAGCTAAAAGGTACTCATCAATGCTTACCAGTATCATAAGAAAGGCAAAACTTGCATATTATGTGAATAGATTCAATGAAGCAAAAGGCAACATGAAAAGCACTTGGAAAACTATCTCTAGTATCCTAGGAACTAAACAACACTCACATAACCAAATAAAACTCTACAAGGATGGGGGTATACCGTCAACTGACTTAGAAATGGCAAATGAATTTAATAGTTTCTTTTCATCGGTTGGTGCTAATCTTGCCAGTAAAATCCCACAGACTCAGACACATATTAACACATATCTCTCAGGCAGCTATCCAAACTCTCTTCTCCTTTCACCAATCAGCCCGGCAGATGTTGTGTCCATCATACATTCTCTAAAAACCAAGGCAGGGAACACCAGTGAAATTCCGTCCATTGTGTACAAGAGAGCCTCCCATGCCCTTGCCCCACCCATAGCACTACTGTTCAACAAATCTATAGAGTATCACACCTTCCCTGATATCCTCAAAAAAGCAAGAGTAACGCCAGTCCATAAAGGAGGCAATCCGGCGGACATAAACAATTATAGACCAATATCAAATCTACCCATTCTATCAAAAATATTTGAAAAAATTATTTACAAACGGCTCTATTCCTACCTCGTAAAATTCGACATACTCAGCCCCTGCCAGTTTGGCTTCCGGTCCCAAAAGAGCACCAATGATGCAATCATTAGTCTCCTTGACATTATCTACTCAGCCCTTGACAAAAATGAGTTTCCGATTGGATTCTTCATTGACCTAAGAAAAGCCTTTGATACTGTTAATCACAACTACCTCTTACTTAAACTCCAGCATTATGGAATCCGAGGCCTTGCCCTTGACTACATCCGATCCTATCTTAGTGACAGACACCAATATGTAACCATCAATGATACAACTTCTTCCACTCTACCAATTACCGTTGGAGTGCCACAGGGCAGCATCTTAGGACCTCTTCTATTTCTTATATATATAAACGATCTGCCTAATGTCTCTAATATTCTCAAACCTATATTGTTTGCTGACGATACTACCCTTATCTACTCAAACCTCAACCCACATACACTAAATAATGTTGTGAATAATGAATTAAAAAAAGTCCACTTATGGATGTCAACGAACAAACTAACATTAAACATCGAAAAGACTTACTACATCTTATTTGGAAGCAAATCATCAAATGCAATTCAGCTACAGATAGACAACATTAACATCAGTAATAAAAATGATGGCAAGTTTCTTGGCCTATTCCTAGACAAGAGACTCAACTTCAGCACCCACATTCAACACATAACTAAGAAAGTCTCTAAGACAGTTGGTATACTCTCCAAAATCAGATATTATGTTCCTAACTCTGCTCTCCTCTCACTATATTATGCACTAATCTACCCCTATCTTAATTATGGTATCTGTGCATGGGGGTCTACCACTGCAAACCACCTTAAGCCCATCATCACACAGCAAAAATCTGCTATCAGAATAATAACTAACTCTGCTTTCAGACAACACTCAGCTCCCTTGTTTAAATCCCTAAACTTGCTAAATATTAACTCCCTCCACACATTCTCTTGTGTCAACTACATTTACAAGACCCTGTTCTTAAATGCAAACCATGCTCTGAAACTCTCCCTGGACAGATGTAATAGGACCCATTATCACCACACCAGAAATAAATATCTCTTTGATATCCCCAGGGTCAAACTTAATCTGTGTAAACACTCTATGCAAATTAAGGGACCTAGTCTATGGAACTCACTCCCTAGTGAATTGAAAAACTGTAAAACTTTTGCCTTATTTAAAAGCAAAACCAAAAAGTACCTAACTTCATCTATTTAGTTTCCTACACTGAGCTTTAAATTTGCTCTGTACCTAGTGTTACCCAATCTCCTAATTTTTATGTAATATCAAACAAACTTATCATTGTGCTCATTGCTGTCTTCTTTTATGTGCTAGCCATATGCTGTATTGTGACTACCAATTTTTGTCAACTACCATTCAAGCTGTCATTGCAATCAATCTTATATTGTTTCTGCTGTATTGTGCCTACCAATTTGTTGTCAACTACCATTTTAAGCTGTCATTGCAATCAATCATAGCTACCTATGTGCTTTAATATACTGTACCTATAATTTTCTCTCATCTTCTTTTTTTTTCATTCCATGTAATCTGTTATCATTTTTTTTTGTCTATAAATTTTGCAAGTATTTACCTCCTTAAAATTTTCTTAGATTAAGGACCTGCCCGAAACGCTGCGCGTGCTAGTGGCTTTACAAGACTGTAATTACCATATTTGTATCCTCACATTCCTTATGTACATTCTTGTATATGCATAAATAAATAAATAAAGGTACATTGTAGCATGATTTGAGATTAAAGGATTTAAGACTAACACGTTTAGAAACAATAATAATAATAATAATAATAATTTTATTTAGGTAAGGTACATACATAAAGAGATTTTACAAAGTTTGTTGGCTTTATAGATAGAGCTAGTACATACAATGCCTAAAGCCACTATTACGCAAAGCGTTTCAGGCAGGAAAAACATTAATGACTAAAGCTTAAAACTAATGGGTAAAAAGAATAAGATGTGTTGAGTACAAATAAAAATAGAGGTAAAAGAGGGGGGAACATTGTTGAAAAAGCAGCACAAATACAATTACAAATTATTACAGAAAATTACATTCAAACAGCGTTGATTTGAAAAACAAAAAAACAAAAAACATACATGGGTTGACAACAGAGGGGTAAGGTGAGTTACAGGGAATTTATTAGGTATAGCTTCGTTTTTAACTTAAACTGGTTGAGAGAGGTACAGTCTTTAACATGGTTGGGAAGGTCATTCCACATTCTGGGCCCCTTGATTTGCAGAGCATTTCTGGTTTGATTAAGTCGTACTCTAGGAATATCAAAACTGTATTTATTTCTGGTGTGGTGCTCATGGGTTCTGTTACAACCTTCTATGAAGCTTTTGAGATCAGGATTGGCATTATAGTTTAGCGTTTTATATATGTATAATACACATGAGAGAATGTGCAGTGACTTAATGTCTAACATATTCAGAGATTTGAGTAGGGGTACCGAGTGATGTCTGGGGCCAGAATTGGATATTGTCCTAATAGCAGCTTTGTGTTGAGTAATTAGAGGACGTAAGTGATTTTGGGTAGTAGAGCCCCAAGCACAAATACCATAGTTGAGATATGGATAGATAAGGGAGTAATAGAGAGTCATCAGGGCAGGGCGTGGTACATAATATCTGATCTTAGAAAGACGCCCCCGCAGGAGGCTATTATTTGTTATGCACCCCATACTCAATCAGTAAGTAGTGGAGCAAAACATAGATTACATGGTCATAAAGTCTTAATCAGACCAATTCAATTCTATTTCTTTCTTTATTATGCACCCCATACCTATCCCGTGGGCGGTGGTGTAAAGGATTACAGAGGCACATAATCGGTTCAGGAACTGAACCCTCTAGTTCGTTTAGCTAAGCAAATAACAATTTGTGACGCTAGTTACAAAATTATTAATACTATATATACATGTACACACTCTCATACATACATGTACATATATATATACGTATACATATATACATACACATACATATCTACTAACCTACACAAATACACACATCAATAATCTTTGTGTCACAAGTGATCAACAAGAGGCTCACAACAGTCACTATACAAGGCACTTTACATCTATGGTGAGTCACACAGTTACTGTCTTGCTGCACACCCACTCAACTGGGCGGCAGCTTTACAGTCATGTGCTCCACACTCACCCAACTGGGCGGCAGCTTTACAGTCATATACTCCACACCCACTCAACTGGGCGGCAGCTTTACAGTCATGTGCAGCATTACCTACAGTAAGCAAATTTTGGATACTTCGCTAAGATTTCGAGCAGCACATCATTATGAATGAATTAGTACTTTCACATTTCTTGGACACTATTGATGGTGTTATCTCTAAATTCCGCGATTTTTTCACATTCCATTATATAATGACGCAAAGTAAGTGAATAGTTCTGCTGACAGAGTTTACATTTAGTCAAATCTACATCAGCAGTGGTCTAAGCCTAGCAGTGGTAACATCTAGAAGTCTGCTAACATTATTGGATGACCCATAGACGTGCGGTTCTTCCTGCATAATAGAATGATGATAGATGGAGTAACTGGTGTGAATTTCACTTTGCTTCAAGTCTCCGAAATTTAGTTGATGTTCCTGGGATATTGCTGCCCTCAGGCTGCTCAAAGGCAGTCCAAGTTTGTAATCAATTCCCTCTTTACGAGCAAAAGTCTTGGGAAACTCATCAGTTCTCAGTGGCTATTTTTACATTATCATTTACAACTAACTTAAGTTAAATAACAACCAGTAAACAGACTGCTGTTTTCTAATTCTAGTTCAGGCACTTCCTGGGATAAAACGCGAATATTCCTTGAGGAACTGTGAGGTGCTTATCTGTTTTTCCTCGTAACAGTCCCAAAGCTTCCACAAATGTTCCTGTTTCTCTTTATTGCCCTTGCGGCGACTGGACTTTAGCTTTTGATCAGAAACCAGTTGGTATTGCAAGGTTACCAGGGACGCCTCACGGAACAGTAAGGGGATTAAAATATATAAAGCCAAGTTGTCCCTCACTACCCTTTGATTCAGACGCTGGTGCCATCCTTCTACGTCATTGTTGGTCCTCACCAGTCGTCTAAATGCACACCAGTTCCCCAATTCCCACACACTGTTGCACAGCCACGTATTTTTTTATGTAATGAGTTAATTGTGTCGTTAAGGGTGGACTGCTAGCCGACTTTTCTAATTCAGCAAACGCCTTACAATTATGTAGAACATATACGTACCACATAAGTACGTGTGTGTTATACACGTACACACACACACACACACACACACCTTGTCAAAGACAAGACGAAGCGTGAAAAAGTTTAATGGTATGCCAATAGGCTAGTCCCAGGACTAAGAGGCATGAGTTACGAGGACAGGCTGCGAGAAATGCACCTCATGACACTGGAAGACAGAAGAGTAAAGGGAGACATGATCACTACCTACAAAATTCTCAGAGCAATTGATAGGGTACATAAAGATAAACTGTTTAACACGGGTGGTAGGCGAACAAGGGGACACAGGTAGAAACTTAATACCCAAATGAGCCACTGGGATGTTAGAAAGAACTTTTTCAGTGTCAGAGTAGTTAATAGATGGAATGCATTAGGCAGTGATGTGGTGGAGGCTGACTCCATACACAGTTTCAAATGCAGATATGATAGAGCCCAGTAGGCTCAGGAATCTGTACATCAGTTGATTGCCAGTTGAGAGGTGGGACCAAAGAGCCAGAGCTCAACCCCCGCAACCACAACTAGGTGAGTATACACACGCACACACACACGTACACACGCACACACACACACACACAGACACAAACATACACACACAAATGCCTCTATTCACCTTGCAGTAAATAGGAACCTGAAAGTCAGGAAGCTGCTAAAGGCTGCATCTTGGGGATGTGTGTGTGTGTTAGATAAAAATATATGTTGTTTAGATATGATGGAGGGAAAGGGGCCGAGAGTCGGTACATTAGACAACCGACGCTTAGAAAGGCGGGGTCCAAGAGCTAACAGCTAAATCTTGGAAATAATAAATTAAAATATTTAATACACACACATACATGTTTCACATGAATTTGGCTGAGGGCACACTGAGGGCTGATGGCCCCGTCGACGGGGCAGGAAGTCGGTGGTTGATCAAAGGCCTCCCACATCCTCCACATACCTGAGGATTATTCCGGCTTAATTTTAAACGGAAGTAATGTCTTGGTATTTACGGCTTCAGCGGGTGGGTGGGTCCGTGGGTTTATTACACTATGAGTGAAAACAATCGCCTATTCTCTATTTTATATTGCCGCTTGTAGAGCTAGAAGCTGTTGCCTCTTGTGTGCGTTGCACAAGGGGATTAATATCTGGATTAATATCTTTCAATATTTCCAGTATTTTTAAAGGTATCGCTTAAATACCGAAGATACTGTTATTGGACACCGCTTAATTGGCAATGTCTCAACAACGCAGGCTGAAGATGTGCGTGGCTCCTGCTATTGCAATGATCCTCATTTGCTTTTCAATGATGCGCCTTAGTTGTCCCCTCTCTAACTTACCGTTCTAAATACCCCTTCTCCATCTCTCGCAAACATTCCCCCTCATACATCTCCCCCCTTTCCTCCTGTCCCCCTGTCCCTCACTTTGTCCCCTTGCCCACATTTTCTGTCCTCTGTCCCCGATCCCTTTCCCCCTGTCCCCTTGTTCCCCCTTTCCATTTCTCTGTCCCCCTGTCCCTCTCTATCCCATTGTCCCTCTCTCTGTCCCCCCCGTCTCTCTCTGTCCCCCCGTCTCTCTCTGTCCCCTGTTCCTCTCTGTCCTCCTGTTCCTCTCTCTGTCCCCCTGTTCCTCCAGTCCCCCTATCCATCTCTGTCCCCTTGTCCCTATCTCTGCCCCCTGTCCCTATCTCTGTCCCCCTGTCCGCCCTTTCTGCCCCCCGGTTCCTGTCTTTCTCTGTCTGTCCCTGTCCCTCCCTCTGTCCCCCTGCCCACTCTATCCCCTGTCTCTCCTCTGTCCCCTCTCTCTTGGTCTCCTGCCCCCTCTCCTCCCTCTGTCCCCCGGTCCTCCTCTCTGACCCTGTCCCTCTGTCTTTGTCCCTCTGTTCCAGTCACTCTGTCTCTGTCCCTCTGTCTCTGTCCCTGTCCCCTTCTCTGTCCCTGTCTCCCTCTCTGTCCCACTGCCCCCCCCTCTGTTCCCCCGTCCCTCCTCTGGCCCTGTCCGTCTGTCCCTGTCCCTCTGCTCCTGTCCCTCTGTCTCTGCTTCTCCTCGTCTCTGACATTCTCTGTGTCAGCCTATCTCTCTGTCTCTTTCCTCGCTCTATCTCTGTCATTCTCTCACTGACTTTGCATATCCTTATCTATCCGTCTCTGTGTCTAACATTCTCTCCCTGACTCTGTCTATATCTATTTCTCTGTCTCGGTCTTCATCTCTTTCTCTCTCTTTCTCTCCTTACATACATACATACATACATACGTACATACATACATACATACATACATACATACATACATACATACATACATACATACATACATACATACATACATACATACGTACGTACGTACATACATACATACATACATACATACATACATACATACATACATACATACATACATACATACATTTATTTAACACATGTGGTACACGCACAAGGGGACACAGGTGGAAGCTGAGTACCCAAATGAACCAGAGAGATTATAGAAAGAACTTTTCAGTGTCAGAGTAGTTAATAAATGGAATGCATTAGGCAGTAATGTGGTGGAGGCTGACTCCATACACAGGTTCAAATGTAGATATGACAGAGCCCAGTAGGCTCAGGAATCTGTACATCAGTTGATTGACGGTTGAGAGGCGGGACCAAAGAGCCAAAGTTCAACCCCCGCAACCACAACTAGGTTAGTACATACATACATTCATAAGATATAAAACAGTGGAGGATTCCCAGGTAGAACAATCAACCACAATGCCCATTACCCCTTTACCCTGTTGTCCTTAACTACACAACTATACAAGAGTCATTAACACGTGTAATGGCTGATCCCCCATCACGATAGCATGAAGACCAATTGCCTGACCCGCAGTCCGTCTTGCTCCTCAAATAATTTTCGGGTTAACATGAAAACGTCTCTCGAGTTTATCTCTCTAATGTTGTTTTCCCATCTTTCATTTTATCAGTTTAGTTCCTTTATTATGCCCCAATTACTCATCCATTGAGCGGTAGTTAAACTGAACCCAAATTTAAAAAAAGTTCCTTTTGCTAAGCAAGCTACAGTCTTGATAAGTCAGATATATTGTTTGTTAACACATTTCTCAACAATGAACAGTCAGTTTTATCAAGCTAACATATCCTAACACAACGAGTGAGAGTATTAACTGGTCTAATTATTTTATTAGACCAGTATATATTATTAGATTATACTGGTATAATTATATATATATATATATATATATATATATATATATATATATATATATATATATATATATATATATATATATATATATATATATATATATATAGAGTGCCTGTTCATTACAACTATTTAACACTGGGAAGGGATCAGGATAAGGATTTGGGACGGGATGGGGAGGAATGGTGCCAAACCACTTGGACGGCGGTCGGGGATTGAACGCCTAGGACTGCTGCTCTGCATTTAAATTACTAACTTACCTGAGAGTCTATATCCCTACATGTCAATGTTTGTGTATACTGGTAATGTGAGGAACATACAGAAGATAAGGGTAGCTGAACACCACAAAATGCTGATGGACAACTTTTTTTAAAGTTGCATAATGAAATGTGTAAGTACTTCATTCATAATGATGTGCTGCCCGAAATCTTAGCGAAGTATCCAAAATTTGCTTACTGTAGGTATTGCATGCACATGACTGTAAAGCTGCCGCCCAGTTGGGTGGGTGTGCAGCAAGACTAGTAACTGTGTGACTCACTAACTATAGATGTAAAGTGCCTTTTATAGTGACTATTGTGAGCCTCTTGTTGATCACCTGTGACACAAAGATTATTGATGTGTGTATTTGTGTAGGTGATTAAATATGTATGTGTATGTATATATGTATATGTATATATATGTATATATATGTATATATATATATATATATATATATATATATATATATATATATATATATATATATATATATATATATATATATATATATGTACATGTATGTATGAGTGTGTGTACATGTGTATACAACATTAATAATTTTGTAACTAGCGTCAAACATTGTTATTTGAATTAGATAAACGAACTAGAGGGTTCAGTTCCTGAACCGATTATGTGCCTCTGTAATCCTTTACACCACCGCCCACGGGATGGGTATGGGGTGCATAATAAATTGAAATTGAAGAAATTGAAATTGCATAATACGGTTATTGACATTCAATAATAGTAAGATAAAGCAATGAGGACCAAATGGGAGACCAGTGATCAGATGAATATTACAGACTCCAGGGAAGCCTTCTCTTCTTGTATATAAATGAAAAAACAAATTCGTTTGTTTAATTCTAATGCTTGTAGGCGAGAACAGTTGTGAACGCCAGCTAGCGCACAAGTTCATGAGCGCCCAAAATACTTTTACACAAAAGACATGTACAGACAGGCGTGTGGCTTCTGACTTCTTTTTTATTGATTAATATTAATTATTAGGCGCTAACCTATAATAGTTATCATTTTATACATGTATAACTCTCACATAATAAATATAAAAGAAGTTTATCCAAAAACTGACAGAAGTGTTGTGTTTTGTGCGTTGTATCGTGTTTGTGGGCATTCGGGTGTGTTGTGTTTACGCTGGCGGGCGGCGTCCTTACCAACTCCGGATTATGTCTATTACATCACTAAACTTCATTTAATAACTATATGCCTGTTAAATAAAAGATTTTAATTGTTAATAGCATTATATTGTCGTTTTAATATGGAACACGTACACATATGCGAAACGTCGAAAGCTGGTGTCTCCGTGGTGCAGTGGTAAGACACTCGCCTGGCGTTCCGCGAGCGCTATGTCATGGGTTCGTATCCTGGCCGGGGAGGATTTACTGGGCGCAATTCCTTAACTGTAGCCTCTGTTTAACGCCTCTCTAATAGTTGGGCAGGGAAGGTCGGCCATCTTGGCGCGCGGATTGAACGCTCCTGGCTGGACTTTCTTTCCACACCTTACCTGGAACTCATCTTTAATTCAGCTGGCTTCTTTGGGCCAGTGTGTGCTCACTGCAGCTACCCAGGGGCTCACAGGACCGGGGGAGGCCGGAGCCTCCCAAATGGACGCCTCCCCGAGCGGGGGCGCCATGGATGTTGACAGCAAGTCCCAGAGAGGAAAACGTCTGCTAGAAGATGAGTCGGCTGATGCTGCCCCAGAGCGAGATGCTAAGAGGATATCCTCCCCTTCAGAAGACCTTAGTCTTGTGGTACCCCGTTCCTCGTTTGTGGTAGTCCTAATCCAGTCAGAATCAGGTCAGTGCGTCTTTGCAAATCCTCAGTACCTTAGGTGCAGCAATCGAGGCTTCCGTATTGTGGCCACATTGCCTGCCTGAGACCATACGTACCCTGGGTAGGGGTGCAGCACTCAAGCTACATATCAGAAAGGAGGCTCTATCACACATCTGTGTATCCGACATTAATAAGTTGGGGGACTGGCCTGTCAGGTGCCGACAGGTATTGTCGCAGGAGGAGGAGTCTCGGGCCCGGTATGGGAAGATTGGCCCAATTGACCAGAGTGTAGATGTGGATGACATCCAGGCCGCTCTGCAGGTATTAGGGGGTGCATCAGTGAGATTATTGGAAGTTACCAGGATTCGCGGAGCAGCAGGGCCGACATCCATGGTCCGTGTAAAGTTCGATGGGCACCTCCCTGACCGAGTGGCACTACACAGGACCTCGTATCAGGTTCAGCCCTACAATTTCCCTGTTTTACGATGTTACGCTTGTCATCTATTGGGCCACAGTCGCCTGACCTGCCGTAATACAGCACGGTGTGCAAACTGCGGCAAAACTGGCCATTCAGACAGAGATGACGGTGGGTGCTCTGCTGCACCCCGCTGCTTTTTATGCCATGGCCATCATAAGGTTACGTCTAAGAGTTGCCCTGTATATCTTGAGGCCCTCCAGTTGGACATCGATCACAAAACAGCGGGGACACCTCGACATGAGCTGTTCCAGAAGTTGCGTACCCTCAATCAGCCTATCGCTTCTTCTCGCCTCCAGGTTCCCCCTGGTCGGGCCTCTTCACAAGTAGGAACTAGCAGACGCTCTTGCCTGTCCCAGTCACATGCCACATACGCCCAGGTTGCTAATCGATTTTCCCTCCTGGGTAGCCTTGACACTGACGGAAACTCATCCACGGATACAGACATGGACGCTCAGTCTCGGCCGGAGCCTAGCACTCGTCACCCTCCTGCCTTTCCTCAAAGAAGCCAACACCGGCGTCGTCGACACACCCATCGATCAGGAGGTACTGCTCCAACAGACAGCCCTGATGATCCTCTGGTCCCCCAGGCACTTTCCGAAGGGATTGTGACACCGGGGGAACATGAGGCCCAGAGTGAGGCTCCCACCAGTCGCAGACGCCGTCAAGAGAGTTCGCGAGCCGACCACCGCTTTCGTCAGGCAGAGAGAAACATAGATCAACATCCTCTTGACTGGAAGTCATTGATACCACATATTTTACTTACTTTGTATGAAGGTTTTATGGCTTTTTCTAGTGGTTCCCCCTTTGGAGACGTCTGTGCACTGGTGGTCAAAAAGTTAGCTGTTGTATTTCAGGGATAATGGCGCCCCATCCTGAGAATACTGTGGTGTTTTGGAATGCCCGCTCCCTTTTTAAGAAGACGCAATTTTTACGCAATTTTATCGCCAGCGCACCACCGTTGATCGTGGGACTCTGTGAGACTTGGCTTACAGACGATCTTTCCTTCACAGTGCCGGGGTATTCTGTCTATAGACAAGATCGGCCAGTACGGGGTGGAGGGGGACTTGCCCTCTTGGTCAGGGCCTCAGTTCCCAGCTCCTTGCTCCGGATTCACTCCTTCCCGGGTGGACAT
This sequence comes from Procambarus clarkii, assembly GCF_040958095.1. Lineage (NCBI taxonomy): Eukaryota > Metazoa > Arthropoda > Malacostraca > Decapoda > Cambaridae > Procambarus > Procambarus clarkii. The sequence continues at coordinate 20,437,651 of NC_091161.1, read as the reverse complement.
TTAGAATTCTTGGCAGTGAAGGTCGCCCTCTCCCATGGGTGGGGCACCTTTGGAGTTCTGTATAACCCCTGTCTACCGGTAACGAAGAAGGAACTAGAACACTATTTTGGTCAGATCACAGACACCTGCCTCGTCATGGGTGACTTTAACGCTCGGCACTCATCATGGCAACCCATGCTATCGGGTCGCCACCACAACATGGCTGGCCGAGCCCTATTTCAGTTTCTCCTTGACTCCCCAGACCTCTCCTTACTGACTGCCGCCAGGTTTGGGAACTCGGATAGACCCGCTAAATGGCCATACTTCAACACTCGATCTTTGCATTGGAAGAGGCCCCTTCACGATGGCGCAGATATGGACCGGGCCGTACCTGGGTAGTGATCACCTGCCCATCGTCATCTCCTTCGGGGGCACTGTTCGTCCTGCTCTGACCTCCCGTAGATCCAAATGGATCTTCTCGGAAGAGGGGTGGCATGGCTATGAGGCGGATGACTGGTTGACCCTTCCCCCAGTTACTGCAGATCTCCATGGGTCAGCAGATGCTCTCTCAGAGTCCCTCTTCAGTGTAGGCTCTCGGCATTTCAGGAGGACTAGTGGCCAGACAACCAATCCTTCCCGCCGTGGGGCACCGTGGTGGACTCCTGAATGTCGGCAGGCAGTACTGGACCGGCGACGTGCGTGGAATTCGTGGCGGCGCCACCCTACTCCACTGCAGCGGCAGACCTTCCGCAGGGCGGACGCCAGGTGTAGACAAACAGTCCTCCTTGCCAAACGCAAGGCCTGGGCTAATTACTGTGCCTCTCTCCGATTCGACTCCTCCTCTGCGGGAGCCTGGGCCTTTGTTCGTAAGATGACAGGTAGATACTCCCGGCCTACCATCCCACTCAGAGACCCCAGTGGTAATGGGGGCCTAGGGGAAGTACAAATAGCCGAACTCTTGGCTGACCACTTTGAAGATGTTTACCGTTCCCCGCTCCTCTCTGTGAGTTCCATAGGTTGGGGCTCCCGACAGGGTATAGGACTAGCTCAGGACCTGGATCGCCCATTTACATCTGTTGAGCTGAAGGACGCTCTGTCACTCTCTAAGTCGGGCACTATGCCAGGGATAGACAACGTCTCATATGAATTTGTTCGGAGGGCACCCAAGAGCTTTCAGTCCCACCTCCTTTACTTCTACAACGCCTGCTGGTCCTCTGGTGTCTTCCCTGCCCCTTGGAAACACGCCATTCTTCTACCATTGGCCAAGTCAGGGAAGGATCCGTCTGTCCCGACTTCATATCGGCCCATAAGTTTGCTTCCATGTCTCGGGAAACTGATGGAACGTCTTGTTCACACCCGGCTACAATGGGTGGTGGAAACCTCAGGTCTCCTACCTGAGGGTATCAGTGGATTTCGGCCGGGAAGAAGCACGATGGACTGCCTCCTCTCCTTGGAACATCGAATAATGGACACTTATCGACGGAGAAGAGTGCTCCTTGCAGCATTCTTCGATATCAAGAGTGCATTTGACTCTGCTTCTCATTCTGCTGTCCTTCAGAGTCTGGCTCGACTAGGTCTCTCGGGTCCGGCGTTAAGGTGGTTCCAAAACTATCTACAGGGCCGCTCATTCAAAGTGGCGGTTGGTGGAGTCGTCTCTACGTCCCGCCCTGTCTCGCGTGGTGTCCCTCAGGGAGCGATTCTGAGCCCACTACTATTCTCTATTCTTCTGTCTGATCTCCCTGTATTCCGGGGGGTCCAGGTTTTAGCCTATGCCGATGACGTAACCCTCGTGGCGGATGGTGACACTCTCCTAGATGCACAAGGCTCCCTGCAAAATGCCGTGACTGTGTTCTCAGCAATTGTGCTGGGGAAGGGGCTCTCCATTAACCCTGTGAAAAGTTGCGTCATGAGCTTCACCTGGACCCGCCTACCAGACCAGCCAGTGGTGACCCTCGGGGGCTGTCGTCTCCCGATCGCTACCGAACACAGGTGGCTGGGGGTCGTTCTAGATGGCCCTCGGCTGACGTGGAGGCACCATGTCGACTACCTTCGGGCCTCATGCCTTCGTCGCGTGAACATCATGAAACGGGTCTCTGGTGCGGCTTGGGGGGCTTCACGGGAGTCGCTCCTAGCTCTCTACAAGGCCTTCATTCGTAGCAAGATCATGTATGCGAGTGAAGTCTATGGCTCAGCAGCAGCATCTGTCTTGGCAAGGCTGGATCCCATTCAAAATGGTGCCCTTCGCTCAGCGTTAGGAGCTATGCCCTCCTCGCCAGTTCTTTCCCTTCATGCCGAGTCGGGGCTATGGCCCCTGAGCTTTCAACGTCTTAATCTTGCCCACTGCCGCCAACTTCAACGGATAGTGCGTCTCCCTGCTACCCATCCACTTACTCGCCTCCAGCTCGAGGCCAACTGGTGGAATGTGCCGGCTGGACACTCCAGACGTCGTCAATTGCCTTTCGTCGTCCGGGCCTTGGATGCATATTCACAGTTTTCCCTTCCCGTCCCTGTACTCATCCCCGGCCCGATCATCTCACCGGTGCCTCCGTGGGCAGAAGAGATCATTCGAGTTTCTGTCGACTTTTCCAAGCCTCCTCGTCGGAAGAGAGATTTAGAGGGTTTGGCCCCTTTAATTTTTGCAGACCTACGAGCCTCCTTATACTCTGGATACTTAGAGGTTTACACGGATGGGTCCCGCAAAGATCAGCCACCATCTACATCTGCGGCAGCATACTTTGCTCCTTTTTCTTTCTGTCAGACGTGGAAACTCTCCCCTGCTCATTCGTGCCTGGCCGGGGAATTGTTTGCAATCTTACTAGCCTTACGACTCCTTCGACAAGTTTCAGGGCCCTCTGCAGTGGTTATCTACGTGGACTCAATCACAGCCCTACATCTGATATCATCTCGGCGTCCACGAGTCCATCGTCATACTGTGTCACAGATCCGTGGAGAACTGCTGTCATACTCTGTTACTCCAGGTTGGTCCATCTATCTCCAATGGGTTCCGTCACATGTCGGTATTAAAGGCAATGAGGTAGCCGACGCAGCAGCAGGGATGGCGCATGCTCTCCATGACACTACAAATGTGCCTCTAGACCTTTCCGAAATTCTCCCGCAACTCCGGGCGGCTTGCCTCGTGAGTTGGGAGGCAATGATGGAGCCAGCACTCAGGTCCTCCTCTTTGGCGGGTCTACGGGAGGATTCCTCCCTGCGTCCATGGACTCGTCATCATTCTCGACTCCTCGACACTGCCATCACTCGTCTCCGGATTGGGCACACTTGCCTGGCCGCACATCTCCATCGTCTACGGCTGGTAGATTCCCCATATTGCCAGTGGTGTCCGACCCAGGAGGATACAGTGGAGCACCTTCTACTTCACTGCCCTCGATTTCATAGCGCTCGCGTCAGACTACAGAGTTCCGTTCGTAGGCTGAATATTCCCCGCCTCACAGTTCCCGTTCTCCTTGACGGGGCAGGTGCGAGAGACGAAGACGTCCGTCATGACATCCTTCGCCATACCTTCCGCTTCATCCGTCATGTCCGCGGCCTGAAGAGACTGTAAAATTTGTCGCCTGAGGAGATTGTAGGGTCTATGGCCTGAAGAGACTATAGGGGCCCCATCCCTTCGCTATTTCCCGGTATCGGGCAGCCGGGGCGCATCCGATCCCACGATCGTCGTCGCCCCTAAATCAACACAACAACATACATCACTAAACTTCATTTAATAACTATATGCCTGTTAAATAGAAGATTTTAATTGTTAATAGCATTATATTGTCGTTTTAATATGGAACACGTACACATATGTGAAACGTCGAAAGCTGGTGTCCGAAGTGGTAAAAATATTAGTGTGCGATGTTGTCAATGTACGGAGTGTCTTGTATCCCCAGGAACATCAACAAAGCGGTCAGTTTGTGGTCCGTGCAGTCAGCAAGAAGACAAACACTTCATGCAGTCACGCAAATATTATCGTAAGTAAACACTTATATTTTATAATATTATTAGATTCTGGTGCTGGCTATAGTGCTGGTGTATTAAGAGGTGAGGAGCAGTGGTGGTGTATTGAGAGGTGAGGGGAAGTGGTGGTGTATTGAGAGGTGAGGGGCAGTGGTGGTGTATTGAGAGGTGAGGGGCAGTGGTGGTGTATTGAGAGGTGAGGGGCAGTGGTGGTGTATTGAGAGGTGAGGGGCAGTGGTGGTGTATTGAGAGGTGAGGGGCAGTGGTGGTGTATTGAGAGGTGAGGGGCAGTGGTGGTGTATTGAGAGGTGAGGGGCAGTGGTGGTGTATTGAGAGGCGAGGGGCAGTGGTGGTGCATTGAGAGGCGAGGGGCAGTGGTGGTGCATTGAGAGGCGAGGGGCAGTGGTGGTGCATTGAGAGGCGAGGGGCAGTGGTGGTGTATTGAGAGGCGAGGGGCAGTGGTGGTGTATTGAGAGGTGAGGGGCAGTGGTGGTGTATTGAGAGGTGAGGGGTAGTGGTGGTGTATTGAGAGGTGAGGGGCAGTGGTGGTGCATTGAGAGGCGAGGGGCAGTGGTGGTGTATTGAGAGGCGAGGGGCAGTGGTGGTGTATTAAGAGGTGAGGGGCAGTGGTGGTGTATTGAGAGGTGAGGGGCAGTGGTGGTGTATTGAGAGGTGAGGGGCAGTGTTGGTGTATTGAGAGGTGAGGGGCAGTGTTGGTGTATTGAGAGGTGAGGGGCAGTGCTGGTGTATTGAGAGGTGAGGGGCAGTGCTGGTGTATTGAGAGGTGAGGGCCAGTGGTGGTGTATTGAGAGGCGAAGGCCAGTGCTGGTGTATTGAGAGGCGAAGGCCAGTGCTGGTGTATTGAGAGGCGAAGGCCAGTGCTGCACATACAGTATATAAAAACAGCATAATATTTTAATCACAAGCAGGGTTTCCTAATGGCTCCTTGAGATTTATGTGCAAAGTACTTAACCCAGTTATAAGTTCCAAATCATGTGTGTTGTATTATTAAACATCTCTTTAGAAAGCTGATTTATGTTATTTCTTAGTGTTCACTACTACTAGGTAATGATAAATATGTATCTCACTGATATATTAATTATATTCAGTTATTACAGATGATTTTGATGCTGCCAACCAGAGATGCATAGCTGTGGAAAACATGTCTGAAGTGGAAACTTAAAACGAAGCTTCAGATATGAAGCAAAGAATGCCAAGAATAACAAATGTAAGCATTGAAAACCTAGTTCAGTAATGAAAAAAATTCACAAAATTGACATACTGTGCATTATTTCATCTCATTGTCAATCATATTTAATGATTTTTTGTTTATGGAGTAATCTTTGCTATGTTGATAGTGTTCGTTGTGTGTCTGCAGGTGCATTCATTGTGTGTGTATGATGCCAGGTGTTAAAGTATTATTTCTTACTCGTTCATGCACTCATTTAGATGTTTGGCCTCGATGAGGTTCAGTCTTGTGTGGCACGTTTCTGTTGAAATGTAGTCTTTTCGAGACTACATTTCAAATATTACCTAACATGCATGGCTACTCCCTCTCCTTGTCTAATATATCTATCTGTGTGAAATAGATTAAATCCATTTATTCGATATTCAGCTAATAGTTCTCTATTTTCTACATTCATCCATTTTTTGGTAAGTGCAATAATATGTATTGTTTCATTGCAGATAAGAGATTCCAGATTTCCGAAGTACTGAAACGCACACCATAAAGGCTTGGTGGATCTAGGTGCAAGGTAAAATAATTTATTTACTTGTATAGTATATATTTTTAGCTAATTATCAGTATATAAAACCACAGGACTTAATTTTATCAGTGTCAAAGACAATTACATCTTATTCATAAATACCATTATATACCTCACTTGTGGTAACATATACACACATTAAGTGTATTATGTAGTATTATCTGTAATACAACTAATTTTCAGAGCTGCTCTGAAAATAATACTCTTTAAAAAAGTGTTTCTTAACAATAGCATTTCGTTACAATATATCCATAATCAACTGTATCAAACCCTATTACAGGTAAAACCAGTAGGCTTTCTACTGTATTTTATCAAACCCTTATTAGAATAATAGATCTTGTAATGATTTTGCAAAAATAGTGCCATATACTATTTTTAAAATATTATTAAAAAATTTACCGATATGGTGCATTCGGATGACAAACCAAATTTTTCACTTTTGACAATTGAGCACCTGCTACATCCAGATTCCAGGGAGGAAAGGAAGGACGATCTTTGGAATCATTACCTAAGTAGACAGGAAAGCTCATTTATCAAAATTCATTAACATTATACATATTTGGATCAAAATAGAAAATATAAACGGAAACTCCGAAACTCGGAAAAATCCAGATGACATCTACAAACAAATCCCCTTTTCCTAGTTCTGCATCTCTCCTTTGGAATAAATTTTGTTGTGCCTTTATCATATATTTCACAAAACTTGACATACATCTCATTCACTTCATGTCCTAACAGCAAGTGTTTGTCAAATTCCTTAAGGAAATATCAGAGTTCTCCATAATGACCTCTCCACAAATCAGGTTTTTCAACTGCTTCAAGCTTATTTTCTAACAGATTATAATGCATTGCATACTTTATTCCCCAAAAGACATGGTCACTTTTACCCAAGGGAGGGAGGTACTGAATGACAAATATCTCTTCCGCTTTCCTTGTAAATATAACATCCAGAATGGAGGGAACATCCCCTTCCTTCATCCTCGTAGCTTGTTTAACATGTAGAAACATGAATGTTTACAGGATGAGGTTTACAAATCTACAAGTCCAAAAATCCTCTGTTCTAACTTAGCAAAGCTTAGCTTAGCCTACTATATTGAACTTTAACTTTATAACAAAACCAATCAAAAGGGTTTGCAATAATATTAGTTGAAAAATTCTACCATTTTTGTTTTTCAGTGTTAATAGTAAAAATGCTTATGTTTTTATTGTTAAATTTCAAAGTAATATCAGTTTGAAGATATTTAAGAATAAATATGGCTAGGTCCCTTTAGTGTATAATTGTATATTATCCACCAAAATATTCACACAAACAAAAATTGTTAATTGTAACATAAACTTTTTCTAGTATGTGTCCTGAAGTAAATTTCTATCAAACCTCACTGGAAAATTCATTGGGGTTGTATGTTTATTGTTAGTATGATATACAGTCTACTGATCAATTGAACTTGGTACTATTTATCATCCAAATGCACCAATATGTCTTCATTCTTCCCAGATGAAGGAACTAGGTAACGTTCATCATCTGAATGCACCATCTGCAATGCATCATCTGAATCTTTTCCCACACTCATGACACACGGGAGGTTTATCAGCTGTATGCACAATCCTGTGAGTTTTTATAAGTCGCAGACGATTGAATCCCTTGCCACACTCGGGACATTCATGAGGTTTATCATCCGTATGCACAGTCATGTGACTTATTGTACTGGAATGTTTCCCAAATCTTTTCCCTGCATTCAGCACACTTGAAATGTTTAGCACATGTTTGTAGTGTCCTATGCACATATATATATATATATATATAGATTCAGATTCAGATGTTTATTCAGGTAAGGTATATACATACAAGTGATGTTACATTAATGGATTGATATATAGATAGAGCTAGTACATACAATGCCTAAAGCCACTATTATGCAATGCGTTTCGGGCAAGAAAAACATTAATATCTAGAACTTAATACTAATTGAGCATAAAGAATAAAAAGTGTTGAGAACAAATACAAATAAAGATAAAAAAAAAAGGGGGGAACATGACTGAAAAAGCAGCACAAATACAATAGGTTGACAAACAGTGTTGATTAAAAAAAAAAAAAAAATAAGACATGGGTTGACAATAGAGGAGTGAGGTAGGTTACAGGGAATTTATTAGGTAGTGTTTAGTTTTTATCTTAAACTGGTTGAGAGAGGTACAGTCTTTAACATGGTTGGGAAGGTCATTCCACATTCTGGGCCCCTTGATTTGCAGAGCATTTCTAGTTTGATTAAGTCGTACTCTAGGAATATCAAAACTGTATTTATTTCTGGTGTGGTGCTCATGGGTTCTGTTACAACCTTCTATGAAGCTTTTGAGATCAGGATTGGCATTATAGTTTAGCGTTTTATATATGTATAATACACATGAGAGAATGTGCAGTGACTTAATAGTCTAACATATTCAGAGATTTGAGTAGGGGTACCGAGTGATGTCTGGGGCCAGAGTTGGATATTGTTCTAATAGCAGCTTTGTGTTGGGTAATTAGAGGACGTAAGTGATTTTGGGTAGTAGAACCCCAAGCACAAATACCATAGTTGAGATATGGATAGATAAGGGAGTAATAGAGAGTCACCAGGGCAGGGCGTGGTACATAATATCTGATCTTAGAAAGAATGCCCACAGTTTTTTTAACTTTTTTTGATATATTTAGAATGTGTCCCTGGAAATTCAGCTTGTGGTCAATGAGAATGCCAAGGAATTTGCCATCTAATTTGTTACAAATTTGGGTATTGTTTATTTTGAGATTTATTTGACTAGAGGATTTATTGCCAAACAGAATATAGAAAGTTTTGTCAATGTTAAGGGTGAGTTTGTTGGCAGTTAGCCAAAGATGGACTTTATTTAGCTCAGTATTTACTGTGGCATTTAGAGCAAGAGGGTCAGGACTGGAGTAAATGAAGGTTGTGTCGTCAGCAAATAGAATTGGTTTGAGGTGTTGGGAGGCATTTGGAAGGTCATTAATGTAGATGAGAAAGAGGAGAGGGCCAAGTATGCTGCCCTGAGGAACACCAATGTTAATGGGTAGGGTGGGAGAAATTGTATTATTCACAGAAACATATTGGAGCCTGTCAGTAAGGTAGGACTCGAGGTATTGTAGGGAGTGTCCTCTGACTCCATAATGATGTAATTTAAGAAGAAGGTTATGGTGGTTGACAGTATCAAAAGCTTTACGCAGGTCCACAAATAACCCAACAGGGAACTCATTTTTATCAAGAGCTGTATGAATCGAGTTAAACATACTAATACGTGCATCGTTAGTGCTTTTTTTGGGTCTGAAGCCATATTGGCAAGGGCTAAGTATATTGAGTTTGGCTAGATATGAGTAAAGCTGCTTATAGATTAGTTTTTCAAAAATTTTTGACAAGTTTGGCAGGATTGATATAGGTCTGTAGTTGTTAACATCTGTGGGATCACCACATTTGTGGACAGGCGTTACTCTCGCTTTTTTTAGAATATCTGGAAAGGTTTGGAGTTCAAGTGACTTGTTGAAGAGCAAAGCAATAGCAGGGGCTAAAGATCTGGAGGCTTTTTTGTAAATTAAAGTTGGTATCTCCTCAAGGGCACCAGACTTGGTTTTAAGGGAAAGGATTATCTCATTGATGTCAGTGGAGTTAATAGGCTTTAGGTACAGAGACTGTGGATAGTTACCTGTAAGATAGTCCTTAATGTCAGTACTGGAAGATGGAATATCATTTGCAAGGGATGAACCAATGGAAGAGAAGAACCTATTGAACTCAATAGCAGAATCAGAGGCTGAAAGCTGACCATCGTTATTAGACAGGAGAGTCGGTTTGTTATTTAAAGATTTCTTTGATCCCAATATTTGTGAAATTGTGCTCCAAGTTTGTTTAATGTTGCTCTTTGGGTAAATTTATCTTCGTAGTATTTAGTTTTGGCTCGTCTAATTATCTTAGATAGCAATAATGAGTAATTCTTTGAGAATTCTTTGGAGACAATTCCTAACCTATACTTCTTCTCAAGGTCGTGTTTTTTGTTAATGGATTTAAGTATTCCCTTTGTAAGCCAAGGATTGTTAAGCCTTTTGCTTGTGACTTGTTTTGTAAGCCTAGGACAGTGGGTGTTATAAAGGCTAAGAGTTGTTTGTAGAAAAGATTGCACTGCTAGGTTGATGTCCCCTCTGTTACCTAACTCAGACTCCCAGTTGACATTATCAGCAGCAGTTATAAAATTGTTTATAGCAGTTTCATTGTGCAGCCTAAAGCTTAACTCCCTTGTTTCTAGAGGTGGTTTGCTAATGTTAGTTAAGAGAAATGTGGGGTAATGGTCTGTAGTGCTATCGGTGATTATACCTGAAGTAAGCGGAGAGGTTATGTTGGTCCAGATGTGATCTAGAGTCGTGGCAGTGCTATCAGTGATTCTAGTAGGTCTAGTGATTAAGGGTATGAGGAAGCAGGAATTCATACAGTTGAGGAAGCTAACAGCAGTAGGGTGTTCTGGCTCGCAGAGGTCAATATTAAAGTCCCCTGCGATAATTAGGTGGTTTTTGTTCAGTCTGTTATCAAGTATTAGATTTCTAAGGTTTGAGTTGAATTCAGACACATCAGTGTTGGGAATTCTATAGACTGCACCCACAGACAGGACAGACTCGGCACCCTTGACTCTGAAGCTGGCGAAGATATACTCCCCATAGCAGTCTCTAGTTCTAATTTCTTTTAAGCATGTTAGTTCTTGGTGGTAGTAAAGAGCAGTGCCACCACCTCTCTGAAGTTGACGACAGTTGTGAATTGCTGAGTAGTTAGGCATGTTAAAGAGTTGAGTAGTATCCTCTTTCAACCATGTTTCAGTAAGTATAATAAAAGAGAATTTGTTGCCAATAGTTTCAATCAAGGCACTAACATCATCGAAGTGTTTACCTAGGGATCTAACGTTCAAATTGATTACAGAGATATTGTGATTATGAGTTAATACATTGTTTACATCATGTGCTGCAAAATATCTGCAATTTAGATCATTAAAGTGATTATTGTCATAGATAGTGGATAAGAGGTTAAGTTCTTGGTCTATACTTGTCTGCATAAAAAAAGCTGATTGCAGGAAAAACAAGGAAAGAAAGGCAAATTACAAGGTAGAAATAAGCTATAAAATAGGGAAAAATATATACACAATACTGTACAAAACAAACACAAAATGAAAAAAAAAGAAAAAAAAAAAAAAGTTAGCTTACAAGGGGCTTTGGGGGTACAATGGAGTAAGGGAGTATGGCTAGGCTAGGCAACCTAGGTAATAAAAGAGATTAAAGAAAAAACATATAAACATGGACTATACAAAACACAAGATATAGAAATACAAAACAAAAAAATATAAGCAAGACTAAGCAATACAAAAAACAAATTGAGCAAAAATGAAAAAAAATGAGGTAGATTGCTTACGAGTACTCTCAGGTACACTGTAAGTAACAATTTGCAATTTGAGATGCAGGCAAAGCCAGGGGTACAATGGAGTAAGGGAGCATGGCGAGGCTAGGCAACCTAGGTAATAAATGAAATCAAAAGAAAAGTTGAATAATAAACATAGGCAAATTTAAGCTAATGATTAATAACTATAGATAGTTCAGTTATGACTGTATAATTAAAAAGACCTGAATAACTACTTAATACACTCAATTAAATAATTTCCTTAAATGACTAGGTAAGAGTAAGTTAAAAATTAAGTCAGAAAATTAAACAAGGAGACTTAGGATACCTAGCCCCACTAGTTGACAGGGGGTTAATTAAGTTAATTCATTGGGAGTGATAAGGTGAGACAAACCACATAGGGAGAGGAAAGTGTTGAGGTTTTCTTCTTTAGTAATTGTAAACATTTTGCCCTCTGCGGTTTTTCTCACCTTTATCAGACCATCTCTAACGAAGCACTGATGAATCGCATCTGGGTTTTGTTGACGGATTTGACGCAGGCGGTAGAGGAGTTGCTGTCTGTTCCTGGTCAAGCACTCGTTGATGTATAATCCCTTCCGTTGGGATGCAGCTGTCTGGACTAGATGGGATTTCGTGAACTGGGAAGACAGCTTCAGGCAAATTTTCCGTTGGTTTTGACCTGATGGATTCTTTTTGCCTACTCTGTAGGCAGCAATAACGTCAGTTTTGTTTAGACTGAGCTGCAATTTGTTTCTTAAGAGATCCTGAGCTATTTCGACACAATTTTCACCTTCATGTTCCACAGGTATATCTTGGGACGACACGATAACAGAGTCTAGCAGCTTTTGCTGGTCTTGTTCCTCCTGGGAGACGGAACGTTGGTCTGAAAATGTACTGATACATGCTGTCATTTTGCTGAGAGCTTCCTCCTGTTTTTTTATGGCTTCATCAGTTTTCAGAAGGTTGTTTTCCTCACGGAGATCATTCAAATCATGCTGTAGTTGGTCTTGGCTAGCCTTGCAGTTTCTAATATCCTCGCGGAGGAGGGTTATTTCTTGTTGTTGTTGTTGGAGATTAGCGCGGTTCGCTAGATTCTCATTGAGAAGACTCAAGATGATAGTATTTTGTGACTCGAGGACTAGGCACAACTTTTTGAACCACTGATTCTCGGTCCAGTTAGTGAATTCCGGTGAGGGACCGGAAGCTCGCTTGAGTTGCTTATACTGGGATGCTAGCATGTTCATAGGAGAGGGTTGAGAGGACTCTGCTCCCTTGCTCAATGGGGTGGAGGGGAGGGCAGCCCCGCCACCCCGGACCCCAGAGCTTCCAGACGGAGAAACACGGATATTGTTAGAGTTGGCCGGGATGGATGCCTTGTTAAGGGGTTTGTTGCCCTTATTTCCCTGCACAGTCACATTTTTAGGAGACATGATTGGTTAGAATGGACTGGGGGGTATATGTTGTGAAGAAACTTGCGTCAGGCAGCGCGGTGGCGGCAGCATGCACTGGTACTCACAGCCGTAGAGGATTGTTTTGAAACTTATTTGAGATGGAATGAGTTGATTTTGGTCTGTTACTTTGGTTTTGCTATAACATGCTTGGACTCCATGTACTTAGCTGCCTGTGGGTGGCGGTCTACATCATCTGGCGTAAGTTTAAGGGCTGATATACAGCTTAGAGTGAGGAGCGTAGCGTGCACGTATACTACGTAGCGAGCGTAGAGTCCTATCTGATACCTATATATATATATTTATGATCAATGTTCCCTACGGGAATCTTAATTTTATGATGAATAGGAAAACCAGGGATATACTGAACATCTTGTATCAGAATCTTTACTTTAAAAAACATAACGTTTCGAATACTTCTCGTATTCATCATCAGATCTAAAAGAAAAAACAGAAATCACAATCAAATAGCTGGTAAACAAAGAACTCATACTGAATATAATTGCCTATCAAAGAAAGGAAAATGCTTAAAAAACAAAACACTTAAGCGCACTTAAGTGATCAATACAAATAAAACTTATTAACTGTCACATATATTAAAACTTATTTAAAATCCATTAACTACAAGATGAAATTTATAACTACTAAAACAAACAATTCTATTAAACTTACGTGAAGTGACCAGAAGTGAAACTTGATACCTAACACATGGATACTAAACACTATAACAAATATTTATATAATGACTACAAATCTACAAAAAATGTATGTAAAATACAAACAGAATAAACGACAATTATAAAGTACTAACCAAAATCTTATAAAAAACTCAAAAATTAAATAAAATTAAATACCAAAAAATGTATTATATATCCTAAATAAAAGATTATATTAATGTACAATGTTAAGACTTGAAATAAGTAAGAAAGGGCAAAGACATGGTAAACTAAACAAAATTAAACTACCAAAATAAACAAAAATCATATTACAGGGCCTACTGTGCACTATACAGTGTACAATTGAACAGCTGAAAGGTTGTTATTTAGCAGAGGCCGCAGCTCCTTTATATATAAGGATTCCATTACTCTCAAATCTGACTGGCCATTCATACAAGTGTCCAGAATTTTAAAATCAGATTCCAGCAGAGAATGATCAAACTCATAACAATGGTTTCTAATCTCCGAAAATGCTGGTTTAGACAATGGTAATCCAGTCCTAAAAGATAATCCCCGGTGCTCAAGTATCCTAATCTTAAAGTTCCGAATGGAACTCCCGACATATCCAGCATTACAGCTGGAACAATTATACATATATACGACATTTGAGCACAAGGGGGTAGGCACTTTATCTTTAAATTTAAAATAAGAGCCTATGGTATTTGTGTTGACAAAAATAAATCTAAAGTCTACTTGAGGATAACACTGCTGCAACAGTCTCCTCAAACGACTCCTTACAGAAAAGCTAATACTGCCATAAAATGGTAATTTAATATATTTAAGATCCCTTTCCACTGTAGTAATCCTACACGATGGGTGAAACTTGAGTTTTGAGTTTTTTATAAGATTTAGGTTAGTACTTTATAATTGTCGTTTATTCTGTTTGTATTTTACATACATTTTTTGTAGATTTGTAGTCATTATATAAATATTTGTTATAGTGTTTAGTATCTATGTGTTAGGTATCAAGTTTCACTTCTGATCACTTCACGTAAGTTTAATGGAATGGTTTGTTTTAGTAGTTATAAATTTCATCTTGTAGTTTAATGGATTTTAAATTAGTTTTATTATATGTGACAGTTAATAACTTTTATTTGTATTGATCACTTTAAGTGCACTTAAGTGTTTTGTTTTTTAAGCATTTTCCTTTCTTTGATAGGCAATTATATTCAGTATGAGTTCTTTGTTTACCATCTATTTGATTGTGATTTCTGTTTTTTCTTTTAGATCTGATGATGAATACGAGAAGTATTTGAAACGTTATGTTTTTTAAAGTAAAGATTCTGATACAAGATGTTCAGTATATCCCTGGTTTTCCTATTTATCTTAATATATATATATATATATATATATATATATATATATATATATATATATATATATATATATATATATATATATATATATACATACACACACACACACACACATACACACACACACACACACACACACACACACACACACACACACACACTCACTCACTCACTCTGTCTCCACTCGATCATCCGGACTATATGGGAAGGACCCGCAGCCGGATTAGCACGTTTTTAAGATAATGGTACTTTTTCACCTACGAGTCCAAAACTAACCATTTCCAACTATTTTTATACTACAAATAACATAATTTGAATAGACATGCCACATATAATTATTAAATATTCAACTAGAAACCTCAACTTACCTTTTTGTTGTTCGTCTTCTTGATTGATGACTCATCTTGAAGTTAAAAATTCTTGACAATTTACGTAACTTATAGTAACGCAACACTAAAATTAACACTTAAAATTACTGTACAGTTCATTAGGCAAAGTTAGTTCTCACTGTCTGCTGAGGATGCCTCACTTGTTGAAGGCGCTTGGGTTGCGCGTGCCGCCTCACTTGTTGAAGGCGCTTGGGTTGCGCGTGCCGCCTCACTTGTTGAAGGCGCTTGGTTTGATTTTCGTACCATATATGAATCAAGTGTTGCTTGCCTTCTGTGTTCACTGGCCAGTTGTATGATCAGCTCTTTTGTTCGCCTAAGGTACGGATACATGTTTCCAACCTCTGGATGAGCACAATTTGATGAAAAATTTATTAATCCGTCAACATACGTCATGAGTACACTGTATTTCGTGGTCATTGGTGTTGGTTCTTCACTGCCTTCATCCTCTTCGTCCACCTCACCAGTAACAGACTGTAGAATCTCGTCTTCACTCATCACACCATATCCTGGATCATTGGCATCTTGTTCAAGCCAATCAACCACATCCTGTCTTTCTAAGTTTTCGCCGGCATTTCTAAACATTCCATGGATTTCATCTGTAAATCCTTCAAAATCCATTTCTTCATCCTCCTCATTTCTGACCGTAGACGTGAGGAGTTTTTTCCAGGAATTTTTCAAAGTCGATTCCTTTAATTCACTCCATACCTTGGCCCAGTTATAGACGGCTTCCTTGATTGTATAGTTCTTCAAATTCTGAAGGTTTTTTTTAGCCCTGTTATCCACACCGAGTTCAATATCTTCCGGAAGAGGCAAAACCACCAAAACTTCGTTTAGCATTTTTTTGGTGTACAACCTCTTCGTAGCACAGATAACTCCCTGATCCATAGGCTGAATGAGAGAGGTTGTGTTAGGAGGAAGTGCCATACACATTATCTTGCCATCATGTGAGGTTAACGTGTCAATTCTGGGGTGGGCAGGCGCATTATCAAGCAACAGTAAAGCCCGAACTTCGCTTGGCCTTATTTTGAGTTTCTTAATTTGATAGGCACGAACTTCCCTGCAGAACACGTCATGAAACCAGGAAAGAAAGATCTCCTGTGTAAACCATGCATTTTTTGAGTTATAATATTTGACTTGCAGTCTGTCCATGCAATGTTGCAAGGCTCTTGGTTTCTTAGATTTGCCAACAATTGCACACGTGATTCTGTCTGTGCCGTCGGCATTCGCACACATCATGGCTGAGAGCCTGTCCTTGCAAACCTTACGTCCTGGCACACAACCCTCACTCCTCATTGCTAGAGTTTTTTCTGGTAAACTCCTCCAATACAACCCAGTTTCATCTGCATTATAAATTTGATACGAATAAATATTATTTGCCACAATATATTCTCGTAATTTACGTTTAAATGGTTCTACACTGCTTTCATCTGCACTCAGTTTTTCACCGACAATTTTCCTCTTCACAATATTGTGCCTACCCTTGAACCTTGCAACCCACCCTTCACTCGCTTCGAAATTCTTTATTCCAAGGCTTTCAGCAAATCTGCTTGCAGCATTTTGTATTTCTGGGCCGCGAATTGTCACGCCAGCTGTGCGGTGCTGAGCAAACCACTTGTACACTGCCTCATCCAACTGCACATGCGTCGAAGTTTTCATAGTTTTTCTATTACAACCTCTGCTAGTGCTTGCACCTTCACTTTCACAGGTTGAAATGAATTGCATAAGTTTCTCTTTTTGTTTCCTTATATCAGAAACAGTACTAGTGCCTATATTATATTCCTTGGCAACACTTGAGGTCGACCGGCCATGTTCACAAAGTTGTATAACACGTAGCTTGTCCTTAAGTGTTAGGACAACCTTCTTCCTCTTACCACCTCCAGAACGATTCATGCTGCTACCAGACATAGTCTTGGCCAAAAATGTTCAAAGTTACTATGAAAATAAAAAAGTTATTTAAAAAAATATTTCACTAATGGCGCGGCACTGTGGTGTAACACGAGGCTAGAGAGCACATGGCTTGACCAGGCCTGGATGGGTCCAGTCGGGGCAGGGAGGAGGCACGTTACGTAGGCCGCCAGGAGGAAAAAAAAATATATATTTTTGAAGGAAACTTCAGCCTGTGCAAATTGTTTTTAGGAAACTTGTATGGAATTTTTTATTACATAATTACTAGTATTTCTTTTGATTTTGGCTATGATGAATTGTTCTAAAATTTATAGTAATTACTGTACTGTAGTGTATAGGCCACTCCCCATCCCCCCCCTATTCCCCCCAGGTGGTCCCTCCCAACGCTCCCCTCTCTCCCGACACCACCCACCCACCCCACCCCCACCTACACCATGCGCCTCGAGTCTCGGGCAGACGGGATTAATACCGTATGGCCCGCCTCATGTTTTCATATACGGACAAAGGCACGATTATCCGGGCGACTGACTGGATAGTGTAATTTCTGCAGAAAATTAACCGGGCCCCAACATTTTATCCGACTAAACCTGCTTTAATCCGGTCCCTGTGGCTATTTTGGCCGGATATTGTGATAACTTTATCCGATCGCGATTTTGGCCGTATAAGGGCGTTTTCCGGATGTTTGAATCCCGGATAATCGCGGGGTTACAGTATATATATATACAGTATCCACTCAATTTAACGGCCTATATGGGGCTGTACCCTGGTCGTTATTTCCGGAGTTCTGGTATTTCCGAAGTTAAGATGTCGGTAATTTTTCAAGTAACATTCAGGTTGTTGTCTCCACTCGACTATCCTGACTATATGGGAAGGACACCCAGCCGGATTATCACATGTTCCGGATAATAGTACTTTTTCACCTATTGAGTCCAAAAGGGACCATTTCCGACAATTTTTATACCACACGCATGATTTGAATTGACACACTAATTAGTGTGTGGGGCTGGTGCATGGGTGGTTAGCTGCCTAGCTGGTAGGTGGGCAGGGAAAGTGGGTGGGCAGGGATAGTGGGTGGGCAGGCAGGTGGGTGGGTGGGCAGGCAAGTGGGTGAATAGGTGGGTGGGTGCATTGACAGGTGGGTAAGTGGGCATGCAGGCATGTGGGTAAACAGGTGGGTGGGCAGGGAAGTGGGTGAACAGGTGGGTTAAGCAGGCAGGTGGGTGTGCAGGTAGGTGGGTGGATGGATTGACAGGTGGGTAAGTGGGCGTGCAGGCAGGTGGGTGGGCAGGGAAGTGGGTAAATAGGTGGGTGGGTGAACAGGTGGGTAAATGGGTGTGCAGCCAAGTGGGTAAACAGGTGGGTGGGCAGGGAAGTGGGTGAACAGGTGGGTGGGCAGGGAAGTGGGTGAACAGGTGGGTGGGCAGGGAAGTGGGTGAACAGGTGGGTGGGCAGGGAAGTGGGTGAACAGGTGGGTGGGCAGGGAAGTGGGTGAACAGGTGGGTGGGCAGGTAAGTGGGTGAACAGGTGGGTAAACAGGTGAGTGGGCAGGGAAGTGGGTGAACAGGTGGGTGGGCAGGGAAGTGGGTGAACAGGTGGGTAAACAGGTGGGTGGGCAGGGAAGTGGGTGAACAGGTGGGTGAACAGGTGGGTAAGTGGCGAGACTGGACGACACGTGTGATCTCCTGCCTGGTCAACCCCCCCTCCCCCACCTCACGCCAGCCTTCCCATCTCCCCTCCACATGTGTCGACAGACACGTGGGTGTTGACACGCGCTGTACGATGCGCCGTAAGTTCTGTTAAATCCCATTTTATTTTATTGTAAATATTTAAATGAATAAATAGCAAACCAAATACAGTACTGTACTGTTCATCTATTATAGTGTTATTTAATTAATATTCGGAACTAGCTCTCCACAGCAATAAGAAAACAATATATTTCTTGCAACACCGCCAACGCCACCTTCGTTAGGCTTAAGCGAGTCCCATACACACCACAATAGTTTTTCCTCCTTCCGTGACCAACTCCCTCCCTTCCTGACCAACTCTCTCCCTTCCTGACCAACTCCCTTCCTCCCTTCCTGACCAACTCCCTCCCTCCCTTCCTGACCAACTCTCTTCCTTCCTGACCAACTCCCTTCCTCCCTTCCTGACCAACTCCCTTCCTCCCTTCCTGACCAACTCCCTCCCTCCCTTCCTGACCAACTCCCTTCCTCCCTTCCTGACCAACTCCCTTCCTCCCTTCCTGACCAACTCCCTTCCTCCCTTCCTGACCAACTCCCTTCCTCCCTTCCTGACCAACTCCCTTCCTCCCTTCCTGACCAACTCCCTCCCTCCCTTCCTGACGAACTCCCTTCCTCCCTTCCTAACCAACTCCCTCCCTTCCTGACCAACTCCCTCCCTCCCTTCCTGACCAACTCCCTCCCTCCCTTCCTGACCAACTCCCTCCCTCCCTTCCTGACCAACTCCCTCCCTTCCTGACCAACTCCCTCCCTCCCTTCCTGACCAACTCCCTCCCTCCCTTCCTGACCAACTCCCTCCCTCCCTCCCTGACCAACTCCCTCCCTCCCTAACCAACTCCCTTCCTGACCAACTCCCTTCCTCCCTTCCTGACCAACTCCCTTCCTCCCTGACCAACTCCTTCCCTCCCTTCCTGACCAACTCCCTCCCTCCCTCGCCAACGCCCTCCCTCCCTAACCAACTCCCTTCCTGACCAACTCCCTTCCTCCCTGACCAACTCCCTCCCTCCCTCCCTTCCTGACCAACTCCCTCCCTCCCTCCCTTCCTGACCAACTCCCTCCCTCCCTCCCTTCCTGACCAACTCCCTCCCTCCCTCCCTCCATCAATCACTGCCTCCCATCCCTCCCTCCCTCCCTCCATCAATCACTGCCTCCCATCCCTCCCTCAAGGCCTTGGAGGTCGGTGGCCTGTTGCCACGTGAGGGGCCGCCGATGCCAAAACAAACTCAATACCGACCTTCCATAATATCGACCGCCAGACTGGTATATGAGGGTCCAGATACCGATCTCCTAAACCGGTCGTTATTACCGGCAGATCGGTATAAAAGAGGCCGTTAAATTGAGTGGATACTGTGTATATATATATATATATATATATATATATATATATATATATATATATATATATATATATATATATATATATATATATATATATATATATATATATATATATATGTCGTACCTAGTAGCCAGAATGCACTTCTCGGCCTACTATGCAAGGCTCGATTTGCCTAATAAGCCAAGTTTTCATGAATAAATTGTTTTTCGACTACCTAACCTACCTTACCTAACCTAACCTAACTTTTTCGGCTACCTAACCTAACGTAAGCTTAAAAGATAGGTTAGGTTAGGTTAGGTAGGGTTGGTTAGGTTCGCTCATATATCTACGTTAATTTTAACTCCAATAAAATAAAATTGACCTCATACATAATGAAATGGGTAGCTTTATCATTTCATGATAAAAAAATTAGAGAAAATATATTAATTCAGGAAAACTTGGCTTATTAGGCAAATCAGGCCTTGTATAGTAGGCTGAGAAGTGCGTTCTGGCTACTAGGTACGACATATATATATATATATATATATATATATATATATATATATATATATATATATATATATATATATATATATATAACTTTAGAAACACTTTCCCACCAGGAGACTCGAACCCTAGCCAGCACAGAAGCCTTCCAGCAACTGGCATAACAGGTATGCCTTAACCCACTCCACCACCTGCTCAGACCCTTAAAAGAGATGGTAATTTCGGAGTATTTAACACTCCAAAGACCACCACCTCCCAAGAGCACTAGAGCAAGTGAGGGGCCATTTTTACGTTTTTTTCATCAAGTCCCTGTTAATATGGAAGAACACTGTGTCTATGCTTAAGGCACAACTCTCCTAAACACGAGAGTGAAGTATACAACTTTAGAAACACTTTCCCACCAGGAGACTCGAACCCTAGCCAGCACAGAAGCCTTCCAGCAACTGGCATAACAGGTACGCCTTAACCCACTCCACCACCTGCTCAGACCCTTAAAAGAGATGGTAATTTCAGAGTATTTAACACTCCAAAGACCACCACCTCCCAAGAGCACTAGAGCAAGTGAGGGGTCATTTTTACGTTTTTTTCATCAAGTCCCTGTTAATATGGGAGAACACTGTGTCTATGCTTAAGGCACAACTCTCCTAAACACGAGAGTGAAGTATACAACTTTAGAAACACTTTCCCACCAGGAGACTCGAACCCTAGCCAGCACAGAAGCCTTCCAGCAACTGGCATAACAGGTACGCCTTAACCCACTCCACCACCTGCTCAGACCCTTAAAAGAGATGGTAATTTCGGAGTATTTAACACTCCAAAGACCACCACCTCCCAAGAGCACTAGAGCAAGTGAGGGGTCATTTTTACGTTTTTTTCATCAAGTCCCTGTTAATATGGGAGAACACTGTGTCTATGCTTAAGGCACAACTCTCCTAAACACGAGAGTGAAGTATACAACTTTAGAAACACTTTCCCACCAGGAGACTCGAACCCTAGCCAGCACAGAAGCTGGCTAGAAGCTATATATATATATATATATATATATATATATATATATATATATATATATATATATATATATATATATATATATATATATATTATTAAATATGACCGAAAAAGTAAGATTAATAATTCTAACACGAATTTTCTCAATATTTCGTACATTACGCTTCACTGTTGGAGTGAAGTCTCCAAAGGAATTTGTGGACTTACTGCGGGGCACACGGGCCACAGGGATAAGAGCCTCGTTGGACGTAGAATCGCTGTTTACCAACGTACCTGTGGACGAGACAATCGGAATGATAGCCGACAGAATATATCGTGATCCAGCCTGTACTCCTCTTGACATGCCAGAAAGTATTCTGAGGAAACTACTCCAAGCTTGTACTAAAGAGGCACCCTTCTTGAGCCCGGATGGGCACATGTATAAGCAAGTAGATGGGGTCGCCATGGGTTCTCCCCTAGGTGTCCTGTTTGCAAACTTCTACATGGGTACCATCGAGCAAAAAGTCTTAGTCGACATGAACTTGAAACCGGCCATATACTGCAGGTATGTTGACGACATTTTTACACAGGTACCTGATGTCAGACATCTGCAGGAGCTGAAGGAGGCATTTGAGCAGAGTTCCGTGCTGCGTTTCACTTACGAGACGGAAAAGGATGGGAAGCTGCCTTTTCTAGATGTAACAGTCATGGAAAAGAGCGGAGGTTTCCACACTGCAGTCTACACTTAGGAAACAAACATAGGAATGTGCCTAAATGCCAACAGCGACTGCCCTGACAGGTACAAGAGGAGTGTTGTTAACGCATACGTCGACCGTGCTCTCAGCCACAGCTCAGAATGGAAGCAAGTCGACGAAGAACTTTGTAGGGTAAGGCAGGTTCTAGTCAATAACGGCTTCTCCAATGGTTTCATCGAAGACATCATAAGAAGGAAAGTGAAAAGCCATGCAACCTCTGAAGAGACAACTAACACAACACCTATACCCCCTATTAGACTATTTTACAGGAACTTCTTTTCCACAGCTCATAAAACGGAGGAAAGGGTCCTGAAAGATATTGTTAATAGAAACGTTATCCCTACAGACAAAAATCAGAGGATACAACTGACGATTTACTATAAAACCAGAAAAACGGCCAGCCTACTCATGAGAAACTCTCCAGACACAAAACAGAACGCTTTAAAAGAGACTAACGTCGTCTATGCCTTCAAATGCCCACTTGGGGACTGTAAGCTCCAAAAAACCCAGTATATAGGCAAGACAACAACATCTCTTTCCAGGCGTTTAACAATGCATAAGCAACAGGGCTCCATTAAGGAACATATAATCTCTTCCCATAACCAAACCATCGCCAGAGAAATCCTAGTAAACAACACAGAAATCATCGATAGATACAGCGATAGCAGGCGGCTTGACGTTTGTGAGGCGCTACACATCAAGAAGTCAACACCAGCAATCAACAGCCAATTATTGCACAACTATATTCTACCCACCTCAAGACTCCGCTCCAATATAGAAGCATCAAGAAATATGGACCAATAGGCTTTCTACAAACACTTCTATTCAATACCCATTGTTTCTGTTCTGTCTTGTGTTGATACTTTTAATACCCTATTAATATCCCCTCATGTTCTGTCTTGTGTTAATGCCACATCATCCCTCCCACCTCACTCAAATGTAGATATAATAGCAGAGATACGTAAGTTCTAATCAGTTGTGTATTTGTGAAGTCTTTGAAAATGTAATAAGTTTTACGAAACGCGCCCGTGTCGCGTCAGACTAGAAATAAAAATGAATTTTGGAGAAGTGATTTTTTATTTACCTCCAACAGTGAAGCGTAATGTACGAAAGATTGAGAAAATTTGTGTTAGAATTATTAATCTTACTTTTTCGGTCATATTTAATAATATATGTCTACAGGAAAGACTGCTACCAAAATATACTTATATATATATATATATATATATATATATATATATATATATATATATATATATATATATATATATATATATATATATATATATATATATATATATGTCGTACCTAGTAGCCAGAACGCACTTTTTGGCCTACTATTCAAGGCCCGATTTGCCTAATAAGCCAAGTTTTCCTGAAATAATATATTTTATCTAATTTTTTTCTTATGAAATGATAAACCTACCCATTTCATTATGTATGAGGTCAATTTTTTTTTTCTTAGAGCTAAAATTAACGTAGATATATGACCGAACCTAACCAACCCTACCTAACCTAACCTAATCTATCTTTATAGGTTAGGTTAGGTAGCGGAAAAAGTTAGGTTAGGTTAGGTTAGGTAGGTTAGGTTGCCGAAAAACAATTAATTCATGAAAACTTGGCTTATTAGGCAAATCGAGCCTTGAATAGTAGGCTGAGAAGTGCGTTCTGGCTACTAGGTACGACATATATATATATATATATATAAATATATATATATATATATATATATATATATATATATAAATATATATATATATATATATATAAATATATATATATATATATAAATATATATATATATATATATATATATATATATATAAATATATATATATATATATATATATATATATATATATAAATATATATATATATAAATATATATATATATATATATATATATATATATATATATATATATATATATATATATATATATATATATATATATATTGTGACGGTAACGCGTTGGTGTTCGGCTGTTTAAGGCTAGGGGTATGGCCTCGTCACATAGTTATAAAAAAAAATAGAAAAACTGGAACTTCGTCTGTGGTAAGGTAAGGAGAAGACACACAAAACACAAGTAAACTTTAACAATGAAATTTTAATTACGTTAAATAAATCAAAACATGAAAAAATGGACAAACAAATTCGTATAATAAAATCAATCAATCAAAATAATAAGAATACTTAAATGACACAATGAAAAGTTACGTTAAGGCAAAATAATAAGAAGTGCAATACAAAATTAAATGGGAGGTGCTGGAATATTGGCTTTAAGCCACCACTTCTCTCAGTACACGCTAGCGTCTAGCCGGGAGGAGTGGTAACAACGAGAGCACCGAATATTCTGAGGTCTGAGGTCGTGGCGACCCCAGACATCAAGTAGTATGGGGGGGGGGCGAGTGCAGGTGCAGCCAGACCGGCGACCAATCAGCGGAGCCGGTAGCGATCAACATGTAGTTTGGTGGTTTGAGTCCGAACAGGTGGCTGGCTGCAACGTTTTGCGCTCTGGCAAGCCTTGCTGGTGTTGTTGTCGTTGTTGGACATGTCTTCCATAGTCGTTTTATATAATTTCAACGACGTAATTATGGAGGGAAGAGCAGGCTCAATCTCTTGAAGGAGATTATCGTCACAACTCTCCCCCGAAGCCTGCGGTTCTGGAAGAAGTACGTCGTTATGTGGTGGAGTAATGGATGGAGTCGCTTCTACTTCATAAACTCTGGAGAGGGCATCGGCTAAGATGTTGTCAGACTCTTGGTATAGCGTGTCTCCAGGTTGAATTTCTGCAGGTAGCAAGCCCATAGTAGAAGACGTTGAGATGAGAAGTGGGCGTGCTGCAGGAGGTGTAGGGTGGTGTGGTCCGTATTGATGGTGGACCGAGCACTTTTCAGGTATGGAGTGAAGTGCTGAAGCTTCAGGATGAGGAAGAGTAGCTCCTTGCCAATTGTTCCGTAGATCCTTGTAGCAGTAGTCGCTGACAGGTGTATTCTTCTCGCCTCGTTGCTGCATCACGACACCACCAACGTCGGTACCATTGGCGTCGACATGGAGGATGAAGGGCTTTTCTGACGAGGTGAGAGTGGAATTAGAAGAGGGCAAAGGAGCACGATTATTATCCTGAAAGCATTTGGGAAGATCATTAAGGATTTCGGAATTAGAAAGCGCTGACTCCTTGTCAGTGCTTTCGGGAGGAGAAGCTGGGAAGGTCTCACTGTGGATGTAGGGTTCTGTGAAGGTAGAACAATTAGTCAAGACAGTGGGAGGAGTACCATTATATTGCTTCAGGAGGTTGACGTGGCACAGCTGGGTCTTCCGCCGCCTATCTGGAGTTTCTATTACGTAATTGTTATTATTCCTGCACTCTTTGACGCAGTAGGGTCCTGAAAACCTGTTTTATAAAGGTGAACCTGGGATAGGGAAATAGGCAAGGACGAAGTTTCCCGGCTTGAATTTTCTTACTTTGCTGGTCTGGTCGTAATGAGTCTTCATTCTCACCTGGGCTTTCAATAGATTATCATGGGCAAAGCGGTGGACTCTCTCTAGAATGTGTTGAAGGTTTTGAAGAAACTGGGGCACATTCTGATGCTCACTGAAGGTGGCATCTCTGAGAGAGTCTTTGAAAGCCTTAAGGGGAGTACGGCACTTACGGCCGTAGAGCATCTCATAAGGAGATACTCCTAGGGACTCATTGGGGAGACTTCTGAAAATACACATTATAAGGTCAATCTGCTTATCCCAATCCTTCGAGGTTTCACTACAAAACTTTTTCAAGAGTGCTTTGATGGTCTGATGACTACGTTCAAGAGAACCCTGTGAAGCAGGATGATAGGGGCTGGACAATACCTGTTTGATGTTGAACTCCTCCAGTGTCCTTTTGAAGAGATCACTGGTGAAGTTGGTGCCACAGTCACTTTGAATCTCCCTGGGAAATCCGTATTGAGTGAAGATCTTCAATAGATGTTTGATAACCGTAGCAGCCGTGATGTTCTTCACTGGAACTGTTATGGGAAATCTGGTGGTAGGACACAGGATGGTTAGGATGTAGGCGTTACCTGAACTGGTCCGAGGTAAAGGACCAACACAGTCTATTATGAGTCTGTGGAAAGGTTCCGCAGGCACCTGTATGGGAATCAGTGGTGCTCTGGGAATGGAGACGTTCGGTTTGCCTGCCATCTGACATGTATGACACTGTTTTACGTACTGTTTGACGTTATTTACCATACCTGGCCAGTAGTAGTCTTGACGAATCCCATGGTAAGTCTTGTTGAAGCCGTAGTGGGAGAATGCTCCGTGGGCATTCTTGATAATCTCTTGAAGGAGATTATCGTCACAATATATATATATATATATATATATATATATATATATATATATAAATATATATAAATATATATATATATATATATAAATATATATATATATATATATATATATATATATATATATATATATATATATATATATATATATATATATATAATATTTGTATATTTTGGTAGCAGTCTTTCCTGTAGACATATATTATTAAATATGACCGAAAAAGTAAGATTAATAATTCTAACACGAATTTTCTCAATCTTTCGTACATTACGCTTCACTGTTGGAGGTAAATCAAAAATCACTTCTCCAAAATTCATTTTTATTTCTAGTCTGACGCGACACGGGCGCGTTTCGTAAAACTTATTACATTTTCAAAGACTTCACAAATACACAACTGATTAGAACTTATGTATTCTCTGATTTTATATCTACATTTGAGTGAGGTGGGAAGGGTGATGTGGCATTAACACAAGACAGAACAAGGGGGGATATTAATAGGGTATTAAAAGTATCAACACAAGACAGAACAGAAACAATGGGTATTGAATAGAAGTGTTTGTAGAAAGCCTATTGGTCCATATTTCTTGATGCTTCTATATTGGAGCGGAGTCTTGAGGTGGGTAGAATATAGTTGTGCAATAATTGGCTGTTGATTGCTGGTGTTGACTTCTTGATGTGTAGTGCCTCGCAAATGTCAAGCCGCCTGCTATCGCTGTATCTATCGATGATTTCTGTGTTGTTTACTAGGATTTCTCTGGCGATGGTTTGGTTATGGGAAGAGATTATATGTTCCTTAATGGAGCTCTGTTGCTTATGCATCGTTAAACGCCTAGAAAGAGATGTTGTTGTCTTGCCTATATACTGGGTTTTTTGGAGCTTACAGTCCCCAAGTGGGCATTTGAAGGCATAGACGACGTTAGTCTCTTTTAAAGCGTTCTGTTTTGTGTCTGGAGAGTTTCTCATGAGTAGGCTGGCCGTTTTTCTGGTTTTATAGTAAATCGTCAGTTGTATCCTCTGATTTTTGTCTGTAGGGATAACGTTTCTATTAACAATATCTTTCAGGACCCTTTCCTCCGTTTTATGAGCTGTGGAAAAGAAGTTCCTGTAAAATAGTCTAATAGGGGGTATAGGTGTTGTGTTAGTTGTCTCTTCAGAGGTTGCATGGCTTTTCACTTTCCTTCTTATGATGTCTTCGATGAAACCATTGGAGAAGCCGTTATTGACTAGGACCTGCCTTACCCTACAGAGTTCTTCGTCGACTTGCTTCCATTCTGAGCTGTGGCTGAGAGCACGGTCGACGTATGCGTTAACAACACTCCTCTTGTACCTGTCAGGGCAGTCGCTGTTGGCATTTAGGCACATTCCTATGTTTGTTTCCTTAGTGTAGACTGCAGTGTGGAAACCTCCGCCATTTTCCATGACTGTTACATCTAGAAAAGGCAGCTTCCCATCCTTTTCCGTCTCGTAAGTGAAGCGCAGCACGGAACTCTGCTCAAATGCCTCCTTCAGCTCCTGCAGGTGTCTGACATCAGGTACCTGTGTAAAAATGTCGTCAACATACCTGCAGTATATGGCCGGTTTCAAGTTCATGTCGACTAAGACTTTTTGCTCGATGGTACCCATGTAGAAGTTTGCAAACAGGACACCTAGGGGAGAACCCATGGCGACCCCATCTACTTGCTTATACATGTGCCCATCCGGGCACAAGAAGGGTGCCTCTTTAGTACAAGCTTGGAGTAGTTTCCTCAGAATACTTTCTGGCATGTCAAGAGGAGTACAGGCTGGATCACGATACACTCTGTCGGCTATCATTCCGATTGTCTCGTCCACAGGTACGTTGGTGAACAGCGATTCTACGTCCAACAAGGCTCTTATCCCTGTGGCCCGTGTGCCCCGCAGTATGTCCACAAATTCCTTTGGAGACTTCAGGCTGAAGGCGCAAGGAACATAAGGAGTCAGCAGGCCGTTGAGTCGCTTCGCCAGTCTGTACGTGGGTGTGGGTATCTGGCTAATGATTGGCCGAAGTGGGTTTCAAGGCTTGTGCGTCTTGACATTTCCATACGCATATCCAGGTTTATATTCCCCAATGATCTTTGGCAGGTGGAGTCCGGATTTCTTGGCGTTCACAGTTTCGATCAGTTTGTTGACCTTTGCTTTTAATTCGGCTGTAGTGTCCTTCGTTACCCTTTGGAACTTAGTTTGGTCAGAGAGTATGATGTTCATTTTCGCCAGATATTCGTCTTTTTTAAGAATGACATATATTGACGACTTGTCACCTCTCCTGACAACTATCTCCTTGTTCTCACGAAGGCTTTTAGCTGCCGCTTTAAGCTCGGGGGACAGTATGGTGCTTCTGTAGTTGCCTCGATTCTTTCCTCCTTCTGCAATAAGTTCTGCTTGTAAGGTATCTTTGGTAGTGACCTTCTTTTGTGTCTCGAGGTCGAATATGTCGTCCAACAGAATTTCCAACTCTACTTTCCGGGCCATTTCACTCGGTCTGGACATAACATGACAGTTTATGCCCAGATTTAGGAGAGTGACTTGGTCCTCAGTGAGGTTTATTCCTGCAAGGTTCAGGAAGCCATCTCTTGGTCGTGGAATTGCCATAGGTCCTCCATATAATGTTGTTAGTTTCTTGATAATCCTTGTTTCAGTGCTGAGGTGATGTTGGTCTGTGAGGATGTCGAGGTGTTGTTCAATGCGGGTACGGATACTATGGTCGATGTTGCTATTTCTCCACTCGTTTGTAGCATGAAGTAGTTGCGTTTTGTTGTCTTTGATTTCATTCTCTGCCTTGTATATCTGATCACGAATCAGATCCTGGCGATATTTTATCGTGAAGGCTTGATTCCTTGCTGCTGGGTCGTGCACTTTAATATTAGTATATTTTGGTAATTTTGGAGAAGTGATTTTTGATTTACCTCCAACAGTGAAGCGTAATGTACGAAAGATTGAGAAAATTCGTGTTAGAATTATTAATCTTACTTTTTCGGTCATATTTAATAATATATGTCTACAGGAAAGACTGCTACCAAAATATACTAATATTAAAGTGCACGACCCAGCAGCAAGGAATCAAGCCTTCACGATAAAATATCGCCAGGATCTGATTCGTGATCAGATATACAAGGCAGAGAATGAAATCAAAGACAACAAAACGCAACTACTTCATGCTACAAACGAGTGGAGAAATAGCAACATCGACCATAGTATCCGTACCCGCATTGAACAACACCTCGACATCCTCACAGACCAACATCACCTCAGCACTGAAACAAGGATTATCAAGAAACTAACAACATTATATGGAGGACCTATGGCAATTCCACGACCAAGAGATGGCTTCCTGAACCTTGCAGGAATTAACCTCACTGAGGACCAAGTCACTCTCCTAAATCTGGGCATAAACTGTCATGTCATGTTATGTCCAGACCGAGTGAAATGGCCCGGAAAGTAGAGTTGGAAATTCTGTTGGACGACATATTCGACCTCGAGACACAAAAGAAGGTCACTACCAAAGATACCTTACAAGCAGAACTTATTGCAGAAGGAGGAAAGAATCGAGGCAACTACAGAAGCACCATACTGTTCCCCGAGCTTAAAGCGGCAGCTAAAAGCCTTCGTGAGAACAAGGAGATAGTTGTCAGGAGAGGTGACAAGTCGCCAATATATGTCATTCTTAAAAAAGACGAATATCTGGCGAAAATGAACATCATACTCTCTGACCAAACTAAGTTCCAAAGGGTAACGAAGGGTAACACACTACAGCCGAATTAAAAGCAAAGGTCAACAAACTGATCGAAACTGTGAACGCCAAGAAATCCGGACTCCACCTGCCAAAGATCATTGGGGAATATAAACCTGGATATGCGTATGGAAATGTCAAGACGCACAAGCCTGGAAACCCACTTCGGCCAATCATTAGCCAGATACCCACACCCACGTACAGACTGGCGAAGCGACTCAACGGCCTGCTGACTAATTATGTTCCTTGCGCCTTCAGCCTGAAGTCTCCAAAGGAATTTGTGGACATACTGCGGGGCACACGGGCCACAGGGATAAGAGCCTCGTTGGACGTAGAATCGCTGTTCACCAACGTACCTGTGGACGAGACAATCGGAATGATAGCCGACAGAGTGTATCGTGATCCAGCCTGTACTCCTCTTGACATGCCAGAAAGTATTCTGAGGAAACTACTCCAAGCTTGTACTAAAGAGGCACCCTTCTTGAGCCCGGATGGGCACATGTATAAGCAAGTAGATGGGGTCACCATGGGTTCTCCCCTAGGTGTCCTGTTTGCAAACTTCTACATGGGTACCATCGAGCAAAAAGTCTTAGTCGACATGAACTTGAAACCGGCCATATACTGCAGGTATGTTGACGACATTTTTACACAGGTACCTGATGTCAGACATCTGCAGGAGCTGAAGGAGGCATTTGAGCAGAGTTCCGTGCTGCGTTTCACTTACGAGACGGAAAAGGATGGGAAGCTGCCTTTTCTAGATGTAACAGTCATGGAAAAGGGCGGAGGTTTCCACACTGCAGTCTACACTAAGGAAACAAACATAGGAATGTGCCTAAATGCCAACAGCGACTGCCCTGACAGGTACAAGAGGAGTGTTGTTAACGCATACGTCGACCGTGCTCTCAGCCACAGCTCAGAATGGAAGCAAGTCGACGAAGAACTCTGTAGGGTAAGGCAGGTCCTAGTCAATAACGGCTTCTCCAATGGTTTCATCGAAGACATCATAAGAAGGAAAGTGAAAAGCCATGCAACCTCTGAAGAGACAACTAACACAACACCTATACCCCCTATTAGACTATTATACAGGAACTTCTTTTCCACAGCTCATAAAACGGAGGAAAGGGTCCTGAAAGATATTGTTAATAGAAACGTTATCCCTACAGACAAAAATCAGAGGATACAACTGACGATTTACTATAAAACCAGAAAAACGGCCAGCCTACTCATGAGAAACTCTCCAGACACAAAACAGAACGCTTTAAAAGAGACTAACGTCGTCTATGCCTTCAAATGCCCACTTGGGGACTGTAAGCTCCAAAAAACCCAGTATATAGGCAAGACAACAACATCTCTTTCTAGGCGTTTAACGATGCATAAGCAACAGGCTCCATTAAGGAACATATAATCTCTTCCCATAACCAAACCATCGCCAGAGAAATCCTAGTAAACAACACAGAAATCATCGATAGATACAGCGATAGCAGGCGGCTTGACGTTTGCGAGGCACTACACATCAAGAAGTCAACACCAGCAATCAACAGCCAATTATTGCACAACTATATTCTACCCACCTCAAGACTCCGCTCCAATATAGAAGCATCAAGAAATATGGACCAATAGGCTTTCTACAAACACTTCTATTCAATACCCATTGTTTCTGTTCTGTCTTGTGTTGATACTTTTAATACCCTATTAATATCCCCCCTTGTTCTGTCTTGTGTTAATGCCACATCACCCTTCCCACCTCACTCAAATGTAGATATAAAATCAGAGAATACGTAAGTTCTAATCAGTTGTGTATTTGTGAAGTCTTTGAAAATGTAATAAGTTTTACGAAACGCGCCCGTGTCGCGTCAGACTAGAAATAAAAATGAATTTTGGAGAAGTGATTTTTGATTTACCTCCAACAGTGAAGCGTAATGTACGAAAGATTGCGAAAATTCGTGTTAGAATTATTAATCTTACTTTTTCGGTCATATTTAATAATATATAATATTTATATATATATATATATATATTATTAAATATGACCGAAAAAGTAAGATTAATAATTCTAACACGAATTTTCTCAATCTTTCGTACATTTCTTTTCACTGTTGGAGGTAAATCAAAAATCAATTCTCCAAAATTCATTTTTATTTCTAGTCTGACGCGACACGAGCGCGTTTCGTAAAACTTATTACATTTTCAAAGACTTTAGTTTACAAATACACAACTGAATAGAACTTACGCATCTCCGATTTTATATCTACATTTGAGTGAGGTGGAAGGGGTGATGTGGCATTAATCAACACAAGACAGAACAAGAGGTGGCATTAATTGGGTATTAATTTCATCAACACAAGACAGAACAAGGGGTGGCATTAATAGGGTATTAATTTCATCAACACAAGACAGAACACGAAACAATGGGTATTGAATAGAAGTGTTTGTAGAAAGCCTATTGGTCCATATTTCTTGATGCTTCTATATTGGAGCGGAGTCTTGAGGTGGGTAGAATATAGTTGTGCAATAATTGGCTGTTGATTGCTGGTGTTGACTTCTTGATGTGTAGTGCCTCGCAAACGTCAAGCCGCCTGCTATCGCTGTATCTATCGATGATTTCTGTGTTGTTTACTAGGATTTCTCTGGCGATGGTTTGGTTGTGGGAAGAGATTATATGTTCCTTAATGGAGCCCTGTTGCTTATGCATCGTTAAACGCCTAGAAAGAGACTCTCCTTCTAGGCGTTTAACGATGCATAAGCAACAGGGCTCTATTAAGGAACATATAATCTCTTCCCACAACCAAACCATCGCCAGAGAAATCCTAGTAAACAACACAGAAATCATCGATAGATACAGCGATAGCAGGCGGCTTGACGTTTGCGAGGCACTACACATTAAGAAGTCAACACCAGCAATCAACAGCCAATTATTGCACAACTATATTCTACCCACCTCAAGACTCCGCTCCAATATAGAAGCATTAAGAAATATGGACCAATAGGCTTTCTACAAACACTTCTATTCAATACCCATTGTTTCGTGTTCTGTCTTGTGTTGATGAAATTAATACCCTATTAATGCCACCCCTTGTTCTGTCTTGTGTTGATAAAATTAATACCCTATTAATGTCACCTCTTGTTCTGTCTTGTGTTGATTAATGCCACATCACCCCTTCCCCCTCACTCAAATGTAGATATAAAATCGGAGATGCGTAAGTTCTATTCAGTTGTGTATTTGTAAACTAAAGTCTTTGAAAATGTAATAAGTTTTACGAAACGCGCTCGTGTCGCGTCAGACTAGAAATAAAAATGAATTTTGGAGAATTGATTTTTGATTTACCTCCAACAGTGAAAAGAAATGTACGAAAGATTGAGAAAATTCGTGTTAGAATTATTAATCTTACTTTTTCGGTCATATTTAATAATATATGTCTACAGGAAAGACTGCTACCAAAATATACTAATCTATATATATATATATATATATATATATATATATGTCGTACCTAGTAGCCAGAACGTACTTCTCAGCCTACTATGCAAGGCCCGATTTGCCTAATAAGCAAAGTTTTCCTAAATTAATATATTTTCTCTAATTTTTTTCTTGTGAAATGATAAAGCTACCCATTTCATTATGAATGATGTCAATTTTTTTTTATTGGAGTTAAAATTAACGTAGATATATGACCGAACCTAACCAACCCTACCTAACCTAACCTAACCTATCTTTATAGGTTAGGTTCGGTTAGGTAGCCGAAAAAGTTAGGTTAGGTTAGGTTAGGTAGGTTAGGTAGTCGAAAAAACATTAATTCATGAAAACTTGGCTTATTAGGCAAATCGGGCCTTGCATAGTAGGCTGAGAAGTGAGTTCTGGCTACTAGGTACGACATATATATATATATATATATATATATATATATATATATGTCGTACCTAGTAGCCAGAACTCACTTCTCAGCCTACTATTCAAGGCCCGATTTGCCTAATAAGCCAAGTTTTCCTGAATTAATATATTTACTATAATTTTTTTCTTATGACATGATAAAGCAACCCTTTTCTCTATGTATGAGGTCAATGTTTTTTTATTGGAGTTAAAATTAACGTAGATATATGACCGAACCTAACCAACCCTACCTAACCTAACCTAACCTATATTTATAGGTAAGGTTAGGTTAGGTAGCCAAAAAAGCTAGGTTAGGTTAGGTTAGGTAGGTTAGGTAGACGAAAAAACATTAATTCATGAAAACTTGGCTTATTAGGCAAATCGGGCCTTGAATAGTAGGCTGAGAAGTGCGTTCTGGCTATTAGGTACGACATATATATATATATATATATACACACACACACACACACACACACACACACACACACACACACACACACACACACACATATACATATACATATACATATACAGGCATACCTCAGTTTAAGAGTTTAATTGGTTCCTGGAGACGCCTCGTATTCCGAAAACTCGCATTCCGAAGCTAATTTCCCCATAAGAAATAAAGGGAATGAATTAATCCGTTCCTGACTACCCCAAAATACCCACATCAAACTAAATTTTTATACCTAATTCATCTAGATAAACCTACAAAACTATGTTCCAGTTTTTACTTACCTTGCTGTCGAGTGCTGTAGGCGTATGGAAGATGGTGAGGAGGGGGGAGGAGGAGAGGAGTTACTGTTTGGAAGGGGAGTCCCCTTCCATTATCACATCAGGCAGTGAGGACTTTTCTGGTGTGCTCTCCCTGGGACGTTTTATCTGAGTGCCACTAGGTCCTGGTTGAGGCTCGCTGCTCGATTTCCTCACCACAAATCTGTCCATGGAAGCTTGCTTTTCCCTTCTTCGCAAGCTCTCTCTGTAGTAAGGCATCACATTGTCATTGAAAAGATTAAGACAACGGCCTACTACAGCTTTCTCTGGGTGAGTCTTATCAAGAATTGTTTGAATCTCTTTCCACATCTGACACACCTTCTTAATTACTGCAGAAGGGACATTCGCTGCTGCTGCTGCCGCC
This sequence comes from Procambarus clarkii, assembly GCF_040958095.1. Classification (NCBI taxonomy): domain Eukaryota; kingdom Metazoa; phylum Arthropoda; class Malacostraca; order Decapoda; family Cambaridae; genus Procambarus; species Procambarus clarkii. Next base: position 20,402,381 of record NC_091161.1, on the reverse strand, counting down.
ACCTCCTCCACTGCAGAATCATCCGCTGCTGCGTTGGCTTGCTGTTCTTGTTGAAGGGCTAGGAGTTCTTCGGTGGTCAGTTCTTCGTTGTGTTCTTCCACCATCTCCTCCACATCATCACCATCCAATTCCAAGCCCATTTGCTGGCCTACACTAACAATTTCCTCAACAATAGGCGCATCATTTATAGGCTCAAACCCCTCAAAGTCTAGTTCTCTCACACATTCAGGCCACAATTTTCTCCAGCCAGAGATCAGGGTTCTTTGAGTCACTTCTTGCCAGGCTTTGTCAACGAGTTTTAAAGCACTACAAATGTTAAAATTCTGTTTCCAGAACTCTTTGAGGGTGAGGTTTGTGGCTTCAGTCACTTCAAAACATTTCCGGAAAAGTGCCCTTTTCATAAAGTTTCTTAAAATTCGCTATGATTTTCTGGTCCATAGGCTGAATTAGAGGAGTGGTGTTAGGAGGAAGGAATTTAACTGTGAGGAATTTATTGTATCTGGGCAACAAATCATCTTCCAAGCATGGAGGATGAGCAGGAGCATTGTCTAGGAGAAGCACGGCTTTGAGTGGCAAATGTTTCTCCTGCAGATATTTTTCTATGGCAGGGCACAGCACTTCATTCACCCACTCCGAAAAAATAAGCCTAGTCACCCATGCTTTTTTATTAGACTTCCACATCACACACAAATGGGTTTTCTGCACTTTATACTGTTTGAAAACCCTTGGATTTTCAGAATGATAAACTAGCAAGGGTTTAATTTTCAAATCGCCACTCACATTTGAACACAGCACAAGCGTAAACCTATCTTTCATAGGCTTGTGTCCAGGCAAGGATTTTTCCTCCTTGGTAATGTATGTCCTCTTAGGCATTCTTTTCCAAAACAGTCCTGTTTCGTCACAATTAAACACTTGTTGCAGTAGGTATCCCTCAGCCCCTGCAAACTCTTTAAATTCGTCAATAAATCGTCCAGCGGCTGGTTTGTCTGAGCTGGCTGCCTCCCCATGCCTTGTAACACTATGGATACCACTTCTCTTTCTAAATTTTTCAAACCAGCCCCTGCTTGCCTTAAACTCTTTCGTATCTGCATCACTCGTTGCAGGGGTATTCTTTAGAAGGTCTTCGTGCAACACCCTGGCTTTCTCACAAATAATGGCCTCCAAAACACTATCACCCCTTAACTCCTTGTCGTGTATCCAAATTAATAACAACTTTTCCACTTCTTCAAGTATTTGTGGTCTTTGTTTCGTTATTGTTCTTACTCCTTTTGCCACTTTAGCACCCATAATCTCATTTTTCTTCTTAAGTATAGTGCATATTGTTGATGTGGCTTTGTTGTACTGCTTACAAAGTTCAACAACACGTGTACCGTTCTCATGCTTCCGAATGATCTCTTGTTTCTCCTATACTGTCATCCTCGCATGAGCTTTCTGGCCTTTATCCTTACCACTGGCTTTCTTGGGACCCATGGTGAGATATATAATAACAAATTGTATAGAAAATCGCCAAAAATCCAACAAAACACTGAAAATCCGCGAGAAGAATTGATGTGGGGGTAGTCACTGAGCGCGAGACAATGGTAAACAGAGGGGCGGCGGGGCAGAGGGGTGACGATCGCCGAACCACCACGCGCTAGGTCGGCCTGTACGCGTATCGACAAACTCGCGTCCCGAGGTAACCCTTGCCTTCCGAGACATATTTTTGGAGGAAATCCTGCTCGTCTTCCGATAAACTCGCATACAGGTACACTCGCATTCCAAGGTACCACTGTGTATATATATATATTATATATATATATATATATATATATATATATATATGTATATATATATATATATATATATATATATATATATATATATATAACTGAAAACTCACACCCCAGAAGTGACTCGAACCCATACTCCCAGAAGCAACGCAACTGGTATGTACAAGACGCCTTAATCCACTTGACCATCACGACCGGACATAATGAGGTGATAGCCGAGGCTATTTGAACCACCCCACCGCCGGCACTCGGATAGTAATCTTGGGCATAGCATTTTACCAAATCACCTCATTCTTTGGGGCACACGTGAGGAACACAAATGCGAACATTTGTTCGCACTGTATATATATATATATATATATATATATATATATATATATATATATATATATATATGTCGTACCTAGTAGCCAGAACTCACTTCTCAGCCTACTATTCAAGGCCCGATTTGCCTAATAAGCCAAGTTTTCCTGAATTAATATATTTACTATAATTGTTTTCTTATGAAATGATAAAGCTACCCTTTTCTCTATGTATGAGGTCAATTTTTTTTTATTGGAGTTAAAATTAACGTAGATATATGACCGAACCTAACCAACCCTACCTAACCTAACCTAACCTATATTTATAGGTTAGGTTAGGTTAGGTAGCCAAAAAAAGCTAGGTTAGGTTAGGTTAGGTAGGTTAGGTAGATGAAAAAACATTAATTCATGAAAACTTGGCTTATTAGGCAAATCGGGCCTTGCATAGTAGGCTGAGAAGTGAGTTCTGGCTACTAGGTACGACATATATATATATATATATATATATATATATATATATACACTGTATATATATATATATTAAATATGACCGAAAAAGTAAGATTATTAATTCTAACACGAATTTTCTCTATCTTCTTATGTTTCTTTTCACTGTTGATGGTAATTCAAAGATCAATTCTCCAAAATTCATTTTTATTTCTAGTCTGACGCGACACTTGAGCGCGTTTCGTAAAACTTATTACATTTTCAAAGACTTTAGTTTACAAACACACAACTGAAACTGAATAGGGCTTTGCACATCTTCAAGTTTATATCTACATTTGGGTGAGGTGGATGAGGTGAAAACGAACTTTCAACAATGGGTATTAAATTCAAACACAAGACAGTACACGAAACAATGGGTATTAAATGGGTATTAAATTCAAACACAAGACAGAACACGAAAGAATGGGTATTGAATGGAAGTAAGTTGTAGAAAGCCTATTGGTCCATATATCTTGATGCTGCTATATTGGAGCGGAGTCTTGAAGTGGGTAGAATATAGTTGTGCATTAATTGGCTGTTGATTGCTGGTGTTGACTTCTTGATGTGTAGTGCCTCGCAGACGTCAAGCCGCCTGCTATCGCTGTATCTATCGATGATTTCTGTGTTGTTTGCTAAGATTTCTCTGGTGATGGTTTGTTTGTGGGAAGAGATTATATGTTCCTTAATGGAGCCCTGTTGCTTATGTATCGTTAAATGCCTGGAAAGAGATGTTGTTGTCTTGCCTATATACTGGGTTTTTTGAGGCTTACTGTCCCCAAGAGGGCATTGAAGGCATAGACGACGTTGGTCTCTTTTAAAGCGTTCTGCTTTGTGTCTGGAGAGTTTCTCATGAGTAGGCTGGCCATTTTTCTGGTTTTATAGTAAATCGTCAGTTGTATCTTCTGATTTTTGTCTGTAGGGATAACGTTTCTACTGACAATATCTTTCAGGACCCTTTCCTCCGTTTTATGGGCTGTGGAAAAGAAGTTCCTGTAAAATAGTCTAATAGGGTGGTATAGGTGTTGTGTTAGTTGTCTCTTCAGAGGTTGCATGGCGTTTCACTTTCCTTCTTATGATGTCTTCCACGAAACCATTGGCGAAGCCGTTGTTGACTAGGACCTGCCTTACCCTACAGAGTTCTTCGTCGACTTGCTTCCATTCTGAGCTGTGGCTGAGGGCACGGTCGACATAAGCGTTAACAACACTCCTCTTGTACCTGTTCGGGCAGTCACTGTTGGCATTCAGGCACATTCATATGTTTGTTTCCTTAGTGTAGACTGCAGTGTGGAAAACTCCGCTCCTTTCCATGACTGTTACATCTAGAAAGAGCAGCTTCCCATCCTTCTCCATCTCGTAAGTGTAACACAACACAGAATTCTGCTCAAATGCCTCCTTCAGCTCCTGCAGATGTCTGACATCAGGTACCTGTATAAAAATGTCGTCAACATACCTGCAGTATATGGCCGGTTTTAAGTTCATGTCGACTAAGACTTTTTGCTCGATGGTACCCATGTAGAAGTTTGCAAACAGGACACCTAGGGGAGAACCCATGGCGACCCCATCTACTTGCTTATGCATGTGTCCATCCGGGCTCAAGAAGGTTGCCTCTTTAGTACAAGCTTGGAGTAGTTTCCAAGTAGTTAGTAGTTAGGAGCGGAGTTTTCCACACTGCAGTCTACACTAAGATTTTGTGTTTGAATTTAATACCCATTTAATACCCATTGTTGAAAGTTGGTTTTCACCTCATCCACCTCACCCAAATGTAGATATAAACTCGAAGATGTGCAAAGCCCTATTCAGTTTCAGTTGTGTGTTTGTAAACTAAAGTCTTTGAAAATGTAATAAGTTTTACGAAACGCGCTCAAGTGTCGCGTCAGACTAGAAATAAAAATGAATTTTGGAGAATTGATCTTTGAATTACCATCAACAGTGAAAAGAAACATAAGAAAGATAGAGAAAATTCGTGTTAGAATTATTAATCTTACTTTTTCGGTCATATTTAATAATATATGTCTACAGGAAAGACTGCTACCAAAATATACTAATATATATATTATATATATATATGCCTGTATATATATATATATATATATATATATATATATATATATATATATATATATATATATATATATATATATATATATATATATATATATATATATATAAAGATGGTACATTAGGTTTATTTGAGTACATAGCATTGATGTTTTTAAATTATTGTAAAGCAATTAACACCCATAGGGCTTTGGGCAGGTCCTTAATGAACAGATAATTTTAAGTTGGCCTGGTTGGTCCGTGAGCCTGGTTTGTCCGGCACTTATAATATTAATATTTATTACACGTATAATATTTGACTGGCAGTCTGTCCATGCAATGTTGCAAGTCTCTTGGTTTCTTAGATTTGCCAACAATTACACATGTGATTGCCTGTTCCGTCAGCATTCGCACACATCATGGCCAAGAGCCTGTCCTTGTTGACCTTATGTCCTGGCACACAACCCTCACTCCTCATTGCTAGAGATTTTTTTGGTAAACTCTTCCAATTCAACCCAGTTTCATCAGCATTATAAATTTGATACGAATATAAATTGTTTGCCACAATGTATGCTCTTAATTTCTGTTTAAATGGTTCTACACTGCTTTCATCTGCACTCAATTTTTCACCAACAATTTTCCTCTTCACAATATTGTGCCTACCCTTGAACCTTGCAACCCACCCTTCACTCGCTTCGAAATTCTTTATTTCAAGGCTTGCAGCATTTTGTATTTCTGGCTGCGAATTGTCAGGCCAGCTGTGCAGTGCTGAGCAAACCACTTGTACACAGCCTCATCCAACTGTACATGCGTCGAAGTTTTCATAGTCTTTCTACCACAACCTCTGCTAGTGCTTGCACCTTCACTTTTACAGGTTGAAATGAATTTTATAAGTTTCTCTTTTTGTTTCCTTATATCAGAAACAGTACTAGTGCCTATATTAAATTCCTTGGCAACACTTGAGGTCGACCGGCCATTTTCACAAAGTTGTATAACACATAGCTTGTCCTTAATTGTTAGGACAACCTTCTTCCTCTTAACATCTCCAGAACGATTCATGCTGCTACCAGACATAGTCTTGGCCAAAAATGTTCAAAGTTACTATGAAAATAAAAAAAAGTTATTTAAAAAAATATTTCACTAATGGTGCAGCACTGTGGTGTAACATGAGGGTAGAGAGCACATGGCTTGACCAGGCCTGGACGGGTCCAGTCGGGGCAGGGAGGAGGCACGTTATGTAGGCCGCCAGCAGGAAAAAAAATATTTTTGAAGGAAACTTCAGCCTGTGCAAATTGTTTTTAGGAAACTTGCATGGTATTTTTTATTACATAATTACTAGTATTTCTTTTGACTTTGGCTATGATGAGTTGTTCTAAAATCGATGGTAATTCCTGTACTGCAGTGTATAGGCCGCTCCCCCATCCAACCCTTATCCCCCCAGGTGGTCCCTCCCAATGCTCCCCTCTCTCCCAACACCACCCACCCACCCCACCCCCTCCTACACCATGCGCCTTGAGCCACAGGCAGACGGGATTAATACGGTACGGCCTGCCTCATGGTTTTCATATACGGACAATTCCATGATTATCCGGCTGACTGTCCAGATAGTGTAACATCGGCAGCAAATTAACCAGCTCTGATATTTTATCCGGCTAAACCAAATACAAATACAAATATTTATTCAGGTAAAGTACATACATACATGGTAAGATACAAAAGTTGATGGATTTATAGATAGAGCTAGTACATACAATGCCTAAAGCCACTATTACGCAAAGCGTTTCGGGCAGGAAAAACACTAAGACTAAAACTTAATACTAATTAAGATTAAAGTATAAATTATGTTGAGAAAAAATAATGAAAAAAGGGGGGAGGGTAAACATGGAAGAAAAAAGCAAAAATACAATGTGAGGATGACAATAGAGGAGAAACAAGAGATCATTCGGAAGCATGAGAACGGTACACGTGTTGTTGAACTTTGTAGGCAGTACAACAAAGCCACATCAACAATATGCACTATACTTAAGAAGAAAAATGAGATTATGGGTGCTAAAGTGGCAATAGGAGTAAGAACATTAACGACACAAAGACCACAAATACTTGAAGAAGTGGAAAAGTTGTTATTAATTTGGATACACGACAAGGAGTTGAGGGGTGATAGTGTTTCGGAGGCCATTATTTGTGAGAAAGCCAGGGTGTTGCACGAAGACCTTCTAAAGAATATCCCTGCAACGAGTGATGCAGATACGAAAGAGTTTAAGGCAAGCAGGGGCTGGTTTGAAAAATTTAGAAAGAGAAGTGGTATCCATAGTGTTACAAGGCATGGGGAGGCAGCCAGCTCAGACAAACCAGCCGCTGGACGATTTATTGACGAATTTAAAGAGTTTGCAGAGGCTGAGGGATACCTACCGCAACAAGTGTTTAATTGTGACGAAACAGGACTGTTTTGGAAAAGAATGCCTAAGAGGACATACATTACCAAGGAGGAAAAATCCTTGCCTGGACACAAGCCTATGAAAGATAGGTTTACGCTTGTGCTGTGTTCAAATGCGAGTGGCGATTTGAAAATTAAACCCTTGCTAGTGTATCATTCTGAAAATCCAAGGGTTTTCAAACAGTATAAAGTGCAGAAAACCCATTTGTGTGTGATGTGGAAGTCTAATAAAAAAGCATGGGTGACTAGGCTTATTTTTTTGGAGTGGGTGAATGAAGTGCTGTGCCCTGCCATAGAAAAATATCTGCAGGAGAAACATTTGCCACTCAAAGCCGCGCTTCTCCTTGACAATGCTCCTGCTCATCCTCCTGGCTTGGAAGATGATTTGTTGCCTAGATACAATAAATTCCTCACAGTTAAATTTCTTCCTCCTAACACCACTCCTCTAATTCAGCCTATGGACCAGAAAATCATAGCGAATTTTAAGAAACTTTATGAAAGGGCACTTTTCCGGAAATGTTTTGAAGTGACTGAAGCCACAAACCTCACCCTCAAAGAGTTCTGGAAACAGCATTTTAACATTTGTAGTGCTTTAAAACTCGTTGACAAAGCCTGGCAAGAAGTGACTCAAAGAACCCTGATCTCTGGCTGGAGAAAATTGTGGTCTGAATGTGTGAGAGAACTAGACTTTGAGGGGTTTGAGCCTATAAATGATGCACCTATTGTTGAGGAAATTGTTAGTCTAGGCCAGCAAATGGGCTTGGAATTGGATGGTGATGATGTGGAGGAGTTGGTGGAAGAACACAACGAAGAACTGACTACCGAAGAACTCCTAGCCCTTCAACAGGAACAGCAAGCCAACGCAGCAGCGGATGATTCTGCAGTGGAGGAGGAGGTCGCAGCAGCACCAGCGAATGTCCCTTCTGCAGTAATTAAGAAGGTGTGTCAGATGTGGGAAGAGATTCAAACAACTGTTGAACAGACTCACCCAGAGAAAGCTGTAGTAGGCCGTTGTCTTAATCTTTTCAATGACAATGTGATGCCTTACTACAGAGAGAGCTTGCGAAGAAGGGAAAAGCAAGCTTCCATGGACAGATTTGTGGTGAGGAAATTGAGCAGTGAGCCTCAATCAGGACCTAGTGGCACTCAGATAAAACGTCCCAGGGAGAGCACACCAGAAAGGTCCTCACTGCCTGATGTGATTATGGAAGGGGACTCCCCTTCCAAACAGTAACTCCTCTCCTCCTCCCCCCTCCTCACCATCTTCCATACGCCTACAGCACTCGACAGCAAGGTAAGTAATAACTGGAATATAGTTTTGTAGGTTTATTTAGATGAATTAGGTAAATTAGGTATAAAAATTTAGTTTGATGTGGGGTTTTTGGGGTAGTCAGGAACGGATTAATTCATTCCCTTTATTTCTTATGGGGAAATTAGCTTCGGAATGCGAGTTTTCGGAATACGAGGCGTCTCCAGGAACCAATTAAACTCGTAAACTGAGGTATGCCTCTACTGTACTGTATATTAAATACACATGAGAGGATGCGCAGTGACTTAATATCTAACATATTCAGAGATTTGAGTAAAGGTCATTAATGTAGATGAGAAAGAGGAGAGGGCCAAGTATGCTGCCCTGGGGAACACCAATGTTGATGGGTAGGGTGGGAGAAATTGAATTATTCACAGAAACATACTGGAGTCTGTCAGCAAGGTAAGACTTAATGTACTGCAGGGAGTGACCTCTGACTCCATAATGTTGTAATTTAAGAAGAAGGTTTTGGTGCTTAACAGTGTCAAAAGCCTTACGCAGGTCTACAAATAACTCATTTTTATCAAGAGCTGTATGTATCAAGTTAATCATACTAATAAGTGCATCGTTAGTGCTTTTTTGGGGTCTGAAGTCATATTGACAAGAGCTAAGTACAGTGGTACCTCGGAATGCGAGTGTACCTGTATGCGAGTTTTTCGGAATACGAGCAGGATTTCCTCAGAAAATATGTCTCGGAACGCAAGGGTTACCTCGGGACGCGAGTTTGTTGATAGGCATACAGGCCGACCCAGCTCGTGGTGGTTCGGCGATCGTCACCCCTCCGCCCCTCCACCCCTCAGTTTACCATTGTTCGCGCCCAGTGACTACCCCACATCAATTCTTCTCACGGATTTTCAGTGTTTTGTTGGATTTTTGGTGATTTGACTATACAATTTGTTATTATATATCTCACCATGGGTCCCAAGAAAGCCAGTGGTAAGGATAAATGCCAGAAAGCCCATGTGAGGATGACAATAGAGGAGAAACAAGAGATCATTCGGAAGCATGAGAACGGTACACGTGTTGTTGAACTTTGTAGGCAGTACAACAAAGCCACATCAACAATATGCACTATACTTAAGAAGAAAAATGAGATTATGAGTGCTAAAGTGGCAAAAGGAATCAGAACAATAACGAAACAAAGACCACAAATACTTGGAGAAGTGGAAAAGTTATTAATTTGGATACACGACAAGGAGTTAAGGGTGATAGTGTTTCGGAGGCCATTATTTGTGAGAAAGCCAGGGTTTGGACAGATTTGTGGTGAGGAAATCGAGCAGTGAGCCTCAACCAGGACCTAGTGGCACTCAGATAAAACGTCCCAGGGAGAGCACACCAGAAAGGTCCTCACTGCCTGATGTGATAATGGAAAGGGACTCCCCTTCCAAACAGTAACTCCTCTCCTCCTCCCCATCTTCCATATGCCTACAGCATTCAACAGCAAGGTAAGTAATAACTTGAACATAGTTTTGTAGGTTTATTTAGATGAATTAGGTATAAAAATTTAGTTTGATGTGGGGTTTTTGGGGTAGTCAGGAACGGATTAATTCATTTCCCTTTATTTCTTATGAGGAAATTAGCTTCGGAATACGAGGCGTCTCCAGGAACCAATTAAACTCTTAAACTGAGGTATGCTTGTATATTGAGTTTGGCTAGATAAGAATAAAGCTGCATATAGATTAGTTTTTCAAATATTTTTTGACAAGTTTGGCAGAATTGATATAGGTCTGAAGTTGTTAACATCTGTGGGATCACCACATTTGTGGACAGGGGTTACTCTCGCTTTTTTTTAGAATATCTGGAAAGGTTTGGAGTTTAAGTGACTTGTTGAAGAGCATTGCAAATGCAGGAGCTAAAATTCTGGAGGCTTTTTTGTAAATAAGAGTTGGTATCTCCTCAAGGGCACTAGACTTGGTTTAATGGAAAGGATTATGTCAGTAACATCAGTGGAATTAGTAGGCATTAGGTACAGAGACTGTGGATAGTTATGTGTAAGATAGTCCTGAATATTAGTACTGGAAGATGGAATATCATTTGCAAGGGATGACACAATGGAAGAGAAGAACCTTTTGAATTAAAGAGCAGTGTCAGAGGCTGAAAGCAGACCATCATTATTTGACAGGAGTATTGGTTTGTTATTTAAAATCTTCTTTGATCCCAATATTTGAGAAATTGTGCTCCATGTTTTCTTAATATTGCCCTTTGTGTGGGTAAATTTATCTTCATAGTATTTAATTTTGGCTCTCCTAATTATTTTAGATAGCAATGATGAGTAATTCTTTGAAAATTCTTTGGAGACGATTCCTAACCTATACTTCTTTTCAAGGTCATGTTTTTTATTAATGGATTTAAGTATCCCCTTTGTAAGCCAAGGCGTGTTTAGCCTTTTAGTTGTGACTTGTTTCGTTAGCATTGGACAGTGGGTGTTATAAACGCTGAGAGTTTTTTGAAGAAATGATTGCACTGCTAGGTTGATGTCCCCTATGTTACCTAATTCGGATTCCCAGTTGATATTAGCAGCAGCAGCAGCAGCTATAAAATTGCCTATAGCAGTTTCATTGTGCAGCCTAAAGCTTATCTCCCTTGTCTCTAGAGGTGGTTTGTTAATGTTGGTTAGGAGAAATGTGGGATAATGGTCTGTAGTGTTATCAATGATTATCCCTGAAGTGGAGAGGTTATGTTGGGCCAGATGTGATCAAGAGCCGTGGCAGTACTGTCAGTGATTCTAGTAGGTCTAGTGATTAAGGATATGAGGAAGCAGGAATGCATACAGTTGAGGAAACTAGCAGCAGGAGGGTTATTAGGCTCGCAGAGGTCAACGTTAATGTCACTAGAAATAATTAAGTGCTTTTTGTTCAGTCTGTTCTCTACTATAAGATTTCTAAGGTTAGTGTTAAATTCAGTCACATTAGTGTTAGGAACCCTGTAGAATGCTCCCACAGTCAAGACAGCATCATTACCCTTGACTCTGAAACAAGCAAATATATACTCTCCATAAGGGTCTCTAGATTTAATTACTTTTAAGCAAGTCAGTGCATGGTGGTAGTAAAGAGAAGTATCACCACCTCTTTGTATAGGACGACAGTTGTGAATGGCTGAGTAGTTAGGTATGTTGTAGAGTTGATAAGTGTCCTCTTTTTAACCACATTTCAGTAAACACAATAAAAGAGAATTTGTTGTCTACTGTTTGAATCAGGGCATTAACATCATCAAAGTGTTTGCTAAGAGATCTTAAATTCAAGTTAATTACAGAAACATTGTGATTACACGCTAAAACATTGTTTACATCATGTGCTGTGTAATATCTGCAATTTTGATCATTAAGGTGCTGATTGTCATAGATACTAGATAAGAGGTTAAGGTCTGGATCTATAATAGTTTGCATAAGAAGGGCTGTTTTACAGAAAAGCCAAAAAGACAATGATAAAAGAACTTGCTATGAAAAATATATATATATAAAACTATATACAAAAATGAGGTAGGTTGCTTAAAAGTACTTTCAGGTACACTGTAGGTAATTATTTGCACTAATGATCAAAATTGCACAGGCAAAGCAAAGAGCACAATGGAGCAATTGTGGTTGGGTTAGGCAACCTGGGTTACAAAGAAAAAGTAGAATAAAAATTTTAAATTAATATAAACTTAATGGTAATTTAAGTAATAAAACTTAATGGGAACTTAGGAATGTAAAAAATGAACTAAAACAATTAATAATAATAGATGACCAAAAAAGTAAAAAAACAATTATGAAATCTATAAAATGAAAAGCTTGCTTACTTTACTATTATAAGTACACTATAGTTGAATACTAAATTTACACTAAAACAAAATGAGGTAGTTTAAATAGAGATACACTGAGGTACAGTGGATAATGAAGTTTATACTAGAGGGACACAGGCAAAGCCAGTGTACTATGGAACATGGGAGTAAAAAGAAAAAAAGACAATAATAAAGATAATTTTTTTTTCTGGGGGGAGCCCCGTCGGCTCCCCGGAGCTATCCAGGCTGAATGGATATGTATAACTTTCTGGCATCAGTCAAAGTGCTAGGAGTTCTTGCCTACCGGGGACCACGAGCCAGAACCTGGCCCCCTCAGAGAGGCACGAGGAGCAATGGCCTATAGAAACCCCCTTGTGATTGGGAGCATTCTATGTCTGCCATCGACCGGGACAAGCACCCAGAAAGGTAGGCGCCCCAAAACAAACCCCTATTCTTGTGAAATTATTGCTACCGAAAGCCGAATGAGTGGACAGAACTCCCCAAACAAAATTATCAAACTAGCATGACGTGATCACGTCGCAGCACCACTGTCTGCACAACCCCCCCCCCCCTCCCCAAGAGGGGGAAGGGGGAGCCCCAGACCCTCCACGCCGGCGATCCAACTGGCAGTTCTTGCCTGATGGTGTTACTGGCTGGTCGAGTGTCTCTGACTCCGGTTTTTGTTTCAGTTCTGTGCCTTGTGGTGTGGACTGTCTCTACCAGTGGGGTGTGAGTCAGGAGTAAGATTCCACAGTACTCGGGCTGCATGTGCCTAGGGCTATCTTCCCTAGGTGCCCTGTAAGTACTGCCTTTGGGGCTTAGTCACCTTGGGTTCTACCTCCGCTGTGTCCTTTACTGCTCGGTACTGGGCCGCCCTTGGAGTCGGCTGGGGTTTTGTTGCCCTGGTTTGTCTCTGGGTAGGTGGTAGTTTTCGTCACTGGTAGGGGCGCGGGGTACTGCACAGCTAGTTTTCACCATTAACAGCGGCCGGCTCTGTTCCACCTGGGTACGTTGTCCTCTTGCGGGCTTTTTCTTTTGTTTTTGCCTGGTGGGGTCTGCCTTTACTATGGTCCCCTTTCCTGTTGTAGGTGAATTTCTTTCGAATTCTTCTGTTGGTGGTACTCCCTGCTTGGCCCCTGTGAGTGGACATGTCCCGGGGGTTCAGCTTTAGCAGTTTGTTGATAGATTTGGGTGCCGGTTCGCGATACCCTGCCTGGGCTTCCCTTAGCGTGTATCAAAGGCTAAGGGCCCTGGGAAACCCCACGGGGGCTCCGTGGTCTTCTAGGTGTGTCCCCAGAGTCCCCCCTCGCAGTGTGCACTGCGAGTTGACGGTTGATCTGTCCCCTTGTCTCAGGGTGACACTCACTGGTTGTGCCTCCGCCATGCTGCCTGTTGGGTCCTTGTTCTTGTGACCCGGAGTCGTCCGATGATTGTTGTCGGTACGCGCTCTCCTTCACCCAGGCCACTAGTCTTGATAATCGGGTGCAGGCGGCTGCGGCATTGCTTGCTGGGTGTAGGGTGCTGCAACGCTCTTGGTTGTTTGCAGCCCCGGATGCCCCGAGGCTGCCCCGTTTTGGTGGTTGGGGTCTGGACTTGGGGGTGGGGGTCGCTTCGGCTCTGGCTCCTTCCGCTTCTTGTTCCTCCCCTTCTGTTCTACTCACTTCCTCCCTTGCTTCCTGCTCTGAACCTTAGGCGGGTTTCGGGGTTGGGGCGGGGTCTGGTTGGGTTGAGACTCTGGCGGTCTCGGGGGTTTTCCTCTTCCGGGGTGGCGGCGGAGGCATTCGAGTCGGTTTGTCAAGCCGTGCCGTATGGGTCTGACCAGTGGGCTCCCTTCATTAGTGTTTGCACAGCTGCCCCGGCTTTTCCTTGTTAAGCTGGGTCTTTGGGGGTGCAGCTCGGCCCTGGGCTATGCCGTAGAGGTTCCCGGGGTTAGGGAGGGGTTGCCTGGGGGGCCTCGGCCCTGTTTGCCCCTCTTGGGTCCTTGTACCTTTGGTGTGGGGCTGGCAGTTTCTCAGTGGGGTTGTTCCTTCCCTCTGTGTTCCTGTTGTTTTCGGGTATACCCCTCCCTGGGTTCGGTTCCGTGTTCCTTCGGGTTCGTCGGCCCCATCGTTCCTGGGGGTGTTTTTCACCCCCTTTTCCTTAACCTTTTTGCTCTTATGTCGCGATGCTGTTCAAAAAAAAAAAAAAAAAGTGTTCAGGTAAGGTACAGCCATACAAGGTGTGAAACAAACATTGATGGATTTCTATATTGACCTAGTACATAGTGCCTAAACCGCTTCGTATCGTTGTACCTGCATGTTCCTTGGTCAGGGGTGCTTGTCGTGGTTCTAAATACATAATACAAATAAATGAATGTTTATTTGGGTAAGGTATATACATAAGAGATTTTACACAGAATGATGGATTTATAGATAGGGCTAGTACATACAATGCCTGAGGCCACTACAGTATTACGCAAAGCGTTTCGGGCAAAGCGTCCTCGTTGGTTAGCAAGTCTCTTCGTACCTTCCAATATTATTGGAACGTCTGTTGATTTTCGATGTGGTTTCCATCGGGTCTTTTGTCGGCCTTGTTGGTTCCCTTCCATCATCTGTCTTCTTTTGCTTCGTTTTCGCCTTGTTTTGATTTCGCGTCGTCTCTACTTCCAGTTTCGGCGTTCTTTGTCTTCATTCTGCACGCCTTCCTGGTGTTTGTACGATGTCTGTACGTTGTGTGTACGATTTGTGTGTCCGCCTGGTGTACGAGCCACGCCTCCCGGTGGATGGGTGGTGCGTTTCATACCTCGAGTTCTGGGGCTGCGGTGTGCATTTTGTTTACGGGCGGTATGCTCGTGTGTTCGCGCCATTTCTCGTGGTTTTTATATGGCTTGCTCGTTTCTCCCTCCAGTCGTGGCCCTCTGGATGCTGAGGGTGTTTTGGATTTATATCTGGGGGTGTCATGTTGTTCTCCCTCTGTACTGCTTCGTCTTCTGCAGCGCACGCACCTTTGGCCGTATTTCTCCTTCGACCTCGCATTTTATTCAGGTAACGATACACACTATGCCTACTGCCTCACGTCTGCATGACTTTCGGGCACACCTTTAGCGCTGCTCCTGGTATGTTACTTGGCTCGCCTGTGTTGTGGCATGGTCGTGTGTCTGCTCTGCAGGTGAGGTTGTCTTGTCTGGCGCTTCTGTCGGCCTAGTTCTGGTTCTCACTTTTGGTGGGGTGCTTGCCTAGTAGTGCTTGCGAGGTTGAGCTCTCGCTCTTGGGCTCCGCTTCTCCTGTCAGTTGACGGTTGTGCAGTTTCCTGAGCCTTCTGGGCTCTGTCTTCACGTTTGCTCCTGTGGGTGGCGTCTCCCTCCTCCACATGGCTTTTTGGTGCTTTTCGCTTCCTCTCCCTCTGCCATTAATCAGGTTCTTTTTAGTGTCTGTGGCTCCTTTGGGTGCTTACTACCTCCTGTGTCCCCTTGTGCGTACCTGCATACGGACATAAATACAGTGGACCTGCGGAGGGCCTCTTAGCCCATGCGAGGCTGCTACTCTTTCTTACCATCCACTCCCACTCACATACATGTCCAACCCGCCCTTGCACCAATCGTGGGGCCCCACCTCCACGTTACGTGGTAATTGGTTCAGCTCATCGCCGGGCCTGTTACCGTGCCGGTCGTTCCGCCGGTCTTTCCCGATTCTGCACTTATCCCTTTTATGCCCATTGTTTCGTGCCCACAATGTGCCGCAAGGGTGGCGTGTGCCATTATCCCAGTTTCTATTGTTTCGTGGAGATTGGTCAATAACCACAAACCCTAAGGAACTGCTTATCTTTTGTTGTGTATACAGTAGTTGCGGGTGATAATTGGCGGGTAATGGTGCAGGTTGGGCGCACTGAGTGTCGGTACGGTGTCTCGCATGTCTGTTCTAGACCACACTTGCCGGTAGACTAGTTATTATTCGCTACTCTGCTGGTTATATGCTTGGGCGCCGCCTCAGTTCTCCACTGGATGGCAGGACTTTTCGTTGGACGTACGGAACGGTTTGAGTTCCATCGTTGGTACTTTGTAGAGCTTTGCTTCTCTAGTTAGGCTCATGCATTTGGAGCGAGTATCTTCTTGGGATACTCTACTCACTCCGCCACCCTTGTTCACTGTTCCATCCTTGTTTACTCTTCCCCGCTTGGCGGGATTGCGTCGATGGCTCCTGACTGGGGTGTTTGGTGTGGTATTTGGTCACCTTGCATGTGTCTTTAGTGCCTTTTGTCCATCTTTTGTTCTTTGTTGTCCTGTGGGGCTCTGCCCCGCATTTCGGTGCTTTTGTTTTCGTTGTAGACCCCTGGGTCTTTTCCCTGTCTGGACACTTCCTTGCCTATCTTCGGTGCCTGACTGCACCCTGCTGTCCGTGAGGTCCCTCAGGTATGTACGCGCTCCTCTACACATTTTGTGGTTGGTCGTGTGCGTTACTTCCCGGCCGCTCCTTGGGCCGTATTCGTGGTTTTCCTTACCTATTTTCGTTTTTCCTCCCCCATGCTACACTTTTTTGTGTATCTGGGTCAGTGCTACTTGATTATCCTGTTTGGTGCTCCGGTGGACCTCTGTCCATGTTCCACGTCCTGCTTTTGGACTTCTCCGGTGTTCCGTTTTGGTATAGAGTTCCTGCGATTTCTGTGTGGTTTTCTGCAGGCTTTGGGTTGCGCTGTCTGTGGGGGATGTGTGGACTTTTCAGTCTGCCGCTCCTGCCTTCCTGGTTCCTTTTCTTGGTACCGGGTTTGCTGGGTTCTGGTCCTGGTTTCGGTTTTTCTTTGTTCCTTTTCCGGACCTGGTGTGTTTGCTTTCCTGCGGTTCTCGTCCTCGGTAGTTCTTCTCTTGGATGCCTCGGGGATGCGTGTCTCATTCTTCCCTGCTGGAGCTGGTTCTCTTGCTCCTTTGGGTTGCGCTGTTTTTAGATTCGCGTTTTGCGCTTTTGATCGTGGTGTTCGTTTCTCCTCGTTTGTGTCGGCACAGGTGGGTTCGTTGTTGGTCTCCCACCTGCATCTTTCGTCTCGGGGGTGGTGTGTGGTTTTCCTATCACTGCGAAGGGTCCTTCGGTCTTTGATAGAGTTGGCTTGTCTTCCCTTTGGGGTTGTTCTGGGACCGTTATCTGGGATTGTCCTGCCACCTTATGTTGGGTGGTGCTGGCAGAGCCGCTCCTGCTTGCGTTCAGTGTTGTGGTTCCTTCTGCTCCATTCCACTTGCTGTCCTGGGCGTTGTTCCCCTCTGGCCTGCTCTTGAGTTTTGGGGCCGTCCTGGTCGTTGACCTGGGTGGTCTTTTTCTTCTCGTTTTGGTCTTTGATTTGTCTCTGGTTTTGATTGGTCAGTTAGGATGTGTGGTATCCGCCTCCCGGTTCCTTCCCAGTTTTATTTACCTTTTGGTAAAGTAGCTCCGGGGAGCCGACGGGGCTCCTCCCAGAAAACCAGCGCTGAATGTAATGAAATGCCATTTTCTGGGTGAGTCCCGGAGGTCCCCCAGCATCCCTCCCTCCTTCCGGTCGGCGGCGTTTTTCGCGTATTTTGACATCCAGCCTAAGAACTGCCAGTTGGATCGCCGGCGTGGAGGGTCTGGGGCTCCCCCTTCCCCCTCTCGGGGAGGGGGGGTTGCGCAGACAGTGACACGGCGACATGATGACGTCATGCTAGTTTGATAATTTTGTTTGGGGAGTTCTGTCCACTCGTTCTGCTTTCGGTAGCAATAATTTCACAAGAATTGGGGTTTGTTTTGGGGCGCCTACCTTTCTGGGTGCCTGTCCTAGTCGATGGCAGACATAGAATGCTCCCAATCACAAGGGGGTTTCTATAGGCCATTGCTCCTCGTGCCTCTCTGAGGGGGCCAGGTTCTGGCTCGTGGTCTCCGGTAGGCAAGAACTCCTAGCACTTTGACTGATGCCAGAAAGTTATACATATCCATTCAGCCTGGATAGCTCCGGGGAGCCTCCGGGACTCGCCCAGAAAATGGCGTTTCATTACATTCAACGCTGGTTTTTTTTTAATAAAGTTAAAACCTTTTGAAAGGAAAGGCAGAGCTAAAGTACACAATGGCAGTTAAATGAGATTATAATTTGAATTCTGGCTATACAGCAGCTCTCCCACAGTCACTCAGGAAAGAATTAAGGTGAGCTTTAGTGGTTATTGAATAGGTTTTTCCAGTGTCAGTCCTCCTACGTAACATAACAAAGATAAAGACAATGGGCCACAGATTAGGATTTTTTAAAATAGACAATTTAATACATGAAAATACGTAATAATCCAATACTATGGACTCACAAAGTTTATTACCAAATAATGCAAAACTCAGGAGCTGGGAAGCCAATGCCTTATAATACTTCAACTCAATATAAAAAATAAAAAATACTGGACTGTGACTGTGATGATATAAATTTACAATAATTTAGAACATAATAAATAACGACAATAAGCCACGGGGAAAAATGCGGATACTATGTAGAGTCGAACTGAAACGGTCAAAGTGCAAAGATAGGATTGGATAATAACTAGAGAGCAGGATTACAATTTATAAGCAATAAATAGTACATTGCAAATATAACGTGAAGGTTCCACTAAGAAGAGTGTAAAAGAGAGACATAAGAACATAAGAACAAAGGTAACTACAGAAGGCCGATTGGCCCATACGAGGCAGCTCCTATTTATAACCACCTAATCCCACTCATATACATGTCCAACCCATGCTTGAAACAATCGAGGGACCCCACCTTTACCACTTTACGTGGCAATTGGTTCCACAAATAACAACCCTGTTACTGAACCAGTATTTACCCAAGTCTCCTAAATCTAAACTTAGCCAATTTACACCCATTGTTTCGTGTTCTCTCTTGTGTTGATACCTTTAATACCCTATTAATATCATCTTTGTTATGTCCATTCATCCACTTGTAAACCTCTATCATGTCACCCCTAACTCTTCGCCTTTCCAGTGAATGCAACTTAAGCTTTGTTAATCTTTCTTCATATGAAAGATTTCTAATTTGGGGAATTAACTTAGTCATTCTACGCTTGACACGTTCAAGTGAATTTATATCCATTCTATAGTACGGCAACCAAAACTGAACTGCATAATCTATATAGGGCCTAACCAGAGCTAGATATAGCTGAAGAACCACACCAGGTGTCTTGTTACTAACGCTTCGATTAATAAGTCCCAGTGTCCTATTTGCTTTATTACGAACATTCATGCATTGGTCCTTTTGTTTTAAATTCTTACTAATCATAACTCCCAGATCCCTTTCGCAATCCGACTTCGCAATCTCAACACCATCTAGCTCGTATCTTGTAACTCTTATCATCATTACCGAGCCTCAAAGCTTTACATTTATGAGCATTAAACTGCATCTGCCAATTCTTTGACCATTTCAAAACCCTATTTACACCAACTTGAAGTGATAGTGAGTCGTCTTCCGTATTAATTTCCCTACCGATTTTTGTATCATCGGTAAATTTGCAAATGTTGCTACTCAATCCTGAATCTAAATCATTTATAATAATTATAAACAACAGAGGTCCCAGGACAGAGCCTTGAGGCACTCCACTTACAACATTTTCCCACTCTGACTTGATTCCATTTATACTAACTCTCTGTTTCCTTTGGCATAGCCATATCTTGAGGTTATCTTGAGATGATTTCGGGGCTTTAGTGTCCCCGCGGCCCGGTCCTCGACCAGGCCTCCACCCCCAGGAAGCAGCCCGTGACAGCTGACTAACTCCCAGGTACCTATTTACTGCTAGGTAACAGGGGCATTCAGGGTGAAAGAAACTTTGCCCATTTGTTTCTGCCTCGTGCGGGAATCGAACCCGCGCCACAGAATTACGAGTCCTGCGCGCTATCCACCAGGCTACGAGGCCCCTAAGCCATGCCCTAATCCATTTTAATATAGCACCTCCAATACCATGAACCTTTATCTTTTTAATCAGTCTTTCATGTGGCACTGTATCAAAAGCTTTGCTAAAGTCAAGGTACACATCATCACAATCCTTACCACTATCAACTGCCTCAACTATGCTAGAATAAAAAGGTAATAAATTTGTTAAACATGAACGGCCATTTATAAAACCGTGTTGCAACTCCATTATTAATTTATGTTTTTAAAGATGAAGACGAATTTTATTTGCAATTATCGATTCGAGTAACTTTCCCACAATAGACGTTAGGCTAATTGGGCGATAGTTTGACGCAAGCGATCTATCTCCTTTCTTAAAAACTGGTATCATATTAGCAACTTTCCATAACTCTGGCACTCTGCCTGACTTGATTTATTAAATATGGTAGACAGTGGGTCGCAAAGCTCCTCTTTGCATTCTTTAAGCACCCTGGCAAACACTTTATCCATCCCTGGGGATTTGTTTGGTTTGAGTTTTACTATTTGTTTAATTACATCCTCCCTGGTAACTGCTAAACTAGTCAACCTGTCCTCGTCACCACCCAGATAGACTTGTTTGGCTGAAGGCATATTGTTAAGTTCCTCTTTAGTAAATACAGATATAAAATATTTATTAAAAATACTACTCATCTCTTTATCACTATCTGTTATTTGACCTGTCTCAGTTTTTAATGTACCTATCCTTTCCTTAATCTTTGTCCGGTATAATTGGAAAACTCTTTAGGATTTGTCTTCGCTTGCTTTGCTATGCGAACTTCGTAGTTTCTTTTTACTTTTCTTATCTCTTTTTTAGTATTTCTAACCAGTTGTACAAATTCCTGTTCTAAACTGACTTCCCCATTCTTAATACTTTTGTACCACGCTCTCTTTTTACCTATTAAGGTTCTTCAGATTCTTTGTTATTCACTTTGGATGATTAGTATTCGATCTATTCAATTTATATGGTATACTACATTCCTGGGCTTTGCTTAGAATATTTTTAAATAGGTTATATTTGGAATCCACATCGAAAACCCCTTTTATGTCACCTATCGCTGGGTTCACGTCTAGCTCCATGAACGGCCCACACCCCATACCCAAGACTTTCCAATCTATTTGACCCCAAAAAATTCTTACGCTAATGACATCAGCTTTTCGAAAATCAGGCACTTTAACAGAATTTTCTCTTAAAGATCTATTCCATTCAATGCTAAATCTGATTTCTTTATGATCACTGTTCCCTAGCTCACTCCCTATTTTGATGTCCTTAATTTGTTTCCCTGTTAGTTAACACTAAATCTAAAATATTATTTTCCCGCGTTGGTTCCTTAATGTGTTGCGTAAGAAAGCAATCGTTAATTAATTCTAGAAAATCTGCTTCATTATTCCCTGTTTTGTTCAACCAGTTTATTCCACTAAAATTAAAATCACCCATGACATAAATACTGTTAGATCTAGATGCTCTAGATATTTCATCCCATAGATGCTTTGCTTCCATTCTGTCTAAATTTGGTGGCCTATATATAACTCCTATTATAATAATATTTGCTTTTTCGTTCAATTCTATCCAAATAGTTTCTGTATGTGGCTCAGTTTTGATTCCCTCTTTGAGACTACATTTCAAATTGTCCTTTATACTAGAAATAAGCACTAGAAGGATAAGGTTAAGTGCAAATACTCCTTCCAAAGTACTAGGTCGCAGGACCGTTAGCCCACTAACAGGGCGGGCCCATTCAGCTTAAGGCTCCACTGGGGTTCCAGCTAAGGGGTTAACGGACTGTCCCAGCTAAGGGGCCTAGGACAGGGCCGTCCGAGGGGCATGACTGATGTGCCCAGCTTAGGCCCGTGACTACGGATGCCTTTGACTAAGGAAAAGGCAGGACTGCAAAAAGTGCCTCACGAAAGGGGAGGCAAGTCGGTAAAGAAAGGGAAAGTAATAATATAGTTTGAGAACTAATGCCGCCAGCATAGCACTCATTACCATATAGGCCAAAGACCGTTATGCTAAATAAGCATAAACAATAACAGAGCCGTGATCCAGAGAAAACGATAATAACAAATAAAGCAGAGGGAGGGTAGAAGTAAGGCAATTAAAACCCGGACCGAATAATAAAGAACTTAATTAGTAGTAGTATGATACAATAATAACAACATTCATGGCGTTATGCGAGGCCGGAAGCCAAAAGGGGAATTGACATGAGATCAATAACACCAAAAAGTGACTATAACTAACATCAATAGCAAATAGTAACAAGTTCAAATTCAAAATTCAAATGTTTATTTAGGTAAAGTACATACATATAAGGGGTGATACAGATATTGATGAATTTATAGATAGAGCTAGTACATACAATGCCTAAAGCCACTATTACGCAAAGCGTTTCGGGCAGGAAAAACACTAAAGACTAAAACATTATACTAATTGAGATTAAAGTATAAAATATGTTGAGAAAATATAAAAATAAAAACGGGGGGAACATGGCAGGAAAACAGCAAAATATAATTTGGTCGACAAACAGCATTGTTTAAAAATAACAGACATGGGTTGACATTATAGGGGTAAGGTAGGTTACATGGAGTTAATTAGGTAGTGCTTAGTTTTTATCTTAAACTGGTTGAGAGAGGTACAGTCTTTAACCCTTAAGCTGCGCATCGCATCATATGATGCTTTGACCAACTTGCAGTAAATTGTTCATTGCTTCATATGGTGCTTTGGAGTACTACGCAAGATTTAAACGTCCCGCGAACACACGGGGTTCACCACACCTTCATCAGGGCTCCTGTAAACAGATGCCATTTTTTTTTTTTTAAATTGTGGGCCAAATTCCCGGGTGTTAGAGGCCTCAGTATTGAGTGAGCTACCAAGCCTGATGCACGCAGCATGAGCTCACAGCACTGCTGTTCAGCTTGTGACCACAGCATCGCCTAAAAATGCCATTATATACTTGTTCATGCTATTATGTAGCAATGATATTATTACAGAAGACCCCTGACTGTGATAAAACTGACCAGGGTTCTGATAATAGCAGGATTGTGGTGATATTTAGCGCTTTGCTCCATGGAGGGAGGAGTAATGCTGTGGGAGGGGAGGGTTCTGGCGTCGTCTTCTGACTGTGTGTGGCCACCTTTTATTGACTGCACTCACCATACCAGCCTAGTGGTTTGCTATGGTGAACACAAATGTAGATACTTATGTATAACGAGTGTATAGAGGTTATAAACAGCAATAGGAATAGGTTGGGAACCGCCATTTTGGTGAGGGAGGTGGCGTCGTCTGCACGATTTATCATGTTTACTGGTGACCACTATGGTCTTTGGGCACCATACCAGTTTACTTGTACAAGTATGGTGAATAAAACTGGTAGATACTTATATATAATGTGTGTATATAGCGTAATAACACCACAAACAGTATTGTTGGAGGAGAAATATTAGTGCATCTGGCCTTGAGGGCGGCCGCCATCAGCTAACTGTGTGAGTAGCTACGTCTTTGTGCCTTTACTCACCATACAAGCTTAGATGTACAGTTATGGTGAACAAAACATACTGTCTCCACTCGATCATCCGGACTATATGGGAAGGACCCCCAGCCGGATTAGCACGTTTTTCGGATAATGGTACTTTTTCACCTACGAGTCCAAAACTAACCATTTCCAACTATTTTTATACTACAAATAACATAATTTGAATAGACATGCCACATATAATTATTAAATATTCAACTAGAAACCTCAACTTACCTTTTTGTTGTTCGTCTTCTTGATTGATGACTCATCTTGAAGTTAAAAATTCTTGACAATTTATGTAACTTATAGTAACACAACACTAAAATTAACACTTAAAATTACTGTACAGTTCATTAGGCAAAGTTAGTTCTCACTGTCTGCTGAGGATGCCTCACTGGTTGAAGGCACTTAGGTTGCGCGTGCAGCCTCACTTGTTGAAGGCGCTTGGGTTGCGCGTGCAGCCTCACTTGTTGAAGGCGCTTGGGTTGCGCGTGCCGCCTCACTTGTTGAAAGCGCTTGGTTTGATTTTCGTACCATATATGAATCAAGTGTTGCTTGCCTTCTGTGTTCACTGGCCAGTTGTATGATCAGCTCTTTTGTTCGCCTAAGGTACGGATACATGTTTCCAACCTCTGGATGAGCACAATTTGATGAAAAATTTATTAATCCGTCAACATACGTCATGAGTGTACTGTATTTCGTGGTCATTGGTGTTGGTTCTTCACTGCCTTCTTCATCCTCTTTGTCCACCTCACCAGTAACAGACTGTAGAATCTCGTCTTCACTCATCACACCTATATCCTGGATCATTGGCATCTTGTTCAAGCCAATCAACCACATCCTGTCTTTCTAAGTTTTCGCCGGCATTTCTAAACATTCCATGGATTTCATCTGTAAATCCTTCAAAATCCATTTCTTCATCATTTTTGACCGTAGACGTGAGGAGTTTTTTCCAGGAATTTTTCAAAGTCGATTCCTTTAATTCACTCCATACCTTGGCCCAGTTATAGATGGCTTCCTTGATTGTATTGTTCTTCAAATTCATGAAGGTTTTTTTTAGCCCTGTTATCCACACCGAGTTCAATATCTTCCGGAAGAGGCAAAACCACCAAAACTTCGTTTAGCATTTTTTTGGTGTACAACCTCTTCGTAGCACAGATAACTCCCTGATCCATAGGCTGAATGAGAGAGGTTGTGTTAGGAGGAAGTGCCATACACGTTATCTTGCCATCATGTGAGGTTAACGTGTTAATTCTGGGGTGGGCAGGCGCATTATCAAGCAACAGTAAAGCCCGAACTTCGCTTGGCCTTATTTTGAGTTTCTTAATTTGACAGGCACGAACTTCACTGCAGAACACGTCATGAAACCAGGAAAGAAAGATCTCCTGTGTAACCCATGCATTTTTTGAGTCATAATATTTCACTGGCAGTCTGTCCATGCAATGTTGCAAGGCTCTTGGTTTCTTAGATTTGCCAACAATTGCACACGTGATTCTGTCTGTGCCGTCGGCATTCGCACACATCATGGCTGAGAGCCTGTCCTTGCAAACCTTACGTCCTGGCACACAACCCTCACTCCTCATTGCTAGAGTTTTTTCTGGTAAACTCCTCCAATACAACCCAGTTTCATCTGCATTATAAATTTGATACGAATAAATATTATTTGCCACAATATATTCTCGTAATTTACGTTTAAATGGTTCTACACTGCTTTCATCTGCACTCAGTTTTTCACCAACAATTTTCCTCTTCACAATATTGTGCCTACCCTTGAACCTTGCAACCCACCCTTCACTCGCTTCGAAATTCTTTATTCCAAGGCTTTCAGCAAATCTGCTTGCAGCATTTTGTATTTCTGGGCCGCGAATTGTCACGCCAGCTGTGCGGTGCTGAGCAAACCACTTGTACACAGCCTCATCCAACTGCACATGCGTCGAAGTTTTCATAGTTTTTCTACCACAACCTCTGCTAGTGCTTGCTTGCACCTTCACTTTTACAGGTTGAAATGAATTGCATAAGTTTCTCTTTTTGTTTCCTTATATCAGAAACAGTACTATTGCCTATATTATATTCCTTGGCAACACTTGAGGTCGACCGGCCATGTTCACAAAGTTGTATAACACGTAGCTTGTCCTTAAGTGTTAGGACAACCTTCTTCCTCTTTCCACCTCCAGAACGATTCATGCTGCTACCAGACATAGTCTTGGCCAAAAATGTTCAAAGTTACTATGAAAATAAAAAAGTTATTTAAAAAAATATTTCACTAATGGCGCAGGCACTGTGGTGTAACACGAGGCTAGAGAGCACATGGCTTGACCAGGCCTGGACGGGTCCAGTCGGGGCAGGGAGGAGGCACGTTACGTAGGCCGCCAGGAGGAAAAAAAATATATATTTTTGAAGGAAACTTCAGCTTGTGCAAATTGTTTTTAGGAAACTTGTATGGAATTATTTATTACATAATTACTAGTATTTCTTTTGATTTTGGCTATGATGAATTGTTCTAAAATTGATAGTAATTACTGTACTGTAGTGTATAGGCCACTCCCCATCCCCCCCCCTAATCCCCCCAGGTGGTCCCTCCCAACGCTCCCCTCTCTCCCGACACCACCCACCCACCCCACCCCCACCTACACCATGCGCCTCGAGTCTCGGGCAGACGGGATTAATACCATATGGCCCGCCTCATGTTTTCATATACGGACAAAAGCACGATTATCCGGTTCCTGTGGTTATTTTGGCCGGATATTGTGATAACTTTATCTGTTCACGATTTTGGCCATATAAGGGCGTTTTTCGGATGTTCGAATCCCGGATAATCGCGGGGTTACAGTATAAATACCTATATATAACGTGTGTATATAAAAGCAAAACAGTATGGTGAGAGGAGAATGGTGTCAAGTCAGGTGAGGGAGGGAGGGAGGGAGGGAGAGGCAGCCAGTGGCGGGCTGCCACTGATACTGCCACTGCCACTCAACATACCAACTTATTGGTTCGTTATGGTGAACACGAATGTAGATATTTATATATAGCGTCTGTTAATAGTGAATAAAAGCAAAAAAAGTATTGTGGGAGGAGAATGTGGGTGAGTCAGGTGACTTGAGGGAGTGAGGAAGTAGCAGCCAGTGGTGGGCTGCCACTGGCACTGCCACTCAGCATGCCAACTTAGTGGTTCGTTATGGTGAAGAAAACATGCAGATACTTATATATAACCTGTGTATATAATGTAATAACCGACAAAGTATTTGTTCACTGCTTGATGAACATAATAATTGAATCAACAATATGTGCACCATATTTTTGAGTACAGCGATGATTTACTCATTTTATTATATAAATATATCACACTACACACTATTGAATAATATTACAGCAAAAAAAACTACGAAAAATCAACCAGAGACATTGAAATAATTAGGTAATTATCTCTTTGTCGCAACTCCGGCTTGACAGCTGGGGAGCAACAGACCATCTGGGACGCACGCTGAGTCAACGCCTGTTTTTTTGCTGAACTTCCCCGCCCTATAGCAGGCAATATATGCCACTTACGATTTTATTATTATTTTTCCCATGATCAGTGAACACAAATTAACAGGTTAGGAAGAAAAAAGTTTTTTCTTTTTGTATGCGCCTGTGGGTGTCAAATGGTATATAGCCATGCGCCATTTAACCCTCAAACCGCGCATATCATATATAAATGATATCAGTGACAAAACCGAAACCACGCACATCATTTATATATGATTTCGTGTCTAGCGCTATAATTTAAACTCCCCGCCTGGGATAGGGGCAGCTATAGTACAGCCACGACCGATAGTTGCCAGATGCCACCTAGAAAAAAAATCCAGGCCAACATTCTTGGGTGTGAGAGCGTCAGTATTGAGCAAGCCACCAAGGCTGGCGCACGCAGCACGAGCTCACAGCACCGCTGTTCAGCTTGTGACCACAGCATCGCCTACAAATACCATAATATATATGATACTGCTATTATTTAGCAGTGAGAGTATTACTGAAGCCCCCTGACTGTGATAAAACTGACCAGGATTCTGATAATAGCAGGATTGTGCTGATATTTAGCGCTGTGCTCCATGGAGGGAGGCGTAAGGCTGTGGGAGGGAGGGTTGTGGCGTCGTCTTCTGACTGTGTGTGGCCACCATTTATTGACTGCACTCACCATACCAGCTTAGTGGTTCGATATGGTGAACACAAATGTAGATACTTATATATAATGTGTGTATATAGGGTATAAACAGCAAGAGGAAGAGGTTGGGAGCCGCCATTTTGGTGAGGGCGGTGGCGTCGTCTGCACGACTTATCATGTTGTTTACTGATGACCACAATAGTCTTTGGGCACCATACCAGCTTATTTGTTCAGGTATGGTGAATAAAACAGGTAGATACTTATATATAATGTGTATATAGCGTAATAACACCACAAACAGTATTGTTGGAGGACAAATATTAGTGCGTCTGGCCTTGAGGGCGGCCGCCGATCAGCTGACTGTGTGAGTAGCTACGTCTTTGTGGCCTTTACTCACCATACAAGCTTAGATGTATAGTTATGGTGAACAAAACATGTAAATACGTATATATAACGTCTGTGTATAGTGAATAAATACAGAAAGAGTATTGTGGGAGGTAAATGAGGGTGAGTGAGGTGGTGTTGAGGGAGTGAGTGGCTCGCTGGTGTTTGGCGGTCACTCCTCGTTGCTTTTTGACTCACAAGACCAACTTAGTAGTTCGTTATGGTGTACAAAACATGCAAATACTTATATATAACCTGTGTATATAGTGTAACAACAGCAAAACTATTTGTTTATTGTTTTATGAACATAATAATTGAATCACTAATATGCACACCATAATTTTGAGTACAGCGATGGTTCACACATTTTATAATATAAATATACCACAATTCACTGTATGGAATAATATTACTGCAAAAAAACTAAGAAAAAATCAATCAGAGACATTGAAATAATTAGGTAATAATATATTTGTGGCAACTGCCGTCTGACAGCTCGGGCGGAGTAGACCTCGTCTGGCGAAGGCTCTGCCAACGCCCTTTTTTTGCCACACTTCCCTACCCTATTGCGGCTAAAATATGCCACTTACGATTTTTTTGTTATTTTTTCCGTGATCAGGGAACAAAAGTGAACACTTCTATAAAATGAAAGAATTTTTTGGAATTTTTTTTTTTGTTGCGCCTGTGGGTGTGAATTCCATTTGGGCCCCTAGCGGTTTGAGGGTTAAGGGTTAACATGATTGGGAAGGCCATTCCACATTCTGGGTCCCATGATTTGTAGAGCATTTCTAGTTTGATTAAGTCGTACTCTTGGAATATCAAAAAGGTACAGAGTTGGATATTGTTCTAATATTGTCCTTCTCCTAAGTGGAGAATAACTCAGCCAAATCTGCCAGTGAAACCAAAGACCATCAGCAAAGTAGGCTTAAAACAATAATATAGTAGCAGAAAAAAAAAACAGAATAAACTCAATAATTACAAATACTAGCAGAGGGAGGGAGGGGATGGTGAAGTGAGGAAACCAAAAACCCGAAGTGAATAGAAAAGAACTTGAATAAATATATAACATAATGTAATAAATAATATATTGCCACCAGTCAACATGAAAAGCAGCTAGGAGTCGTCTGGGATTCGTCCTGAAGTCGTCCTGACGCCAACTGGAGATCATCTTGTAATCATCCTGGAACAGGAAGGCGCCAACAAGAAGGCATCGTGCAGGCATCAAGAAGTCGTCTTTTAGTCAACACTAAGTCACCTTGCTGGTGATCGCAGACATTCACTACTACAGGAAGACCTGGATAAACTGGAGGAAAGGTCTAGAAAAAAGGCTGCTAAAGTTCAACTCAGAAGACATTGATAAACTAAAAACATATTAACAAAGTTTTCGATTGGGCAGCAGAAAATAACATGATGTTTAACGGTGATAAATTCTGGGTACTCAGATACGGCAAAAATGAGGATCTTAAACATAATACAGGGTACAAAACACAATCGAATTTGCCCAAAGTAGGAAAACAGCATGTCATGGTTTTGGGAATAATCATGTCCGACGACCTAACGTTTAGGGAGCATAACCAAGCAAGTATTGCGTCAGCCAGAAAAATGATAGGATGGATTTCGAGAACCTTCAAGTCCAGAGATCCCATCACAATGGTTGTACTCTTCAAATCGCTTGTGTTGTCCCGTCTTGAATACTGCTCAGTACTCACTTTCCCCTTCAGAGCAGGCGAGATTGCTGAAATTGAGGGAATACAGAGAACATATACGGCACGCATAGACGAGATAAAGCACCTAAATTATTGGGATCGTCTCAAAGCTCTCCAAATGTACTCACTAGAAAGGAGACAAGAGAGATACCAAATAATATACACATGGAAAATACTGGAGTGACAGGTCCCAAATCTGCACAGTAAAATACTGTAACAACGTACTGGAGTGATCGACATGGAAGAAAATGCAGAATAGAACCAGTGAAGAGCAGAGGTGCCATGGGCACAATCAGAGAACACAGTGTGAACATCAGAGGTCCACGGTTGTTCAACGTCCTATCAGCGAGCATCAGAAATATTACGGGAACAACCGTGGACCTCTTCAAGAGGAAACTAGATTGTTTCCTTCAAGGAGTGCCGGACCAACCGGGCTGTGGTGGGTATGTGGGCCTGCGGGCCGCTCCAAGCAACAGCCTGGTGGGCCAAACTGTCACAAGTCAAGCCTGGCCTCGGGCCGGGCTTGAGGAGTAGAAGAACTCCCAGAACCCCATCAACCAGGAAAGTGTAAGGTAAAGAAAATAGGCGAAGGCTGCAAATTCACAAGGCAAGACAAGAAATATGAGTTAAAATTAAATATATGAATATAGTAAATAACATCAACGGTGCACTAGGAGAACCGCAGCAGAAGTAGTATGTCCAACTGTAAGCAATTGTGCTCAAAATAAGACTGGAATAAGCTGTCAATTAAGAATAGTCAAAATTAAACAAAAAATTATGTAATAAACCAATACTACAAAATTGCAAAGTTAGTACAGCACAAAGCTTAGGCTGGAAAGGCCAATGTCGCGGGATAATTGCGCTCATAATAAAGAAACTGGACATTAACCGTAATGATATGACAGTATTAACAATACCACGTAAAATTTAGCAGCACTGGAGACAGTCATTAAATGATAAATCCAAGATGTGAAACATTGAATTTGTTAAATAATAAATTTAAAACATCGCTGAACAGGTCCAAACGGGAAATGACAAGAGTAAGGTCAAGCACAACATAGAAATCACTGTATAAATATAAATAAGGAAACGTCCCACACTGGGGCCGGGAAACCTTAACCTTAACATTAAACCAACATTAACGTAGCATGTATAACACAAACACCAATGGCAAAAATCGGCAAAATAAGGGATTAATATAAACAACCGTTGCCAAATGTAAACTGCAAAATCCTGCCCCGGAACATCAGCAGCTGTACACCGCAGCTGGAACACCTGCAGCTGGACATTGGCAACTGGAGCATCAACATCTACTGAAGATAAATAAATAGCGGCAACAGGCTACCAGGGAAATCTTCAGTGGTAAGTAGAAGTCCAACTGCAAGAGTATTAGGGGCCATTAGAACCTGGGAGCTAGCGTTAAGGGAACGCCGGGAATGAACTGAAGCTAAAGCTGAAGCTTTCCCTTGCCAAAAGGGGCGAGAATATCAGCAGCTAGCACGTCAGCAGCTGGAATCACAACGCTGAAACAGCAACAGCTGTAACATCGATGGCTGGGACAGCGACAGCTAGAACGTCAGCAGCCGGCACCTCAGCAGCTGCTGAAGATACAAAATTAGCGGCAACAGGCCAACGAGGAAACTGCCGTAGTAAGGAAAGGCAACTGCAAAACAATTTATGCTCAAAATAAGGCTGGAATATAACTCGTTAGAGAACAGGATGAATACATGAAGCTGAAAATAAAATGCAATCAAATACAATAAACTGAAAAGGAGTGATAATAATAGGCACGACAGCAGGAACGCTTCAGCTGGAACCCCGCCCGCTGGAACTTCAGGGGCTGGAATGTCAGCAGCTGGAACAGGAGCAGGAACGTCCACGGTAGGAACCTCGATAGCTGGAACGCAGTAGCATGGACGTTAACAGTCGGTACCGCATCAACTGGAACATCAGGAACAACTTCAGCCGGAGCATGGCAGACGAAACGTCTGGATAAACCAGTAGCCTGGGAGGCCGCAGTTTCTTCCGGACACACAGGAAACTGGTGGCCCAGCCAAAGGCGTAGGAACCGAAGTTGGCCTAGGCAAGGGCATAGAACTGAAGGGGCCCCAGCCTGCTGGGGCATAATCGGCAGTGGCCCCGTCCTGGGGCATAACAACTGAAGTGGCCCTACACTGGGGCATAATATACAAAACTGGCCCCGTCCTGGGCATAGAACTGAAGTGGCCTCGACCTGGGCCACGTTAAACTGAAGTGGCCCCACCCTGGACCACAGTAAACTGAAGTGGCCTCAGCCTGGGGCATATAAACTGAAGTGGTCCCAGCCAGTGGCAGAACTGAAGCGTGGGGCATAAAATGGGAGTGGCCCTGCCCTGGGTCATAATAAACTGAAGTGGCCCCTACCTGGGGCATAAGAAACTGGAGTGGCCCCTACCTGGGGCATAAGAAACTGGAGTGTCCCTGTCCTGGGGCATAAGAAACTGAAGTGGCCCCAGCCTGGGGCATAGGAACCGAAGTGTCCCTAGCCTGGGCATAGAAACTGAAGTGGCCTCCACCCTGGGGCATAAGAACTGAAATGGCCCCAGCTTGGGGCATAGGAACTGAAATGGCCCCAGCCTGGGGCATAGGAACTAAAGGGGCCCCAGCCTGGGGCATAGGAACTGAAGGGGGCCCCAGCCTGGGGCATAAAAACTGAAGTGGCCCCAGCCTGGGGCATAAGAACTGAAGTGGCCGCAGCCTGGGCATAATAAACTGAAGTGGCCCCGTCCAAAGTAGCGCCAAGGGGGCCCCGAGGGGCACCTTGAAAGGAGTGCCAGCACCCTGAGGCTGCCGAGGGAGAGGCGGGCCAGGGCCCAAAGGGCCCACCCCATAAAACTTGAAAGTCACGAGGGCCCGGGCCACGTGTGTGGCACCACCAGACAGAGCGTTGCCAACCCGCCGGCGGGAGAAAGCCCCACACAGGCGTGCCACAGGGGCGCGCGCCAGGGTGCCACGGAGGGCAAGGAAGGACCTCACGGCTTGGCGCCCAAGTGAGAAGCAGCTAGGCCCTCCGGCCCGGCAAGGGAGGAAGCTAGCTAAAGCGGCACGACGCGTACCACAAGGGACACGGCACTAAGGACACGCCAGACACTGGGGCAGTGTTTGGCGTGTCCCTACTTGAGATGACATACTCTCCAACACTATATCTGCGATTGCCCTGTTATTAGTGACTTCATACCGGTCAATGGGAGCCGGTCGGCCGAGCGGACAGCACACTTGGCTTGTGATCCTGTGGTCCTGGGTTCGATCCTGGGCGCCGGCGAGAAACAATGGGCAGAGTTTCTTTCACCCTATGCCCCTGTTACCTAGCAGTAAAATAGGTACCTGGGTGTTAGCTGTCACGGGCTGCTTCCTGGGGGTGGAGGCCTGGTCGAGGACCGGGCCGCGGGGACACTAAAGCCCCGAAATCATCTCAAGATAACCTCAAGATCAAGATACCAAATGGTGTGAGGTACTTTGAGCTCTGTAATTACTACATCCACTCAGGAATATTAGAAGATATTCTTAATGCTGCACCCAGATTTTGCCAGTGGAGGCTAATAGATCAGCCTTAACACTTTTGCGCTCTCGGCGCTAAAAAAAAATCAATACCCCAGATGCTTTCGGCACTTCGCGCGCCTACGCGATAAGACCGAAAAAGTGTACACTCTTTTGACTGTCCTGACAATAATTGAAGGCGCACGTATTTAAATTTGGTATCACTGTGTTCGCAATAAAATTAGTCTATAAGAGCATACCTATAAAATGCCGCCCAAGCATAAGGAGTATCAACACCAAATAAAAAACTATGCAGATCACTCGCCGAGAGCGCCAAACAGCAACAAAATGTTTCCACTCTCTTAATGGTTGCGAAGCCTACAGTTGTCCTACATCGCTAATTTTGGTATCATTGGAATCGCAATAAAATTCTCTACACGGACATATGCATATGAATGTTTAATATAGGTAATTGCCCACCCGCAAGAGTGTGTGAAGTGGAGAGTAGTTAGCCGCGAGCGCACTGGCGAAAACACAGGGGGGAAATCATGCTTGGAAAGTTTATACATTTATACGTTTCCTGACCCTACTTTTCTATGTACGTATTTCTTTTTTATACCAATGTGTTCGCAATAAAATTTTCTATAAGATGAAATGTATAACATTTTTACAAAGCATGTGTAAGAGAAGCGCCAAATATAGAACCACGTCGCTCAGTATGCGTTCGCGGCAGAAACGAACGCATTGTTTTCGTTCGTTTGATGTTTGTCATGTTTATACTTGTTGAAACATTTTATAATTTGTATGACAGTGATCGCAGTAAAATTCCCTACACAGACATAAACATAACACATACAAATATTTCCCACGTGTTGGATATATCAACGGCTAAAGGGAACCCACTGCCACATGGCCGCCACACCCAGAGCCACACCCGCCACACCCCCAAACATACTTTTTTTTTTTTTTTTTACTCATAGAAGTTTATGTGATATAATATTCATTCTGGTACCAAAAAATTCGCAAATAAATTCTCTACAAAACGTATATAATATAACTTCTTATAGATGATAAAAAATTCCAAATAGGTGTACTTACCCTGTCTATGTTGATTGAAGATCAACAGTTGAGCATTTTTTCTTCACTCCACCATCTTCAGGCTTCTGATCCTGAAGTTGCTCATCTGATGTTTCTTAGGTGGAGTGAAGCTGTTGCCGGTGGTTATTTTTTCTCCACCCAAAATATCTTTCTTCTGTGGTACCTTGTGTAGCAAGGCCACATCACAAGTTTTACATCCATATATCTCGTCCCTCCTTTTGCCAGACTTGAAACAAACACGGCATCTTCTTTTTTTAGCCAAGTGCACGAGTTCATGCGTCAACTTGTAGTCGAGACGTTGTTCTGAATCTATAATTCTTGTATTTCTTGGATGCACTGGAGGAATATTGTCTTCTACAGGAACCACCAAACTTGTGGTAGAATCTTCTATGAAATCAGAAACATCAAGTGGTTCTATGTCCTCAATGTCCATTTCAGAATTTGTGGTTGATGAGTGGGCTTGAGGTGTTGAGGTGAACAGAGGACGCCTCGCACCAGATGGCCCGGGTGTTGAAACTGCCGTGTCAGCAGGAGGAGCTGCGCTGGCATCTATGTCGGGAACATGTGGTATGCTTGTTGTTGTTGGCCATTCCTCGCTGTTCCACGCCAATAAGGCTGAGTCATAAGGCTAAGGCCAATCTGAGAGTATCCCCATCCATTTCGGTTAAAAAATGGAATTTATAGAAATATTTTTTCGATGGACGAGAAAAGTAGGCTGTTATGCGGAATCGTAAGAAAAAAAGGCGACGAGTTATCTCTAATCTAAAGCGCGAAAGTGTTAAGTATTTTGTTCTCTCCTGATTCCATGTATGACTGGCCGTCCTGTGAGGTGGGGATGTTGGATGAGATTGTAGCTGGTTTTTTATCTATATTGTGTGGTCCTTCATACAAAATAGGGAAGCAGCACATTGCTGTATATACCTAAGCATGTTAAAAAAAATACATTGTTTGAGAGGAGTCTTGTAGAAACTGGCAAGAGTAGTTATAATATAATGTTCCCATGATTCAATGCTTACCTCTTGTGAAAATCATGAAATTGTTGTTTAGTTAGAGTTGATTTGTTTTCTGGGGGGAGCCCCGTCGGCTCCCCGGAGCTATACCAGGCTGATATGCTAATGTCAGACTTTGGCATTACCCATGTATGCCTATCCATCCTGTGAGATGGGAGTATTAGATGAACTTATAGCTAGTTTTTTATCTACACTGTAATCTTCCATATGAATAGGGGAGCAGCACATTGCTGTGTATACCTAAGCTTCGTAATAAAAAAATCAGTAATAAAGATTTTAAATTATAGTTTTTATTATTGCAAGTATTATCCTTATTAAATCATGTTAACCATGGATCATTAAGATCTCATGTTGATATGTAATAGTTATATTTCTTTTGAATCATTCATTAAATTGTGCATTATGTCTCAATTTTTCACTTCCTTGGGTATACTGTACAGTACAAAAAGATAGGATAAAAATAAACCAGTAACATTTCTTTCATTATATTTTTTATTTAAATAACTGCATCAATATTTTTACAGCTGACAGAATTTGTTTTACCATACAGGTGGATTAGTTATTAAAATAAAATTGGTTTATTGTTACACAAAATGGTGCTACATAGCCTTCCCAGCTTGGTACCTTCTTTTAATACTTACTTATTGATTAATAAATAAATAATAAATAAATTTTATTCAGGAAAAGTACACACACAGTTGATTTACAAACATGATGTTGGATTTATAGACAGAGCAAGTACATACAATATCTAAAGCCACTAATACTCATAGCATTTCGGGCAAGGTGTGGGGGAAAAAACACTTAAACTAAAACTTAATAGTAATTGGAATTAGGTATAAATTGTGTTGAAAGAAGGAATAAAAAAATAAAGAAAAGGGGGGGAACATAGTAGAAATCAGCAATTGTACACGTTGGTGAACAAACAGCATTGTTTAAAAAATAGCAAGACATGGGTTCACATTTAGGGGGTAAGGTAAGTTACATGGAGTTAATTAGGTAGTACTTGGTTTTACTCCTAAATTGGTTGAGAGAGGTACAGCCATTGACATGATTCGGGAGGTCATTCCACATTCTGGGTCCCTTGATTTGTAGAGCACTTCTAGTTTGGTTACACACAGCCAAATTGTGTAACAGGAAGAGGTCTTGGACACAAATTTGTTCCATGCTAAATGTAAAGGAATCAGCTGAGTATTCCTCAAATAAAATAAGCTGCCTCAGCTTATAAGGTAAATAAAATAAGCATTCCTCAAATAAGTAGCTGCCTCACCTCACTGCCTTACTGCTACATAGCCTTCCCGGCATGGTACCTTCTTTTGATAATTACTTGTTCCACACCCAAGTTGTGTAACAGGAAGAGGTCTTGGACCCCTACTTCCCTCTCTCTTTTTTAATAGTCCATATAGTCATAATTATAGCTTTAGGTTTCAATGAGAAAAGTTTTGAAGTTTTTACCTTTCTCCTTACCTAACATCATTTGTGCAGCATATTTTTATTTTGTCGCACCGATTTAATTTCCAAATAAAACCAAACAAAATAAATTAAAAATAGGGGGTGTACCTTAGCTATACATACCCATCTATACTTATTTCTAGGTTAACTTGGTGATAGTAAATGCTCCCATCAGGCAGGGTTCATCACCTTTTCTCATATTTCATGTTCATCAGTGTTTATTTAATTAATAACTACTGGTATAATATCTTTCTATTATAAAACTAATTCTATTATCATAATAGACATATTTACTATAAGTTTCAAGCAGAGAATGCATATATAACTAACATGAAGGACTCCACTTCACGAGATTCATCAACTAATAATCTTTTTGTTTACATTACAATCGATCCTCGTGTTGTGTAGTAGAGAAAAATTGACTTGTATCCAGTTTACGTAAAGTTACGAGTGGTCGACTTAGCTGACGGAGCAAACTTACGAAGGTTTTCCTTCTTAGTGTACCTGCCTGAATACCGACATAGCCGCCACGAAGGCGCTAAGAAGGAAAAACATATGTAAGTCCCTTTGTGAGTCTGGCCCCTGGATGGGTTCCCCATCTGACTTGTTGGTTCTCCGGGGGTCCTGGGCGAGTTCCTCCCGGAGGGGTCGTGCTAGGGCCCGTGGTTCTGCTCGTCGAGATGGGCCACAGGTGCCACTTTCAGAGCCGATGCTACCTTTGGTCCCGTCTGCGCCTGGTAGGCGCGGTGCTCACTCTTTGCGCAGGTCGGGTTCTCGTAAGGAGCGTCGGCCCTTTCATGGTTCGCCCCATTGAAGGGGCGATGGGGTGGGAGGCTTGCTCTGTTCACTCACGCCTGGTCTCTCAATTTGTGGGCTTTTTGGGTTGTTTCTTGCGGCCTTCAGTGGCATTGGGTGGCTCCTCGTCCTTTGGGGGGGGGGGAGGTACGGGGCTGGCAAGGCAGGCCTCTTCTGCGCTCTGTCAGACTGTTTCAGACAGACTATCCAGACAATTTCTTTATGCGGGGTATTCAAACCCCTGTAAATATAACTGATATCAACACGAGCGCACTAAATTTTGAAAGAGAAATTGAAAACATGCCCATGCACTCGGCCCCAGATCCAGACTCATGGAATTCAATATTTATAAAGAAATGCAAAGTGCCGGTAGCACAGGCACTCAGTATAGTGTGGAGGAAGAGCTTGGACACAGGGGAGATACCAGATGCACTTAAAGTAGCAGACATAGCCCCTCTACACAAGGGAGGGAGCAAAGCATTGGCAAAGAATTATAGACCAGTTGCACTAACATCGCACATAATAAAAGTATTTGAGAGAGTGATTAGGAGTCAGGTCACCAATTTCATGGAGACCAATGACCTTCACAACCCAGGCCAACATGGATTTCGAGCGGGAAGATCGTACCTTTTACACCTACTTGAGCACTACGACAAAGTCACTGAGGCATTAGAGGAAAAACAGAATGCTGATGTGATATACACGGACTTGGCAAAGGCTTTCGATAAATGTGACCATGGCGTGATAGCACACAAAATGAAGTCAATCGGAATAACCGGTAAAGTAGGATGCTGGATACTCAGTTTTCTGTCAAACAGGACTCAGCGAGTAACGGTCAACCATATAAAATCTAGTTCAAGTGCAGTTAAAAGCTCTGTACCTCAGGGTACAGTCCTTGCACCACTGCTTTTCCTTATTCTCATATCAGATATAGACAAAAATACAAGTCACAGCTTCGTATCATCCTTTGCAGATGACACAAAAATCAGTATGAAAATTACCTCGGCTGAAGACATTGAAAAACTTCAAGCTGATATTTATAAAGTTTTTGACTGGGCATCAGAAAATAACATGATGTTTAACAGTGATAAATTCCAGGTACTCAGGTACGGTAAAAATGAGGACCTTAAACATAATACAGGGTATAAAACACAATCAAATGTACTCATAGTAGGAAAACAACATGTAAAGGATTTGGGAATAATGATGTCTGACGACCTAATGTTTAGGGAGCATAACCAAGCAAATATTGCTACAGCCAGAAAAATGATAGGATGGATTACGAGAACTTTCAAATCCAGGGATCCCATCACAATGGTTGTACTCTTCAAGTCACTTGTGTTGTCCCATCTTGAGTACTGCTCAGTACTCACTTCCCCATTCAGAGCAGGAGAGATTGCGGAAGTTGAGGGAATACAGAGAACATATACGGCACGCATAGACGTGATAAAGCACCTAAATTATTGGGATCGTCTCAAAGCTCTCCAAATGTATTCACTAGAAAGGAGACGAGAGAGATATCAAATAATATACACCTGGAAGATATTGGAGGGCCAAGTACCAAATCTACACAGTAAAATAACAACGTACTGTAGTGAATGATATGGAAGAAAATGCAGAATAGAACCAGTGAGGAGCAGAGGTGCCATAGGCACAATCAGAGAACACTGTATAAACATCATAGGTCCACGATTATTCAACACCCTCCCAGCGACCATAAGAAATATTGCCGGAACAACCGTGGACATCTTCAGGAGGAAATTAGATTTATTCCTCCAAGGAGTGCCGGACCAACCGGGCTGTGGTGGGTATGTGGGCCTGCGTGCCGCTCCAAGCAACAGCCTGGTGGACCAAACTCTCACAAGTCAAGCCTGGCTTCGGGCCGGGCTTGGGGAGTAGAACTCCCAGAACCCCCATCAACCTAGTATCAACCAGGTAGCTGTGGACCAACGGTTCATTCTGGACTTGTCCTGTCTGAACCCCTGGATTTTTTGCCCCTCCTTTTGAATGACCACTCTGTCCCCAGGTCTGGCTTCTGTTGGAGCCAGGCGCTTGGTGTACCTGGACCTCAAGAACGCGTATTGGTATGCCCCGATTCATCTGGGGTTCAGGGACTGGCTCGGTTTTGTTTTGGGGCGTCAGGGTTACCACTTTCGTTGTCACCCTTTCGGGTTGAACCTGGCACCTCGCATGTTCACACGCCTTATCTGGGTTGTAGTGGCCTGTCTGTGTCTGTTTGGTGTTCAGGTGTTGATTTACCTCGACGACTGGCTGGTTTGGGCTCCCTTTCGGTCCGTGTGTCTGCGCGCCAGGGGTTTGGGTTCCCAGCTAGCCGAGTTCGGGTTTCTGGTGAACTGGCGAAAGTCCCATCTCATTCCCCTCCTAGGTTCGGACCTGGCTGGGTCTTGTGTGGGACTCTCGGGCCGCTTCCTTGTCTCTTCCTCCGGAGTCTCTCCTTTGGCTGCGGTCCCGCATGCTCTAGTTTCTGGGGGGGCTCCTGGGTTACCAGGTGGTTGCTCGACGGTCTATGCGGGAACCTAAACTTTGCAATGATGGTCTACCCGCCGGGTCGGGTCTGGCTTCGTCAGCTGTTCTGGTTCATTCGGGGACGTCCCTTCTGCCTCTCGCGATCGCTGGGTTTGACCCCCGGGGGGGGCCTTGCATCGGCTGCTTCGTCGCTGGCTTCCTCTTCGTTTTTTTCGGGGTTCGGTGCCTTGGCACCCACCTGAGCCCCTCGCTCGACGTGTTCACGGACGCATCGTCTCTCGGTTGGAAGATTAGGTGGTGGCCTGGTGAGCACTTTGTGACCAGTGCTCACCAGGCCACCCAGGGGTGGTGGGGTCCG
The DNA here is from genome assembly GCF_040958095.1 of Procambarus clarkii. NCBI lineage: Eukaryota > Metazoa > Arthropoda > Malacostraca > Decapoda > Cambaridae > Procambarus > Procambarus clarkii. The sequence goes on along the minus strand of NC_091161.1, from coordinate 20,361,957 downwards.
TCCTTCTGTCGGGCCCACAGCATGGTGCGGGAGTTCGCTGCAGTGTAGTTTGTGCTTCAGAGGGTTCGGGTTGCCTGCGGAGCGACGATTCAGCTTCATTTGGACTGCTCCCCGGTGATCCTTTGTCTGAACCGAGGGGCTTCAATGCAGTCTTTGGCTCTTTGGGGTTGGTCACTTTGGGTGACTCATCTGCTGAGTTCTTGGGATTTGGCTCTCCTGGTGGTTCACGTCTGGGGGGTGTTCATCGTCCTGGCGGATGGCCTGTCCATGGAATGAATGGTTAATGCTGGCTCATTCAGTTGGCTCTGCCTGACGTTCAGGCACCTGGAGGTGGACCTCTTCGCGTCGGCGTGGTCGAGGCTTCTTCCGGTATATGTGGTGCCCTTCCCTGACTGTGAGGCTGTTGGAATCGACACCTTCCGGCAGGACTGGTTGAGGTGGGGGTTCCTGTACCTCTTCCCCCCCCCCCCCATCCCTGGTTCAGCTGTTACTCTAGGTCCTGGCTTGCTTGGAGACTTACCAAGGGTGGGTAGTCCTCTTGGCCCCGTGGTGGCTGCCCCAGCCGTGGTTTCAGGCGCTGCTTGCCCGGTGTTCGAACTCGGAGGTTTTCCGCGGCACCGCCTCTTTCAGAATATCGGCCCGGTTCGTTACGAGACTGGTTCACTCTTCTCTTTGAGTCTTCGCATTTGGAATTTTTGACTCGAGTTTATCACCATCTGTATGGTGATCAGGTAGCTTCATTGATGGTGTCCCACCTGCAGGCTGTGTCTCGGCGGCAGTATGAAGTTTCTTGTCGGTCCTTCCGTTTCCTTTTGACTCTTCGTCGTTTTACTTCGCTTTCGGTTCAGGTGGTGTTGTCCTTTCTCTCGTGGTTATTCCAGGACTATCATCTTATGCCAAATACTGTCGCCTCGTATCGTGTGGTGCTGGTGGAGCTGCTTCAGCTGGCTTTCGGTATAGATATTACTTCTGCACCGTTTTGTGCATTGTTTCACCTCCGGCCTGCTCATGCGCCGCCTGAGTCGTCCTAGTTTTTGGATCGAGTGCTCTCTTATCTCTTTTCTCCTCGGTTTGTTGTGGCTCTTTCGGTTCAGGATTGTTTTTCAAAGATTTTTGCTGTTGGCATTGGCCTCTGGGGGTAAGGTCGGAGAGCATCATGCTCTTCTCTGGCGCAGGGGTTTCTGCTCTTTCGGTCGTGGAAATAGGTTGTTCATCTGCACAACAGTCTCCTTCTTTTCTCCCAGAGCAGTCTCCTTCTTTTCTGGCAAAGAATGAGACTGCTGCTTTCTGGGGGATCCTTGGGTTGTTGATGCTTGGTTGGTCAGGCCGAGGCTGCATCATGTGTTGTGTCCGTTTGCGGGCCACTGCCGTTGTTTGTGCCCCATGGCTTCTGTGTCCGTGGACGCGCTTTGGGTTGATCCGGTTTCCCTTCTTTCCTGTTCGCAGATACAGGTCTCTTAGGTCGTCCGCAGGGTTATTAAGTCTAGCCAGCCTGCAGTCTATTTCCGTGCCCATGACGTTCGTAAGTTTGCTGCTCTTGCTGCCGTCTTTGGTAACATGTCCGGGGCTGACATTCGGGCACGGGTTTTTTGGCAGTCGAACAGGGTCCTGACGCTGGGTTCGGCCAACTTCCTATTTGGGTTTTTCAGGGTTCAGTGTCTTGCGGCCTACCAGAGCCCTGTCTCGATGTGTTCATGGATGCGTCATCTCTTTGCTCGGGTTTTGTGACCAGTGCTCACCAGCCCAGCCAGGGGCGGTGGGGTCTATACTTCCGTCGGGCCCACAGCACAGTGTGGGGGTTTGAAGCAGTGTGGATGCTGCTTCAGGGGGTTCGGGTCACTCATGGATCAACGATTTTGCTCTATTCGAACTGCTCCCTGGTGGTTCATTGCCTGAACCGAGCGGGTTCGATGCGGTTCTTGGCTCTTCGGTGCTGGTCTCTTCGGGTGACTTGTCTGCTGAATTCTTGGGGTTTGGCTCTCCTAGCCATTCACTTTCAGGGGGTGTCTAACGTCCTGGCAGATGGCCTGTCTCGGTTTATTCCCCAGTCCATGCCAACTCCTTCGATTGGTTCTGCCGGATGTACGGGCTCCTGGATGTGGACCTCTTTGCGTCGGCTTGGTCGAGGTGTTTCCCTTTGTATGTGGCGCCTTTCCCCCAGATAACGAGGTATCAGCCTGTGTTTTGTGGCAATAGAGAGATAGAACTCTGTCAACATCAGAGGTCAGAGACTGCTCAACACGCTTCTACTACACATAAGGGTGTAGTAGCTGGCTGACCCCTCACAGTGTTAAAGAGAGAACTTTACAAACACCTCCAAAGGATACCTGATCAACCAGGCTGTGACTCATATGTCAGGGTGCGAACAGCCGAGACAGACAGCTGTCTCTGTCTCTCTTGCGTATGGTTGACCCGTCCAACAACAAGGAGGCCTGGTCGACGACTGGGCTGCGGGGTCGCTAAGCTCCGAAATTACCTCAAGGTAACCCCCCTACTGCGAGGCCATCGGGGTCGATGCCTTCAGGCAGGACTGGTCAAAGTGGGGTTACCTGTACTTCTTCCCCCCAGTTCTGCTGTTGCTCTCAGTCCTTGCTCGCTTGGAGACTTACCAAGGAAGAGATGTCCTTTTGGCCCAATGGTGGCCAGCCCGGCCTTGGTTCAACCACCGTGCTGCGCCGACTTTATTGTGAAATTCCCCTGGTGCGCATGAAATCAAGTGTTCCCAAAAAATTATTTTTTCTTTTTAAAATAATAAATTCCCTTCCCTGAACACGTGTATATAAAAAATAATGTCAAATTCCACTTACTTTGGCTGTGAGGAGGTGGACAAGGTGCACTGTGACGTCATCATGGGCTGGTCGCTGGTGCGTGAGTCGCCCAGACACGGTCGCGCGGGTCATTCAAGACCCGCCAGTTGCCACAATTATATGTACAAATAATATTTCTATGTATTTTCAATGCTTTCTAATGTTTTTCTCATATCGTATCAGATGTATATGTGTGTCCTGACAATGTATATAAAGTATAACGTCCATAATGTTCCATGGAACTGTGATACATGTGTCACTAAAGTGTCCTCAATAAAGGTTTATTGTTGCAATATTTCTGGTTTTACTTTCACTAATAATACATATACAGTTTCACACACTATTTACACAGTAAGACGCACAATTACACTCTTAGTACTTAGCAAGTGAGTGATATTCAAAGAAGCAGTCCATGAGACACAGCGGGACTTTGCACTCGACACATATGGTACACACAGATTTTCGCTTCCTTGGTTTTCGTTCTGAATGCTTGCAAACAATGCACTCACGTATGCCTTTGACCTTAGGTCCTGTAGGTGGTAGGTAGGCAGGCTTGTGAATTGCAAAAGCCTCTTTACCAGCCAGTCGGTTGGAAACTAAATGCGCTCTGGTTGGGGCATGATAAACTGTTCTTGCGCTTTCTTCCTGGCCATACTTGGTGAGTAATTGCGACAGCAGAGCTTGACTAAACACTCGAATTGAAGGTTTTTGGCCCGTTTTCATCAAAAACATGTTTAAACAGTTGAGCACTGTTACGTCCACAAGATGAAAGAAAAATTTCCTGGTTCATTTTACAGTTCTGCGGACACACTCGACGGCACCAACCATCATGTCACATTTATCTACAAGTCTTATATTTATATTGTAGTCAATGATACAATCCGGCTTGAACAATGATCCATCACCTCGATACCTCACTTTGCCACTTTCAAGCATTTCACCAGTGTGAATAGTTGTCAACATATTGACTTCACATTTGTCTTTCCAACGCACTGCCAATATTTTGTCACATTTTCTAAGTTCACAATCACCTACACCAATATTATTTAAAAAAAACGGCATTTTTTCCTATTTGTCTTTACAGTGCCACACACTCCCGTGTTATGTTCAAGCAAGAACTTTGTTAGCAAGGGGGCTCGTATAATAATTCAGTGTACAGAGTGTGCCACTTGCTCAGCAATGGTTCCATTAGCGTCTTCACTACACTGCCAGAAAACCTGAGAGGATCATCTGAGGGTCTACATCTGTACCAGAATATGATATATTATCGATCACCATTCCGGTTTCACAGTCGCACAGTACAAAAAATTTGAGGCCAAAGTGTTGCCGTCTCGATGGGATGTACTGTTTGAAGAGAAGACGTCCCTTGAAAAGAACAAGGGATTCATCAATGACAACATTCTGTCCAGGTACAAAGTAATCATGAAATTTCCCTTTGAGATCATTGAACACTTTTCGCACTCTCCAAAGCCGATAATTTCTATCAAAATTTTCAAGGTTTTCAAAATGCAGGCACCATAGTAGTAGCAGGAACCTGTCTCGTGACATGTATTTGTTGAACACAGGTGATGGAACAGCAGCTTCTTTGTTCCAATAATCCTGAATAACTTGCTTCTCCGAATGTTTTTGGAGCATAGAGCAAAGAACACATACAGCTCAGCCACAGTAGTGTCCTTCCAACGTATCATACGTGAAGCCTGTAATATTCCAGCTTCAATAAGTTGCCCTGCATATCTGTTGGTTTCGGCAACAAGATGTTGCATGAACTGCTCATCAAAATATGCACAAAAATAGTCCATTTCCGTCATGTCTTCACCTGTGTACGGGAACATGGATGCAACCCCCACATCCCAATCATCAAATTGAGGTTTGTGTGGTACAAAAAATCACAATCCTCCCACACAAATTCAGCCGTTCTCCTTTTAGCACCTACATGAGCGACTCCTATGGGTGCGTTTTCTGGAACTAAATCTCCTTTGGGTAGGAGTTGCAGGTCTTCTACCTTGTCTACTAGTAGGGCGATCAGGGAAAGTAGATGTAGAGGCAACACTGTCGTCAGTGTCGTCGATAGGGGATACATGCTGAGACAGCAGATCTGCGCCTGGTAACACCGAGACGACGGGAGCTGCTAGCCCTTGCCTCATCTATGCTACTTGAATCAGAAGCAGTGTCACTAAACCCAGAAAATGACTCAATAGTATCACTTTCGTCAAAAATGGGAGATGGAGGTGGTGGTGGTGGGATTAATTCTGGCAAGGGCGATGACCTGTGATGCTTCACTGTGCGTGCCGCTCGCCCTGAACGATACGAGCTCACTGTATCATCTTCATCTGTATCTATTTCACTTCCACTAGACCCTTGAGTTATGTTTCTATCAATCCTTGGGTCATCAACATAATATTCCACTTCATCCTCAAACAATAAACTGTTTATCTCCCCTGAAGAAAGCAGTTTTGCAACAGCGCATCCCACGGGTGACTGGGAGCTGGAGGCACGTGCGTCAGCCATGGTAGCTCGATCAAAACTGAGGCTACCCTCGGGCCTGGGGCATTCTAGGATTTTTTTTCAAAATGGCTGCCCCTCACTAACGGCCTCAGGCATCCATCTCGTACACAACCAACCGCGCGCGCATTTCGAATGGGTACCAAAAAATCAAAACGAGTTTTCTCGGTTGGCGCAGTTTCCCGCTGACCGAGAAAACTCGGTTGGCGCAGTTAAGTGGTTAAGGCACTGCTTGCTCGGTGTTCGAACCCAAGGGTCGTGGTTCTCCCTCTTTCAGTCAATCGACCCGGTCCGTTACGTGGCTGGTTCGATCTCCTCGAGTCTTCGTGTCTGGTCCTAATGACACGACTCTATCACCACTTGTAAGGTGAGCAGGTGGTTTCATTGATGGTGTCCCAACTGCGTGCTTTATCACGGCGGCAGTATGAAGTTTCCTGGCGGTCCTGGAGTTTCTCATGAGTAGGCTGGCCGTTTTTCTGGTTTTATAGTAAATCGTCAGTTGTATCCTCTGATTTTTGTCTGTAGGGATAACGTTTCTATTAACAATATCTTTCAGGACCCTTTCCTCCGTTTTATGAGCTGTGGAAAAGAAGTTCCTGTAAAATAGTCTAATAGGGGGTATAGGTGTTGTGTTAGTTGTCTCTTCAGAGGTTGCATGGCGTTTCACTTTCCTTATGATGTCTTCGACGAAACCATTGGAGAAGCCGTTGTTGACTAGGACCTGCCTTACCCTACAGAGTTCTTCGTCGACTTGCTTCCATTCTGAGCTGTGGCTGAGAGCACGGTCGACATAAGCGTTAACAACACTCCTCTTGTACCTGTCTGGGCAGTCGCTGTTGGCATTTAGGCACATTTCTATGTTCGTTTCCTTAGTGTAGACTGCAGTGTGGAAACCTCCACTCTTTTCCATGACTGTTACATCTAGAAAGGGCAGCTTCCCATCCTTTTCCATCTCGTAAGTGAAACGCAGCACGGAACTCTGCTCAAATGCCTCCTTCAGCTCCTGCAGATGTCTGACATCAGGTACCTGTGTAAAAATGTCATCAACATACCTGCAGTATATGGCCGGTTTCAAGTTCATTTCGACTAAGACTTTTTGCTCAATGGTACCCATGTAGAAGTTTGCAAACAGGACACCTAGGGGAGGCCGGATGGGCACATGTATAAGCAAGTAGATGGGGTCGCCATGGGTTCTCCCCTAGGTGTCCTGTTTGCAAACTTCTACATGGGTACCATTGAGCAAAAAGTCTGAAAAATGAGGTCAATTTTTTTTTATTTTAGTTACAATTAACGTAAATATATGACCGAACCTAACCAACCCTACCTAACCTAACCTAACCTATCTTTATAGGTTAGGTTAGGTTAGGTAGCCGAAAAAGTTAGGTTAGGTAGTCGAAAAACAATTAATTCATGAAAACTTGGCTTATTAGGCAAATTGGGCCTTGCATAGTAGGATGAGAAGTGCGTTCTGGCTACTAGGTACGACATATATATATATATATATATATATATATATATATATATATATATATATATTATATATATATATATATATATATATATATATATATATATATTATATATATATTGTGCGGTGTAAGGGGTTAAACTTAAACACTATCACAATCTCACTGTAAATGCCAAAAGCCTTCCAAACCAGCACTGGGTGGTTAGTCATACATAGAATTAGGGGAGAAAAATATCTGCTTCAATAATGAGTTAGTAAGCAGGGCTAGCAAGAGTTAGTAAGCAGGGCCTAGCATGAGTTAGTAAGCAGGGCTGGCAAGAGGTAGTAAGAAGGGCTAGCAAAAGTTAGTAAGCGGGGCCAGCATGAGTTAGAAGGGCCAGCAAAAGTTAGTAAGAAAGCAAGCATGAGTTAGTAAGAAGGGCTAGCATGAGTTAGTAAGAAGGCCAGCATGAGTCGGTAAGCAGGGCTAGCATGAGATAGTAAGCAGGGATAGCATGAGGTAGTAAGCAGGGATAGCATGACTTAGTAAGAAGAGCTAGCAAGAGTTAGCAGGGCTGGCATGAGTTGGTAAGCAGGGCTGGCAAGAGTTGGTAAGCAGGGCTGGCAAGAGTTAGTAAGCAGGGCTAGCATGAGTTAGTAAGAAGGCCAGTATGAGTCAGTAAGCAGGGCTAGCAGAAGTTCGTAAGAAGGGTTAGCAAGAGTTAGTAGACAGGGCTAACCACTCTAACTAAACAACTAGCTTTAAGTTCATCTAATATTCCCATCGCACTGGGATCTTTGTAAAATATGGCTGGGAAAAATCATCAGGGATGAACTCGCGCCCCCAGAACTCTGATCACTCGCCTCTCGCATCCCTACCCCCAAACAAATCCCACAGTCTTCCAGAAGGACCCCCCATCCCCATTTACACATGCGTAAATTGACATTTTTTTTTCGCAAAACTGTATTTATCAGATAGAAAGAGTTTCGCAATGGCATTATATTTATCTCCTAACTCGGGATATATAATAATATTCCGAGTTAGGAGTGAGGAACTAATACAGAGATTCAGGACAGCCATTGAATTAGTTAGGAGCAAGGGAGGAATCCCGATCATATGTGGCATTCTTCCAAGAAAGGGAGTGGGAAATGAATGGATGTCGAGGGCACTTGGTGTCAATTGCCGGCTGGAAAGATATTGCAAATCAAATGCAATATCTTTCATAGACAACTTGGAACACTTCTATGGAAGAAATGAAATGTATGCTCATGATGGGGGGCATCTATCGAGTGCTGGGATTGTTGCTGTTGCGAACTCGTTGGAACCAGTGGTTAGAGGTGTTTGGGTTTAAACTGTTAGTAGATAGTGGTATGGGAATTGATTTGGAGGAAGGAGGTAATAAAAGTATGTGTTCGTGGGAGAAAAGAATTGGCAAAATGATCAGGGAAAGAAAAGGGCCTCATAAAAATAACAATTCACTTAGGGTATATTACACTAACAGTAGAAGTCTAAGAAATAAAATAAATGAATTAAATGCTCTTGTCTGCACAGAAAAAAGAGATATTATTGCACTTACCGAAACGTGGATGAATGTAGAAAATAGAGAACTATTAGCTGAATATCAAATAAATGGATTTAAACTATTTCACACGAGGAGGGGGAGTAGCCATATATGTTAGGGACAATTTGAAATGTAGTCTCAGAGAGGGAATCAAAACTGAGCAACACACAGAAACTATTTGGATAGAATTAAACGAAAAAGCAAATAATATTATAATAGGAGTTATATATAGGCCACGAAATTTAGACAGAATGGAAGCAAAGCATCTATGGGATGAAATATCTAGAGCATCTAGACCTAACAGTATTTATGTCATGGGTGACTTTAATTTTAGTGGAATAAACTGGGTGAACAAAACAGGGAATAGTGAAGCAGAAGATTTTCTAGAATTAATTGACGATTGCTTTCTTACGCAACACATTAAGGAACCAAAGCGGGAAAATAATATTTTAGATTTAGTGTTAACTAACAGGGAAACACAAATTAATGACATCGAAATAGGGAGTGAGCTAGGGAACAGTGATCACAAAGTAAGCAGATTTAGCATAGAATGGAATACTGTAGACCTGTAGGAGAAAATTCTGTTAACACTTTCGCGCTTTAGATTAGAGATAACTCGTCGCCGTTTTTTCTTACGATTCCGCATAACAGCCTACTTTTCTCGTCCATCGAAAAAATATTTCTATAAATTCCATTTTTTAACCGAAATGGATGGGGATACTCTCAGATTATATACGTTTTGTAGAGAATTTATTTGCGAATTTTTTGGTACCAGAATGAATATTATATCACATAAACTTCTATGAGTAAAAAAAAAAAAACACAAAGTATGTTTGGGGATGTGGCGGGCGTGTGGCAGTGCGTTCCCTTTAGCCGTTGATATATCCAACACGTGGGAAATATTTGTATGTGTTATGTATATGTCTGTGTAGGGAATTTTACTGCGATCACTGTCATACAAATTATAAAATGTTTCAACAAGTATAAACATGACAAACATCAAACGAACGAAAACAATGCGTTCGTTTCTGCCGCAAACGCATACTGAACGACGTGGTTCTATATTTGGCGCTTCTCTTACACATGCTTTGTACAAATGTTATACATTTCATCTTATAGAAAATTTTATTGCGAACACATTGGTATAAAAAAGAAATATGTACATAGAAAAGTAGGGTCAGGAAACGTATAAATGTATAAACTTTCCAAGCATGATTTCCCCCGTGTTTTCGCCAGTGCGCTCGCGGGTAACTACTCTCCACTTCACACACTCTTGCGGGTGGGCAATTACCTATATTAAACATTCATATGCATATGTCCGTGTAGACAATTTTATTGCGATTCCAATGATACCAAAATTAGCGATGTAGGACAACTGTAGGCTTCGCAACCATTAAGAGAATGGAAACATTTTGTTGCTGTTTGGCGCTCTCGGCGAGTGATCTGCATAGTTTTTTATTTGGTGTTGATACTCCTTATGCTTGGGTGGCATTTTATAGGTATGCTCTTATAGACAATTTCATTGCAAACACAGTGATACCAAATTTAAATACGTGCGCCTTCAATTATTGTCAGGACAGTCAAAAGAGTGTCCACTTTTTCGGTCTTACCGCGTAGGCGCGCGAAGTGCCGAAAGCATCTGGGGTATTGTTTTTTTTTTGAGCGCCGAGAGCGCGAAAGTGTTAATTAAAGTGCCAGATTTTCGAAAAGCTGATTTTAATAGCCTAAGAAATTTTTTGGGTCAAATAGATTGGAAAGTCTTGGGTATGGGGTGTGGGCTGGTCTTGGAGCAAGACATGAACCCAGCGATAGGTGACGTAAAAGGGGATTTCGATGTGGATTTAATATATATATATGTATAACTTATTTAAAAATATTCTAAACAAAGCACAGGAACGTAGTATACCATACAAATTGAATAGATCAAATACTAATGACCCAAAGTGGATAACAAAGAATTTGAAGAACCTTATAGGTAAAAAGAGAGCTTGGTACAAAAGGATTAAAAGTGGGGAAGTCAGTTTAGAACAGGAATTCATACAACTGGTTAGAAATGTTAAAAAAGAGATTAGGAAAGCAAAAAGAAACTATGAAGTTCGCATAGCAGAGCAAGCAAAGTCAAATCCTAAAGGGTTTTTTCAGTTATATCGAACTAAGACTAGGGAAAGGATAGGTCCATTAAAATCTGAGACAGGTGAAATAACGGATAATGACAAGGAGATGAGTAGTATTTTTAACAAATATTTTATATCTGTATTTACTAAAGAAGAACTTAACAATATGCCTTCAGCCGAACAAGTCTATGTGGGTGGGGATGAGGACAGGTTGACTAATTTAGCAGTTACCAGGGAGGATGTAATTAAACAATTAGAAAAACTAAAACTAAACAAATCCCCAGGGCCGGATGAAGTGTTTGCCAGGGTGCTTAAAGAATGCAAAGAGGAGCTTTCTGAGCCACTATCTACCATATTTAATAAATCAATAGAGTCAGGCAGAGTGCCAGTCATGGAAGGTAGCTAATATGGTACCAATTTTTAAGAAAGGAGATAGATCACTTGCGTCTAACTATCAGCCAATTAGCCTAACGTCTATTGTGGGGAAAGTTACTTGAATCAATAATTGCAAATACCATTCGTCTCCATCTTGAAAAACATAAATTTTATAAATGAGTCACAACATGGTTTTACAAATGGCCGTTCATGTTTAACAAATTTGCTAACTTTTTATTCCAGCATAGTTGAGGCAGTTGATAGTGGTAAGGATTGTGATGTTGTGTACCTTGACTTTAGCAAAGCTTTTGATACAGTGCCACACGAAAGACTAATTAAAAAAATAGAAGCTCATGGTATTGGGGGTGGTATATTAAGTTGGATTAGGGCATGGCTATTCCAAAGGAAACAGAGTATAAATGGGGTTAAGTCAGAGTGGGATAATGTTGTTAGTGGAGTACCTCAGGGCTCTGTCCTGGGACCTCTGTTGTTTATAATATATATAAATGATTTAGATTCAGGTTTGAGTAGCAACATTTGCAAATTTGCCGATGATACGAAAATCGGTAGGGAAATTAATTCGGAGGAGGACTCACTATCACTTTAAGTTGATCTAGATAGGGTTTTGAAATGGTCAAAGGATTGGCAGATGCAGTTTAATGCTTATAAATGTAAAGTTCTGAGGTTAGGTAATGATGATAGTTACAAGATACGAGGTAGATGGTGTTGAGATTGCGAAGTCGGATTGGAAAAGGGATCTGGGAGTTATGATTAGTAAGAATTTAAAACAAAGGGATCAATACATGAATGTTCGTAATAAGGCGAATAGGACACTGGGATTTATTAATCGAAGCGTTAGTAACAAGACAGCTGGTATGTTCTTAAGCTATATCTTGCTCTGGTTAGGCCCCATTTAGATTATGCAGTTCAGTTTTGGTCGCCATATTATAGAATGGATATAAATTCACTTGAACGTGTCCAATGTAGGATGACTAAGTTAATTCCCCAAATTAGAAATCTTTCATATGAAGAAAGGTTAACAAAGCTTAAGTTGCATTCACTGGAAAGGCGAAGAGTTAGGGGGACCTGATAGAGGTTTACAAGTGGATGAATGGACATAACAGGGGGGGATATTAATAGGGTATTAAAAATATCAAAACAAGACAGAACACGAAACAATGGGTATAAATTGGATAAATTTAGATTTAAGAAAGACTTGGGTGGATACTGGTTGGGTGGCGGGGTTGTTGATTTGTGGAGCCAATTGCCGTGTAACGTGGTGGAGGTGGGGTCCCTCGATTGTTTCGGGCATGGGTTGGACATGTATATGAGAGGGATTGGGTGGTTATAGATAGGAGCTGCCTCGTATGGCCAATAGGCCTTCTGCAGTTGCTTTTGTTCTTATGTTCTTATGTTCTTACTTGATAAATAATTTGTATGAAAATGAAGTGCCTTTATGTATTATGATAGTTTCATAATAAATATTGCATAAATATTTAGGAAATTTCATAAACAAAAATTATTTTAATGAGCCAGGTTTGGATGGCTTTGGCAATGAAATTACAACTAACTTTTTTATTAATATATATTAACATAGACAAGGATTTACTTCTAAATATATATTATTTTATAAGACTTTCAATTGCTATAAAGTTATTAAGATTTTCAATACTTAGAGCACCAATTGTTAAAGTTTTTTTTTCGTCACAAAGAGAGAAAAGCTGTCTCTCTTTCTCCCACATGTTTCCTCATTCAGATGGGATGTTGAGCAACCTTCATGCAGGCCCTCGTTCAGTTCCCCACATCCGAGCTATTGGACATAGCAAATTTCTCTGAATAATGCAGTATTTTAGTTGCTCCTCTAATTATAAAGATTTTATTCTTTTTGACCTTTGAGTACTAGTTCTCAAAAGTTTCTTTACCTCAGAAAGAGAAAGAGTCAGATTCTATTTATGTCCATATTCGTGCGGGATGTTGAGCAACCTTCATGCAGACCTCTTGTTCAGTTCCCAACGTCCAAGCTATTAGACATAGCAAATTTCACTAAATGAGGCAGTGTCTCACCCCCCCCCCCCCCCCCTACAAAACCCACTACTTTGGGCGGTAACTAAACAATTGCAATCAATCCAGCCGGCAAGTCGCCAGTGAGTGTGGGAAGAATATTATGTTCTTATGAGCATTATGACCGAGCTTATTTATACCAATTTATGGATATAAAAAAGAAAAAATAACTCAACATTTGTACAAGTTTTATTTACATAAATAAGTCTCATTGCCTTTTTGTCATCTTAGGAAATAACACACTAGCATGCACTATGTACAGGTTTTTGCACTATTATTGCACATTTAGAAATCTTGGGAGTGAGTGGTAGTCGTTGAAGCAGTCGATAGCACACAATGCAACTCTACACCCTTCACACCATGTTTACACAATTTTACGTTTCGGTTCTCTTCGTTTTGTTGTTTTACATACTAGGCATGCACGTTGGCTTATTGCACGCTTTCCACCTGGTGGCAAATTCTTTAGTCTGTGTTGCTGAAAGGCATGTATGTGAGCAAGCCTGGGTGTTGCAGCATGCTGCAACACTGGGTTCATGAGTGGTCTTCGTATGCCAGGGACTCCTTGACCAAACTTTGCTAATATCTGTGTTGCAAGTGTAAAAGCAAATGAACGGAAATTAGGTTTACGTCCAGTTTTCACCAGATACAAATTATAGCAGTTCAACATGCTCATGTCAACAAGATGGAAAAACACCTTTTTCATCCACGTCAGTGTTTTCCGCACACACTCGATAGTGCCAATCATCATGTCATCCTTAACAATCAAACGCATGTTGAGATTGTAGTCAAGAACACAATCTGGCTTATATACTGGTTCTCTCGTTACATGGTGTACCTTGTCACTGTTCAACATTGTACCCTCATGAATGGTCAGCAGGTTCACTTCTCTCTTGTCTTTCCACTGTACCGAGAATATTTGATCACATTTCCGTACCTGGCACTCACCAACTGCATGTCCACTGCCAAATACTGGCATTTCCCTTCTTCGTGCCTTTACTGTGCCAACCAACCCGGTTCTATTTTCAATCAAAAACCTAACTAGCTGTAATAACCCTGTACTCTCGTAATCGTTCTGAGCGCTATCCCTGTTGTAATTCACTTTCTCTCTTCACTCAATACCCCAGCTTAACACTGTTACAGTCCAGTATGACCCCTCACTAGACAGCCACGAATATAAGAGGAATATTAAGGGGGCATTAGGGTGGTGTTGGAAAAGTTGTTCAATGTCAACCAATATTATTTGACTAGTTGTATATGAAAAGTACTGAAATTGTCCCAAGTTTCTGTACTGCAGCGTAAATAGAAAGGGAGATTTTTTTTTTGTCAACGTTTTTTACACATTTTCAAGTCGACACTTCAGAACACACGTTTCAGATATAATTATTCTGTGACACTTTTCTGACACATTAGCATATAATAAAGGATTGTGTGTTTTAGAATTTCCAAAACATCTTTAGTTTTCCTAATACAAATGTTCAAAGTTCACCCCAAAAATTATGCAAATATGGCATGTTTATTGCTATTATAAAATCAATAAATGAACTTAGAGAAAAATGAAAACAAGCAAATGTAGAGACATGCCCTCCACATACAGTATACTGTGTAAGTTTCATGTAAATTGAATAAAAAATGAATCGGTTTTGTAAACGCTTGTGTCAATTGAAAAAAAAAAAAGAATAAAGTCTAAGGTTCTAAAATCTGTGGCTGAGGTTGACATCAACCAATTTTCTCCAAAATTGGCATCCTTACAGATAGGCATACGTACAGTCAGGTGTGTAAGTTTGATGCAAATTGCCCCCCCCAAAAAAAAAAAAAAAAAAAAATCTAATTAAACTAATTATAATATTTGTTTAATATATGCTATTGTGATAGCAAAGAGTCATAGCTATGATTTCAGTTGACACTTTTGATTGATAATCGATTTTGACCATTTTGGCATAATTTTCACAACTACTACAATATTTTTTTTCTCCCTTTTTATTTATGCTATGATGCTGAAACTTGAACCAGATGAAACACTTTTCATATAGAACTTGCCAAAAAAGTTTGATTGAAATTGAACGAGTTTTCATTTTTGTATTTTTTTGACGAAGATGCTCCCTTAAATGAGGAAGATACATCAAGAACAAGGGTTATTAATTTATAAAAAAAAAAAAATCTTATTAAACACTGCCACCACCTTCCCGTCCCACCATATCTGAATGTGTCTATCACCGATCCCTCCCTCCTCCTATCCTTTCCTTCTCCCCTCTCCCCTCCTTCCTTCTCCCTTTCTCCCCTTTTCTCCCCTCCCCTTGCCCATCATTCGTCTCCTCTTTCCCCCCCCCCTCCTGTCGCCCATTTGTCAGGGCCAAGAGGTTGACCTGAGGGTGGCCCTGATACCTTTGGCTTCCCCCACTCAACTCCTCCCCACTCAGATTTCCCTCTCCATCTCCCTCTCAATTCCCTCTCCCTGGTCCCTTCCCCATACCAGGCGAGTCAAATGTCCCTACTCTTTATCTTGGAGGAGACAGACTTGAACATAATTTATCAGTGTGGTAAACATTGTTCGCAGGTACACTGGTTTCCATAGAGGCGCCTTGTCCCCTTCTATAGCTGGAGAGAGCTGACTCAATCTTCAGGAATTCATGTAGCCTTCCACGGCAGATCATGGAAGGTGATTGGCGGTAGATAAGGGCCAAGTCCTTATTGGCCCTAGAGAGCCAGACCTCAGGCCTAAGTGTTAAATGGTTGGCCATTGCCAAAATAATGGGTGGAGCCCTGGGGCTGTATTAGATGGTGGGAGGAGCAATCCTTTCCAGCAATAAGCTGGTAAAACAAAATTTCGGTATGGTGTCTAGGGAGTGTGTGGAATAAGGGCCGCAAACCCGCATCCAAGGGGCTGAGGGCAGCCATCAACATCTTGGCCTCAGTGCGATTTTAAGGTATTGTGCACTTGATTCATGTCCTCAGTAGATATCCATTGTGCCTATATGGGAATAGAATAGGGTATATGTTCAAGCCTGTCTCCTCCAAGATAAAGAGTAGGGACATTTGACTCGCCTGGTATGGGGAAGGGACTGGGGAGAGGGAATTGTGAGGGAAATCTGAGTGGGGAGGAGTTGAGTGGGGGAAGCCAAAGGTATCAGGGCCACCCTCAGGTCAACCTCTTGGCCCCTGACAAATGGGCGACAGAGAGGGGGGGGGAAGAGGAGACGAATGATGAGCAAGGGGAGGGGAGAAAGGGAGAAGGAAGGAGGGGAAAGGGGAGAAGGGAGAACCAGATCATTACATAACAATGGACTTGTATAGTAATTATCTGTGTATAGGATGTGGCCCTTGCTTATCCATGGTGCCATTAGTGACTTCACCACACTACCAGAGAAACCTTGTCCGTCGTTACCGGGAATGTCTACATCGCTAGCTGAATACAGGAATCATGTGTAACACGTATCCAGTTTCACAGTCACACAGTACAAAGAATTTCAATCCAAATCTGTTTCGTTTGGAGGGAATATACTGTTAGAATGAAACACGTCCTTTGAAAAGTACTAGGGATTCGTCATTCACCCGCTTCTGTGCTGGTACGTAAAAATCTCTTGAATTTTCCAATCACTTCATTCATACAGTGCCTCACTCACCAAAGTCTATCATCCTCTGTTTGGTCCTCATTACTTGCAAAATCCAGACACCTGAGGAGTTTCTGAAATCTGTCTAGTGACATATTTCCCGACGAAAGGTGTTGGAATAGTCAGATCTTTGCTCCAGTAATCTGTGAGAGTGTGTTTGATACAGTGTTTCATCAACATACATATCGCTAGAAACACATTTCACCTACATTGGTGGTTTTCCAACGTTGCAATCGTGAAAATTCTGTTCTCTCCCTTCTAATGAGATGAGCCGCATAAAGGTTTGGTGTACAATATATTCCATGAGCGGCTCATCATAGAATGCTGTAAAATAATCACATTCACTCATATCCTCTCCATTATCAGGGAAAAGCTCTGTAATCCCAACGTCTTTATTATCAAAGGCAGGAATTCGGGGAATAAACCCAGCACCATCACTCCACACTAATACACCTGGTGTCCTGCAAGACGCAGGGGACGCAACAGGGGCACTACGGCGAGGAAGCGATGCACCCTGTGGACCAGGAGCTGAAGCCCGTCTACGCACAGTACGGCCGCTACATGCACATGAGGTAGAGGCACGTGAACATGAAGCTCTTGGTGCCTCATGTTGTTCCATGCGGTGGCGCTTGGCTGGGCGAGACGCTGCTGACGCGACAAAATCTCGCCCAGTATCACCACTGGTACTGGCACTGGCACCAGGCTCGGTAACACTATGTTCTGAATCCACTTCACTAAAACCAGAAAAAGTCACCTTCCTCTGACTCGTCACCGAACATATCCTCAGACTGTAAATAAGCACAGGAACTGTGTGGTCGAGGATGAATTGGGGTAGACACTGGGCGAGGTGGCATGGGTGAGCGTATAGGCGTCGCGGTGGGAGGAGGCTGTATCTCATTTTCACTGTCCGTGCTATCATCATCGGCCAATTGTGTGTAGTCTTTACAAATATCAGAGTCATCAAAGTCACTTTCCTCACCAACGGAAAATAATTCACTGGTTATTTGCTCTTGGGTGAGTGATTGTGTGGGGCGTGCCCGGGAAGCGTTCGGCCGTGTGCTCGACATGGTGGCTGCTGGGTAACTGAGGCCTCCCACGCGATAGTAGCGCGAGCTGGATTTTTTTCAAAATGGCGGCTGTTTACTATAGCCCCTGGGCAGCGTATGGGGACCCCCTATACCCCGCAGGCCTTTCAAATCGTGCATGGTACTCCAAAGCATCATATGATGCGATGCGCAATTTAAGGGTTAAGTAAGTTATGTTAGGCTAGTTAAGTTCAGTTTGGGCAAGTTAGGTTAGGTAGGTTCGGTTAAGTTATGATAGGTTAGGCTAGTTAAGTTAGGTTAGGTTATATTGGGTTAGGTTTGGGTAAGTTAGGATAGGTTAGGTTTAGTTAAGTTAGGTTAGGTTAGTTAAGTTAGGTTTGGGTAAGTTAGGTTAAGTTGGTTAAGCTAGCTTAGGTTAGGTTAGTTAAGTTTAGCATAGGTTAGGTTAGGTAAGTTTAGGTTAAGTTTGGGTAAGCTATGTTAGGTGGGGTTATGCAGGGATATTCAGAGAACAGTTTTCAGATAAAGTGACTTGGAAAATATATTTACCAGAAGTATAAGTTTTATATGAAAAGCTGAACTAGTTACGTTTGGGAGTGGTATTTAATGCTTGAAGATGTCTCAGAGAGCAATATTGATGTCTTAGAGAACAGCTTTGATGAAGGAAGGTGACTGAGAATAACTTTTGATGACTAAGAATAACTTTAATATCTTATAGAACAACTTTGATGACTGAGACTAACTTTTGATGACTCTGAGAATGACTTTTGAGGACATAAGTAGTATTTTGAGGTCTTTAAGATTAACTTTTGTTGGCTCTGAGAATAAACTTTCTATGAACGAAGGCAAGTTAAATAATAACTTTCATGAACGAAGATGTCTTAGAAAAACGACTTTGATGAACGAAGGTGACTTTGAGATTACCTTTAATGACTCTGAGAATAACCTTGATGACTCTGAGAGTAACTTTGATGACTGAGAATAACTTTTGATGTCACTGAGAACAATTTTTGAGGACGAGAGTTATATTTTGACGTCTTTGAGTGCATTATTGATGTCTTTGATTGTGTGTTTTGATGTATCAGAGTAACTTTGGTGTCCCGAAGAGTGTCTTTGATGTCTCGAAGAGTGTCTTTGACTATTTTTTTCTTACTTAATGACACAAAATTTTAGTTAAGAACAGTGTTGAAAGATTCCCTTTAACTATTTTTGTACTCTAAGAAGTATACTGGACGACTATTGTCGCTTATGAAATGGATGTGGACGCTTCTGGGCCTGCTGTCGAAACTGACGAAGAGGCCACAGACTTTGATGCGGCATCCCATGTCGAAACCGTGATGAACCCATCTCTGCCAATGTCTCGGGTCGCTGATATTTTGTGTAAGGTGTGCTTTAATACATTGAGTGTCATACTGCTGCCCTGCAGACATATGGTAATGTGTGGTATTTGTCTCGTATCTGTGAGAAAGTGCCCTATTTGCAGATGCGGCATTTCATATGTCCGTCAACCAATTATTTCCTAAGATGACAAAAAGGCATAGAGACTTATTTATTTATGTAAATAAAACTTGTACAAATGTCGAGTTATTTTTTCTTTCTATATCCATAAATTGGTATAAATAAGCCCATATTTTCTTGAACAGTATTTTTTTTTGGGGGGGGGGGCGAACAAATACTCAGAGGTCATAATGCTTGTAAGAACAAAACATTTTTCCAACAGTCACTGGCGAGTCGCTGGCTGGATGGATTGCAATTGCTTAGTTTCTGCCTAAAATAGTTGGTTAGGGGGGGGGGGGGGCGAGACACTGCCTCATTTAGTCAAATTTGCTATGTCCAATAGCTTGGATGTTGGGAACTGAATGAGGGGTCTGCAAGAAGGTTGCTCAACATCCCGTGCGAATATGGACAAAAATAGAATTTCTCCCTCTCTGAGGTAAAGAACCTTTTGAGAACTAGCACTCGAAGGTTAAAAATATTAAAATAATTTTTATAATTAGAGGGTCAACTAAGATACTGCACTATTTAGAGAAATTTGCTGTGTCCAATAGCTCGGACTTGGGGAACTGAACGAGGGTCTGCATGAAGGTTGCTCTGCACCAGAGTGAATAAGGAAAAATGTGGGATTGGATGGAGAGAGAGATAAATAAACATAGGGAAAGAATAGGATGGGGAAAACGAGAGAGAGAGAACTTTGAGAAAATGTACTAAAACTATTTTTCTCACCTTTGTATCTATACAACATGAGAGCACACAGATATTAAAAGTACACTCCCAGACCTAACTGCCGGACCTCAGTCATTTGTTTATTCCATCTATTCGTTTGAGATCCGACCAGTGACCACCTATGTAGTTCCGTGGCCGGCCACCAATGTAGCTAGTGGCGCCGCTGTTTGTGTTTGTTTACCCGCGGCCGACAAAACCCTACCTCTCACTCACTGTTATATATCATTGGATATTTTTTGCATCTTGCTACTATTGCGTTTGGAAATGCAGGAAATGTGTTGTTTAGGACTTCAACTAGCAGTGAAGACAAGAGAAAATATATTGTGATGATCGATTATCAGAGCATTCAGCTTATAAAGGAAGATGAATCTGGAATGTCTCCTGTGTGGTGGTGGTGAATGTGTGGTGTGATTGACGTGCAGAGGAATGTGTGTATAAATTTGGGTTTGTGATTCTCTCCCCCCTCCCCGCTCAGCTCGTTGTTGCCGTGTGGGGGCTTAGTGGGCGGCTGCCGGAGTGTGATGCTCCTTGGGACAGTCCTCTGTCCTTCTCTAGCCTTGTGCTCCTGCTGCCGTCCTCTCCAATTCTGCTGGGCACCTTTTCCTTTTCCTTCTGTTTCGTTTTTCTCCCCCCTCTTCTCCTATCTGCTTGCCGTTTCCTGCCGACCTTTTGCTTGTTCTGGTTCTTCCCTTGGACTTCTTCTATTCTGACGCCCGGGTGCTTGAGGAGGCATACTCTTGCACCCGTAGAACTCTAGTACCCGACGTCGAGAGCGAGGGGAACCTTTTATTGTCAATCCCCCTTTCGTCACTGAACCCGATCTCGACGGACTGTCGGTTTCTTAAGGTGGCGTTTGTGGGGCGTATACTCACGACGCACCCCTAGGAGACCCCGGCAAGATCGGCGATAGCTTCTTGTTGGGTGTCCTGCCTCTAATTGTGGCTCCATGGTGGGTGTGGGGGCACATTCGTGAATGAATTTTCTTTTTCGTCATGATGATGACCCCTGTTTCGGCTGTTTTTGGTTTACCCTCTCAGGCTCGTGGGGTGGGCGACCAAGCCCCCGAGTCGGTCCGTGTTGGAAGACTGGGCTCTGTAGCCTCCGCTGCATTGGGCCCCGACCTTGCTCCTCCTTTGGCCTCTCTGACTCCTTCCCCTGGCTCCCCTCCCTCCTCTGTGGTTGGGTCGAGCCCCAAGCCCCCAGTGGTGACTACCTCGTCCCCTGGTGCGGCTCCTTCTCTAGTTGTAACTACTGCGCCTTTTAACCCCTCTCTCTCTGGGGGTTCTCACCGCCGTCCTTGTCACGGCCGCCCTCGCTCGTTTCCTTCCAGTTCTGGTACCTATCAAGCCTTGTTTGGTCCCGCTTCGTGGGCCAAATATTTTGATCTCCTCCCTCTTGATTCTGCACCTCCTGATGATTTCTCCCTCCAGCGACATCTCGTTGATTCCGTGGATGCCTCCATTACTTTCAACCCCACTCGTCTTGGTACACGTGTCGTTGCTGCTCCTCAGGATGCTGCTTCCCGCTTGGCTGCCTTATCCTGCCTTGGCGAGACCCCTGTTCGGGTTTCGAAGAACGCTCAGTTGAATGCCAGTGTTGGCACTATTCTGCTCCCGCCCCATGTTGCGACCGGTGTTCGGGACCTGCGCAACTGCCACGACGATATTCGACATATCCTTGCTGCCCAGGGCCATTCTATTCTCCAGGTGGACACGTTTACTCGTCCCCCTCGTGGTAGTCGCCGTCAACCCCTCCGGGTTGTGAAGATTACCTTTGATGGTAGGACCCTTCCATCCTCTGTCATTCTTGCTGGTGCTAGGTGCTCTGTCCAGAAGTATATTCCTTCTCCTCGACTTTGTAACAAGTGCTGGAGGTTTGGGCATGGTGCCCTCTGCTGCTCTGCGACTGTCTGTCTCTGTCCTTTGTGTGGTGGCGAAGGTCACTCTTAAGTCGGAGTGCACTTCTGCCCAGGCTCGTTGCCTCAACTGCGGTGAGGCCCATCCTACCTTCTCCCGTGCATGTGTCCATTACCGCCATTACGGCTCCCGCCTCATGCTAATATCTCTTATGCTCGCATGTTGCGCTCTTCCTCTCCTCGTCCTTCCCGCCTTCCTCAGACTCACAACCGTTTCCGGGCCTTGGACCCTGATACGCCCACTGCCCCCTCCTCTGTTCCTTTGGGTTCTCTCCTGAAGGATCCACCTCCTGGTCCTCTGTCTGGGGGTCCCCTTTTTTCTACCCGGTCTGTCGTGTCTCCTGTGTCTTCTTCCTCGTCTCCCTCCGTTCCTCCTTCCCATCCATCTCTTGACTCTCCCCGCCGCCTGTCGGTGCGGGCTGATGTCCATCGCTCTCCAAACGGCCGTCATGTGTGCTCTCAGTCGGCTTCTCCTGCTGAGACGCTAGAATCCGTTGCCCAGTACGTGGTTGCTGGGACACCTGTCTCTTTAAGTCAGAAGCACAAGCCTGGCTCCTCTCCTTCCTCCTCCCCGGCAGGTAAGAAGGTTTCGCTTTCTTCCTCGGCCCCTACTTCTGCCTCTCTCGCTCCTTCCCCTCCCATTTCGGTGGTTGCGCCCCTGTTCCTGCTATGGAGGTTTCTTTAGCCCCCGCTTCCCTCTCGGTTGCTGCCCTTGCTGAGGTTCGCTCTCCTCTTTCTAACCCCCTTCTTCCTGCTGCTGTCCTTGACTGCTCCTCTCCGTTGTCTCCTCCTCCTCTTCCTCCTCCTCCTCTTCCTCCTCCTCCTCCGGACCCCGCCCGCCCACCTCTGATCTGTTCTCCCGTTTCCTTCCCTCCGTCTTTGCTCAGTTTACCCATGCCCCCTAACCCTGACTTTGCTGACCCTGATATTCTTTAACGTGTCTGTTGCTCTTTCGCCTTTGTTTCTTCCTTGTTCTCTGTTTTTGTCCTTTCTCTTCTCGTCGTTGTCCATTCTTCAATGGAACGTTCGAGGTTATTACGCCAATTTCCTTGAACTCCAACTTCTGATTTCGCGGTTTTCGCCCCTTTGTGTCTGTCTCCAGGAGCCGATGCTTGGTGCTCGTCCTGGTCGTTTTCGTGGCTATTCCTTTCTCTCCCCCCCCCCCCCCAGCCGTTCCTGGGGCTTCTAATTCTTCTGCTCTCTTGATTCGTGCTGATGTTCCCTTTGTTCCTTTACTTTTTCCTTCACCTCTCCATTGTTCTGCTGCTCATATCTTTGTGGGGAAATGGTACACAGTTTGTTCCATTTATCTCCCCCCGAGTGTCCCGCTTTCTCTTCCTGATTTGAAACACCTCCTTGACTCCTTGCCGGAGCCTGTACTCCTGCTGGGTGACTTCAATTGTCGTCATTCTCTTTGGGGTGACGTTCTGACGAATACCCGGGGTCGCCTTCTTGAGCCGTTTCTCCTCTCTTCTTCCCTGTCTCTTCTGAATTCTGGTGAGCCCACTCATTTGGACTCTCGGACTCGCACCCTTTCTTGTCTTGATCTTTCTCTCTGCTCTTCTTCTCTTTACTTAGATTTCACGTGGCAGGTTCTTGATGACCTCCATGGCAGTGTTCATTTCCCCATCCTTGTTTCCTTTTTCTCTTTTCGCCCTTCCCTCTCTTTCCCTAGGTGGCAGTTTGCTAAGGCGGACTGGACCCTATTTACCCTCAGTGCTACTCTCTCTGACCTCTCCCTTCTGCCTCTCTCTCGCGCTCTCCTCCTTTTTCATGACACTGTCTTCAACGCTGCCCTCCGCTCTATCCCTCGCTCTTCCTCTCGGGGTCGACGAAAGTGCGTTCCCTGGTGGAATGCGGACTGTGCTCGGGCTGTCCGCTGTAAGCGTGCAGCCTGGAAGAGGCACCGCCGTAGGCAGACAACCGATTCTTTTCTTTTCTTTCGGAGAGCGAGTGCGGTGGCCCGTAGGGCCATCCGTACAGCTAAACGTGAATGTTGGGCATCTTATGTCTCGACAATTACGTCCGAAACTCCTCTGGCCCAGATCTGGAAGCGTATCTGCAAGATAGCGGGTAAGTTCGTTCCTGATGTTTCACCGGTCCTTCACCTCCATGATACTCTTGTGGCGGACCCGTTGCAGGTCGCTTCCGAACTGGGTTCCCACTTTTCTTATGTTAGCTCTGGTCTTCATCTTCCCCATCTTTTCTTCTTCGTAAACCTGTCCTTGAGTCTCATCCTTTAGATTTCTGCACTCATCTTCAGCTTCCCTATAATGATCCCTTCTCTCTCTCTGAACTTCGTTCTGCCCTGGCCCTCTGCGGTTCTACGGCGGCGGGCTCCGATGGTATTCATTATGAGATGCTTCGCCATCTCCCTCCGTGCACGTCTCAGTATTTACTGAGTCTGTATAATCGAATCTGGGAGTCGTCGTCAGTCCCTGAGGACTGGCTCGATGCCGTTGTCCTCCCTGTTCGCAAACCGGGGTCTCTGGGTACTTCCCCTAAGGACTTTCGCCCTATTGCTCTCACAAGTTGTGTCTGCAAACTCTTTGAACGTATGGTTAACGTTCGTCTGATGTGGTTCCTGGAACACCATCACCTCCTCTCCCCTTTTCAATTTGGTTTCCGCAAGTGCCGCAGCACGACAGATGTCCTGGTGAACTTGGAGGTCTATATTCGTACTGCTTTTGCTGCGAAGACCTCCGTTGTTGCCGTCCTTTTTGACCTGGAAAAGGCTTACGACACCACTTGGCGATATCATATTCTATCTCAACTTCATTCTTTTGGCCTTCGTGGTCATCTCCCTCTCTTTCTCCGCAGCTTCCTCTCCCGTCGTTCCTTTTGGGTGCGCCTTGGTACCGCTCTCTCTGCCTCTTTTCAGCAATACGAAGGTGTGCCCCAGGGTAGTGTTCTGAGCACTACTCTTTTTCTGGTTGCCCTCAATGGTCTTCTTTCCTCTCTTCCTTCTGATGTCTTCTCCGTTCTCTATATCGATGATCTTACCCTTTGCTGTCAGGGTGATGATTCGCCTCTCCTTCAACGCCGGCTTCAACTTGCAATTGATGCCGTGTCATCTTGGGCCACCGATCATGGCTTCAAGTTCTCTACTTCTAAGACTTGTGCCATGACTTTTACGCGGAAACGGGTTGTTCTTCGTTCCTCTTTGTCACTTTATGGTCATCCCCTTGAATACAAAGATTCCGCGAAGCTTTTGGGGTTATTCCTTGACACTCGTTTGTCTTGGTCTTCCCATATCTCTTACCTCCGTGTTGAGTGCTCTAAAGCCCTTACCCTCCTTCGGGTCTTGTCCCATACTTCCTGGGGGTCAGATAGGTGCACTCTCCTTGCTTTACATTCCTCTCTTGTCCTGTCTAAGCTCGATTATGGTTGCCCTGCTTACTCGTCTGCTTCTCCTTCTACTCCTCACCGTCTTGATGCTTTGCATCATACTGGGTTGCGCCTTAGTTCTGGTGCCTTTCGTTCGACTCCCGTCCTTAGCTTGTATGTTGACACTGGCTTCCTGTCTCTCCAGGACCGCCGTGATCGCTACTGTCTTCGCTATCTTGCGAGGTCCTTACAACATCCTTCCTCTCGCCTCTGTCGTGTTTTAACTTTTACCCCTCCTGCGGTTCCTGTTCCTCTTCACCACCTCCCTCTATCTGTCCGGTTATCTCGCTTCCAGGATTCTCTTTCCGTTCGTATTTCTAATGTTTCTTCTCATGTTGTTCCTTCTTTGCCCCCATGGAGAGTCCCTCTTCCGCGGTTTTGTACTTCCTTGACCCGTATCACTAAAGCTTTTACCCTTCCTACGGTTCTAAAACGCCTTTTCCTTGAGCACTTTTCTTCTCACTCCCGCTCCGTTTCTGTCTTCATCGATGGGTCAAAGTCGGTGGACGGTGTTGGCTACTCTGTTGTTTTTCCTGATCGCACTTATATGTGTCGCTTACCTCCGGAGACTAGCATCTTTACAGCGGAACTTTATGCTATTCTCTATGCTCTTCGTCTCCTGCTTTCTCGTTGTCAGTCTTCCTTTCTAGTTGTTGTTGACTCTCGTAGTGCCCTCATGGCTCTCGGGTCCTTTAATCCGGTTCATCCAGTAGTTGTCGAGATCCAGCATTGGCTGTTTCTTGTTCACAGTAAATTTAAGTCGGTTGAGTTTTGTTGGGTTCCCAGCCATATTGGTGTGTCTTTAAATGAGCGTGTGGATGCTGCCGCCAAGGAAGCTGTCCGCTCTTGTCCCGTCTCTCGTAAAGGCATTCCGTATTCCGACTTTTACCCGGTTATCCATTCCTCAGTCCGTACCCGGTGGCAGGCTTCTTGGTTGTCTGTTACTGGTAACAAGCTCCGTACTCTTAAATGTTGTGTTTCCTCGTTGCCGTCCGCCTTCCACCGTAACCGGCGGTGGGAAACAGCTCTGGCGAGGTTGCGTAGTGGCCATACTCGCTTAACCCATAGTCACTTGATGGAGCGCCGCCTGCTCCGTATTATCCTAGTTGCATTGTCCCTCTTACGGTCGTGCATGTCCTTCTTGAATGTCCTGACTTCTAGGACGAGCGTGTGTCTTGCTTTCCGACCGCCACTCACGTTCACCTGTCCCTCAATAGGACAATAAGGACGTTCACCTTGGTGGCTCGGATACTTTTGATATCGTTCGCCTTATGCGTTTTTGTTCTCGTATTGGCATCCTTGGTGATATTTAGCGCCCTCTGATTATTTTGCGCATTTGATGGTGCTACATAGCCTTCCCGGTTTGGTACCTTCTTTTGATAATTACTTACTTACTTGTGATTCTCTCTCTTCTGACCAAATTTTTAATGCCGATGAAACAAGTTTGTACTGGTATATCTTACCCTAACCAAACCAAACCAAACCAAACATAACCCAGCCAAGCAGAACCAAACATAACCCAGCCAAGCCGAACCAAACATAACCCAGCCAAGCCGAACCAAACATAACCCAGTCAAGCCGAACCAAACATAACCCAGCCAAGCCGAACCAAACATAACCCAGCCAAGCCAAACCAAACATAACCCAGCCAAGCCAAACCAAACATAACCCAGCCATGCCAAACCAAACATAACCCTGCCAAGCCAAACCCAGCCAAGCCAAACCAAACATAACCCAGCCAAGCCAAACCAAACCCAGCCAAGCCAAACCAAACCCTAGCCAAGCCAGACCAAACCCAGCCAAACCAAACCTAGCCAAACCCAACCCAACCTTACCTAACCAAACTCAGCCAAACCAATGTTAACTAAACCTAACCAAACCAAAGCTAACCCAAGCAAGAATGACCTTACCTAACCAAAGCAAACCTAACCTAAGCAAACCTAACCAAAGAAAACCTAACCTAACCAAAGCAAACCTAACCAAAGCAAACCTAACCAAAGCAAACCAAACCTAACCTAACCCAAGCAACCCTAACCTAACAAAAGCAAACCTAACCTAACCAAAGCAAACCTAACCTAACCAAAGCAAACCTAACCAAAGCAAACCTAACCAAAGCAAACCAAAGCAAACCTAACCAAACCCAACCTAACCTAACCAAACCCAACTTAACCAAAGCAAACCTAACCAAACCTAATCTAACCAAACCTAACTTAACCAAACCTAACCTAACCAAACCTAACCTAACCTAACCAAAGCAAACCTAACCTAAACCAAAGCAAACCTAACCTAAACCAAAGCAAACCTAACCTAAACCAAAGCAAACCTAAACCAAAGCAAACCTAACCAAAGCAAAGCAAAGCAAAGCAAACCTAACCTAACCAAAGCTAACTAAACATAACCTAACCTAATCAAACAAAAACCCAACCCTCCCCTCAACATCTGTGCCTCAACCCCCAGTTAACACCACTACTGTATACTCATCAACACATCATTCCACAATCATAATTATTAATTGTTATAATATGTAGAGAAACATGTGGACACTTGGTGAGTACCCATATTCACTGATGCTGTATTACCAGTATTCTGTGGCATTTTGTTTGAAGTATCTAGTGAAACAACAATGTACTGTTACGTACTTTTTTACATAAGGATATTATTTTTCGTGCTTGGGGGAGAATTCGACTACTTATCCAGACACGACTACATATCCAATCATAGTTGGGCCTGAGGTGTCTGGATGATAGGATGTTGAGTGTATTACTTTATATGGTTATATTATATTTCTTATTTTTTAAAAGATAGATAATAGGAATGAGCACGCCAGCCAAACCTGATTGATTAAAATATAATATTATGAATGGGCTAAAGTATGTATGTAATGTTTATTATAAAATCATTATAATACATTCTTTTTCTTCTTTTTAAAGACGCACTTTATATAGAAAATATAATGACTATTAATTTTGTTCATAGTTTACTCATTATTTTTAAATATAGTTTTTTTTGCAAGATCATTGCTGATATGCGCCCAGGGATTTGGGTAGCGGCGTTCCCTTTGGATACATATATAGTTTTGCGAAATCATGTAGATTCATGCGTGAGTGGGGTGGCTTCAGGAAGACTGTAGGACATTTGCTGGGGAAGGGAAGGGGTGTGAGAGGTAGTTGTTCCCGAGTTCAGAGGTGTGAGTGTATTTAAGTTTAAAGGTGTTTTTATTTTTTATTAATTTTTCAGCCTTGTTCCGTAGGCAGGCAGTTCCGCACAAAACATGATTTTTTTTTTATTAATTTTCGTGACTGGCTGCTAATGCTAGTAGGTAGCTTCAACGAAGGCAGGAAGCCGGTGGCTTGTCCGAGGTGTCTCTATTTTGCCCTGATGATCCTTTCTGCTTTTTTTTCTAAAAGCTCAGCAGAGTTTATTTGGCTGATTTTTCGGCTTCTGCAGGTAGGTGGTTCCGTAAGTTATTATAACCTGCCATAGGACGGTTTTCTTTATGCTGTCCCTTATTCCAATGGCTTAAGAAATACTATTGTTGAGATAACTGTTATAATTGTACTTACAGAATCTTGGGTGTAGAATTTCAGAAATATATATGTAGCTTCGGTTATTATATCGATGAGAGAAATGGCAAATATATTGGGACCCTCGACAATAACATATGTGATCTGTTGTGATGCCAAAAAATATAGCTTAATACAGAACATATATATATTTTACAAGAAATTAAACTTTTATTAATTGAACACTAAAGAGTTAATTAATCTTTACAAGTGTTAAGATATTGAGGTTGGGACTCTGCCCCCGCACGAAATGGCTGATGCAACTAGGGAAATCGTGTATAATTCTAAAAATTGCTTAACTCTAACCCAATGTTTTCTAAATTTTTATTTCAAATGTTAACATTTGTTTTGTGGCATATTTCCATATTAAAAATAAATTCAAACCTCTGCAAATATAAATATAAAGCGCTTAGAACTATAGAAAATGCAGCATTGCTATGTTTTGTATTGCAAAAAAATTTAACTGACTGCATGTTCAAATAATGACAGTTTATCGCAGTTGACCCTTAAACATCCCGTTTGTTCATTAAATCCCCTATTGATGATTTTTTTATAATTATACATAAAGTGATGTAAGCTTTGCTATGGTGATGATGTGATTCTAGTTTGGGGAACGATTTCAATATGATAAACATTCTCTGGCTAAATGATTAATGGCTCACACAGACAATTATTAAATTTAAATTATTATTATTGCTTCCACAGAAAATGAAATCTTTACTTTGGCTACAGAAAATGGTGCAAGAGCTCGGGGATGACTTGGGTAAACAGTTTCAACCTAAAACACTAAACATATATACATGTCTTTCTTGACCTCATTTTTAATTTATATAGAGTACTGAAAGCTCATTTTCCATAGGAAATATACTAAGGAATTTATTTTATGGCTAGAATGTAAACTAGGACCCCCTCATTCAGATTAAAAGCACGACAATTATTGAACATTTACCCACCATCAAACACACACGACTCAGAAGCCATTTAAACCCCAAATATCCAACCCCCACATGCTATCCTGGTTCCTTGGATTGCCTACCACGACCAAGAACCCCACAGTTTCTTGCAAATTCAAGAAAAGGCTTACTACACAATAATATCCAACTTGTTCTTTGTAAGGAACCTTGACCCCTTCTGTATGCTTGACCCCACTGGGTCACTCGTAGGTAGGGGGGCCCCTATTGATGACGTCAGGTCACGTGATACCCCTGCGACGCTGGATGAATTTTTCTTCTGGAGACCCAATTTGGCCTCTGGCTACCAATGACCGGATGTTTTCGCTGGAACAAAATTGAAAGAAAATGGGACATATCTGGGGAAACTAGCACAAATATAACTCTAGTCTTTGTTCCCATTTATTTTTCCACCTGACTATTTTTACCTGATTATCCCTTAAACTGCGCAACGCGCCTGCAGGCTCACGTCTGGTTTGCACAACGCGCCTCCGGGTATTTGTATTTTTCACGTTCCATTCAAAACTCCCACGGCTACATGGGGTTCACATCAGCTTCCTCAGGGCTCTTGTAAACAGACACCATCTTTAAAAAAAATCGTGGTCCACATTCCCGGATATGGGAGCCTCAGTAGTGTGTGAGCAACCAAGGCTGGCGCTTGCAGCATGAGCGCACAGCACTGCTGTTCAGTGTGACCACAGCATCGCCTAATAATGTCAAAATATATATGTAACTTGTATTATTTAGCTATGATAGTGTTATAGAAGAGCCTGAGTGTGATAATGACTGGGTACAATGTTCAAATATCAGTGATTCAATGCTGTTCACGATATTCACAGCGCTAGCCACAGCACCACAGCATTATTTCGTCCATCTAGGAATCTTCAAATGATTTCTTAGGTTCCTTTTTAAACTAAACGTGTGATCAATTATTCATTTACAGGAATTAGTGACCAGGATTGTGATAATAGTAGGATTGTGGTTATAATTACCGTTGTGCGTAGTATTGTGGAAGGAGGAATTTTGGTGAGGGAGGGAGGGCGAGAATTCAGGTAGCCTCATTGTGTGTGTGTGGCTGCCACTCTTGTTTTGCTCACCATACTAGCTTAGTGGTTCGCTATGGGCAACACATATGTACATGGGTATATATAGTGTGTGTATATAGTGTAAGAACAGCAACAGGAGAATGTTGAGAGGAGCTATTTTGGTGAGGGAGGTGACGTAATCGTAGCATCGTTTGTGTGATTTTTCATGCAGTGTATGGTGGCCACTGTACTGTTTGGACACAATACCGGCTTACTTGCATAGTTCTGATAAATAAAACATGTAGATAGGTATATAGAACATGTGTAATAAGAACTATAACAGTATGGTGGGAGGAGCAATGTTGGCGAGTAAGATGTTGGAGTGAGGGAGACTGGCTGGGTGTGGCTGCTCTCACTCGAGGTGTTCTGAATGTGTTCATGGCCAAATGCTCCTATTGGCCCATACGAGGCAGCTGCTATTGGCCCATACGAGGCAGCTGCTATTGGCCCATACGAGGCAGCTGATATTGGCCCATACGAGGCAGCTGCTATTGGCCCATACGAGGCAGCTGCTATTGGCCCATACGAGGCAGCTGCTATTGGCCCATACGAGGCAGCTGCTATTGGCCCATACGCGGCAGCTGCTATTGGCCCATACGCGGCAGCTGCTATTGGCCCATACGAGGCAGCTGCTATTGGCCCATACGAGACAGCTGCTATTGGCCCATACGAGACAGCTGCTATTGGCCCATACGAGGCAGCTGCTATTGGCCCATACGAGGCAGCTGCTATTGGCATATACGAGGCAGCTGCTATTGGCCCATACGCGGCAGCTGCTATTGGCCCATACGAGGCAGCTGCTATTGGCCCATACGAGGCAGCTGCTATTGGCCCATACGAGGCAGCTGCTATTGGTCCATACGAGGCAGCTGTTATTGGCCCATACGAGGCAGCTGCTATTGGCCCATACGAGGCAGCTGCTATTGGCATATACGAGGCAGCTCCTATTGGTCCACACGAGGCAGCTCCTATTGGCCCATACGAGGCAGCTCCTATTGGCCCATACGAGGCAGCTCCTATTGGCCCATACGAGGCAGCTCCTATTGGCCCATACGAGGCAGCTCCTATTGGCCCATACGAGGCAGCTCCTATTGGCCCATACTATCGGCTCCTATTGGGTTTTTTCAGTTATATCGTACTAAGACAAGGGAAAGGATAGGTCCATTAAAAACTGAGACAGGTCAAATAACAGATAGTGATGAAGAGATGAGTAGTATTTTTAATAAATATTTTGTATCTGTATTTACTAAAGAGGAACTTAACAATATGCCTTCAGCTGAACAAGGTGCAGTCTTGGTGCAGTTAGGTGCAGTCACAGTGAGAGGTTGTGTTAGCTGGAGCTCCGATTCTAATAACATTATTATTGCAATAATGGAAGGATTAGTGTAGCGAGTAGATTATCCCAATAATATACTCGCTCCAAATGCTTTGTTAATATTCCTGTCAACCTTTGGAGATGAATGAGGTGAGGCGTTGCCCGGGCATATAAGCAGCAGGATAGCAAACATTAACCAGAGTCTACTTTCAAGTGTGGTCTAGAACAGACACTTGCGAGATACTGTACCGACGCTCAGTGCGCTCAACTCACACCAAAGTATCACCTGTGTACTTCTGTATATTCGACCAAATATATATATAGTATCTTAGTGTCTGTGTTTATTTGTCACCATACTTTACGTAACAATAGAACCGTTACATTAGTAAAAGATTTGGTGAGTCTGGTTGGAGCTCTGAGAGCAGAGATGGATTCCCTGCGGGAGGAGGTACGACGGGTACGACTTCGGGAGGAAACGAAGGAGGAGGCCAGTGTTGACGGGACCTCATTAAAAAGGACTGACGAAACCAGTATTAAGAAGTCCTAGATATAGTGCTCTGGCTCCGGTGTCGCTACTGCACTGTGCTTTGCGTGTGGTTTTAATTTTGTGGGTGCGAGAGCCAGGAGTTATCTTCAGTATTCGGGCTGCATGCGCCTAGGGCTGCCTTCCCTAGGTGCCCTGTAAGTACTGCCCTTGGGGCTTGGGGCCACCTTCCACAGGCTCCTCGGGGTCTGCCTCTGCTGGTCCGTTTTACCTTTCGGGTTTTCGGCCGCCTGTTGGGCTCTTGGGTGTTCTGTTCTCCCTTGTTACCGGCAGGTAAGAGGCAGTTTGCACTGGTAGGGGCGCAGGGTGCTGCTCAGCTTGTATTTCCCGACATCGCGGCCGGCTCTGTTCCTTGGGGTTCGCTGTCCTCTTGCGGGGTTTTGTTTCTGTTTTTGCCTGGTGGGGGGTTCTGTCATTTTATTCAGTTTGTTTTTTTGCCCTTCCACTGTTCTCCTCGGTGGCGCCCCCTGCTAGGTCCCCGTGAGTGTACACGTCCCTGGGGTTCAGCTTTAGAAGTTTGCTTGGTAGTTTTGGGCGCCGGTTTGCAGCACCCTGCCTGGGACTACCTGAGCGCGAGTCCTCTTAAAGTAAACGCTCAGGACCCTGGGAATCCCCTAGGGGGCGCGTGGGTCCGATGGATGTGACCCCGGAGTCCCCACTCGCTGTGTGCGAGTTTGAGGGTTGCTCGGTCCCCTTGTCTCAGGGTGACCCTCATTGTTTTTGCCTCTGCCACGCTGCCTGTTGGGTCGGTGATACTTTCGACCCTGAGTCCTGTGAGTGTTGCTGCTTGCTTGTGACTCAATTTACCCAATCCTCTGATGATTCTATTCGGGTACAGGCGGTACGTGCGTTGCAGTCTAGGTTTCGTCTGTTGCAACGCTCTCGGTTGGTTGCTTCTCCGGATGCCCCGGGGCTGCCCCGCTTTGCTTTTCGAGACCCGGACTTGGGGGTGGGGGTCGCTTCGATCCTGGTTCAGTCCGCACCTCCTCGTCCTTCCCCTTCTGTTCGTTCTGGTCCCCCGCCCCTGCTTCCGGCCCCGAAGCGTCTGAGGGTTTCGGGGTCGGAGCAGGGGTTACTTGATCTCGAGACTCGGGCAGCTTCAGGGGTTGCCCCTTCCGGGGGGGCGGCAGAGGCATTCGAGTCTTGTCTCCCGGCCGAAGCTTCAGGGTCTGACCAGTGGGCCCCCCTTCCTCCAGCTTTTCCGGCTGCTCCGTCCTTGTCTTGTGGGGTCGGGGCTTGGGGAGAGGACTCGGCCTCGGGTCCTGTGGTGACGGACCTCGAGGCTGCGGAGGGGCTGACTTGGGGGCCTTGGGCCCCGCTGGACCCCGCCTGGGTTTTTCTTCCCACTGAGCGGGGCTTATTGTTACAAGGAGTGGGGTTTTCTTTTCCCCCCTCTGCGTACGAGTTGGATTTGGTGTCGGCCCCTCCCCGGGTTCGGTTCCATGTTCCCCCGGGTACATCGGTTCCGTCCTTCCGGAGGTTTTCGGCTTATTGCATCCAACCTGGTGTGGTGGGAGCGGCCTTTGCAGCTTACCTCCTGCATGACCTGGATTATGCCTCGGAAATGGATCCGTCCACGTTCAGGTTTGGGACTTCGTTCCCTTTCTGGCTCCGTTACGAGGTTCCGGAGTCGTCCTGGCTAGCAGACTGCCCCTTGTTTAGTCTGGATTCCTGGCATTCCTTCTGTCATTCCCGCACGCTGGAGTGGCGGAAAGCTTCCACGGTGCTTCAGGTTTTCCTGGGGGGTGAACTTGAGTACCTGAATGAGTGCTTGTTTGCCCCTGCCCTTCCCCGCGATGTGGGCGTTATTCAGCTCCATGTGCAGGTTCCCTCCCTTTCGGCGGCGCTCGTGGCAGAGGACTTGCGCGCCCGGGGCCTTTTTTGTTCGGCCTTGCGGTTCTTTTCCCTCCTGGAGCTGTCTTCGGATTGGCTCATGGAGGATGTGGGGACGCTTGGGTCCGTCCCGGGGTCCGGCACCTTGTCCTCGGCTGCGCGTTCGTCGGCTGCCTTGTTGAAGCTGTTCACGCCGATTTTGCGGGATGTGGTTTCCCTGTTCTATGCTTCCCGTCTCGCGTGTCGGCAGGCGGTGCTGGGTTCCTCCGTGGAATCTGCTTGGGCTCTGGCTCTTAGGCGTTCTTCACCTTTTTGTCCTCTCCTCTTCTCCACGGGGAGTCGGCCGTGGCGAAGTTTATTCAGGCTGCGTCGGCGGCTTGTCGTCCGATGTCGGACTTGTTGGTTTTCTGGGGGTCCCGGGGTGGGTCTTCCCGGAAAGGTCGTGCCAGGGCTCGGGGTTCCTCTCATCGTAGTAGACCTCTGGTGTCAGGTTTGGGGTTGGCTCCTCCTGCGGACCCTCCCTCGTCTGGTCGGCGCGGTGTTCGCGCTGTGCGGGGTTCTGGGTCTCGTAAGGGTCGCCCGCCCTTTCGCGGTTTGCCCCCTTGACGGGGCGATGGGGGGGCGGCTTGCGCTGTTCGCCCGCGCCTGGTCCCACGATTCGTGGGCCTTTCGGGTCGTGTCTCGCGGCCTACGGTGGCGTTGGGTGGCCCCTCCCCCCTTTGGGGGGTCGGGGCTGGCAGGGCAGGTTTCTTCCCCTGCGCTCTGTCGAGTCGTCTAGGAGTGGGTACGCTTGGGCGTCGTCGAAACGACGACGTCCCTCAGATGGGTTTCCCGTCTGTTTCCGGTTCCGAAACGAGACTGCGCGGACCTGCGGTTCATTCTGGACTTGTCCCGTCTGAACCCCTGGGTTCATTGCCCCTCCTTTCGGATGACTACGCTGTCTCAGGTTCAGCTCCTCTTGGAGCCGGGAGCTTGGATTGTGTCCCTGGACCTCCGGGACGCTTATTGGCATGTCCCGATTCATCCGCGGTTCAGGGACTGGCTCGGTTTTGTTGTGGGGCGTCTGAGTTACCGCTTTCGTTGTCTCCCGTTCGGGTTGAACCTGGCACCTCGCGTGTTCACGCGCCTTACACGGGTTGTGGTGGCTCGTTTGCGTCTCCTAGGTGTTCGGGTGTTGGCCTACCTCGACGACTGGCTGGTTTGGGCTCCCAGCCAGTCAGCTTGCTTGCTAGCCAGAGATTTGGTTCTTTCCCAGCTCACCGAGTTCGGGTTCTTGGTGAACTGGAGGAAGTCCCATCTGGTTCCCTCTCAGGTTCGGACTTGGCTGGGTCTCGTGTGGGACTCTCAAACCGCCTCCTTGTCTCTCCCTCCGGAGTCTCTCCTGCGGCTGCGGTCCCGCCTTCGTCTGTTTCTGGAGGGCCCTCGGGTCACCCGGCGGTTGCTCGAGGGGCTGTGCGGGAGCCTGAACTTCGCGATGGTGGTCTACCCGCCGGGTCGGGTTTGGCTTCGACGGCTGTTCTGGTTCCTTCGGGGTTCCCCCTTCCGCCTCTCTCGCGATCGCAGAGTTCGACTCCCGGGGGCCTTGCGTCGGTTGCTGCGTCACCGGCTTCCTCTTCGGGTTTTTCGGGGTTCAGTGCCTTGGCGGCTGCCCGAGCCCTCGCTCGATGTGTACACGGATGCGTCGTCTCTCGGCTGGGGTTTTGTGACCAGTGCTCACCAGGCCGGCCAGGGGCGTTGGGATCCGTCCTTCCGTCGAGCTCACAGTACGGTGCGGGAGTTCGCGGCAGTGTGGTTTGCTCTGGGGAGGATTCGGGTGGCCCGCGGATCGACGATTCGGCTCCATTCGGACTGCTCTCCGGTGGTTCATTGCCTGAACCACGGGGGTTCGATGCGGTCCTTGTCTCTTTGGGGTTGGTCGCTTCGGGTGACTCGTCTGCTGAGTTCTCGGGGTTTGGCTCTCCTGGCGGTTCACGTACGGGGCGTGTCCAACGTCTTGGCCGACGCCCTGTCTCGCTTCGTTCCCCTCTCCACGGAGTGGACGGTCGACGACGAGTCCTTCCGTTGGCTTTGTCAGACGTTCGGGCGCCCCGAAGTGGACCTCTTCGCGTCGGCGTGGTCGCGGCGTCTTCCCGTTTATGCGGCGCCCTTCCCCAATTGCGAGGCCGTCGGGGTCGATGCCTTTCGGCTAGACTGGTCGAGGTGGGGGTTCCTGTACCTCTTTCCCCTGGTTCGGCTGTTGCTCCAGGTCCTGACTCGCTTAGAGACTTACCGGGGGAGAGTTGTCCTTCTGGCCCCTTGGTGGCCGGCCCAGCCTTGGTTTCAGGCGCTGGTTGCTCGGTGTCCGAACCCAAGGGTTTTCCCGCGGCTCCGCCTCTTTCAGCAGATCGGGCCGGTACGTCACGTAGCTGGTTCGATCTTCTCCTCGAGTCTTCGCGTATGGTTTTTTTGACTCGAGTCTATCATCATCTCTATGGTGATCAGGTGGCCTCCTTGTTGGTGTCCCACCTGAGGGCTTCTTCTCAGCGGCAGTATGAAGTTTCCTGGCGGTCCTTCCGTTTCTTTTTGCGTCTTCGTCGTGTTAGCTCCTTGTCTGTTCGGGTGGTCTTGTCCTTCCTCTCGTGGTTGTTTCAGGACCGTCATCTTATGCCTAACACTGTCGCTTCGTATCGTGCGGCGCTGGCGGAGCCGCTTCAGCTTGCTTTCGGTATCGATGTTACGTCTGCGCCGTTTCGCAAGCTGTCTCGTGCATTGTTTCACCTCCGGCCTGCTCATGCGTCGCCTGAGCCGTCCTGGTCTTTGGACAGAGTGCTTGCTTTCCTTTCGTCTCCTCGTTTCGTTGTGGCCCCTTCGGTCCAGGATTGTTTTTCCAAGGCACTTTTCTTGTTGGCTTTGGCCTCTGGGGGTCGGGTAGGGGAGCTTCATGCTCTCCTCCAGCGCAGGGGTTTCTGCTCTTTTGGTCGTGGTGATAGTTTTGTTCGTTTGCAGCCGTCTCCTTCTTTTCTGGCGAAGAATGAGACTGCTGCGTTCCGGAGGGGTCCATGGGTGGTTGATGCTTGGTTGGTCAGGCCGGGGGTGCATCATGTTTTGTGTCCGGTTGCGGCGCTTCGCCGTTATTTGCGCGCCACAGCTTCTGTGTCCGGGGACGCGCTGTGGGTTGATCCGGTTTCCCTTCTTCCCTGTTCGCGGGTTCGGGTCTCTCAGGTCGTCTGCAGGGTTATTAGGTCCAGCCAGCCTGCGGTCTATCCCCGTGCCCATGACGTTCGTAAGTTCGCGGCTCTTGCTGCCGTCTTTGGGAATATGTCTTGGTCTGATATTCGGGCGCGGGGATTTTGGCGGTCGAACAGGGTCCTGGCTGCTCGTTACCTTGTGAATGTCCCTGGGCCTCGTCGGGCCTGTGTTGCTTTGGGTCGGCGGTTGCAGCCAGTTGTCTCGGCTTCGAGTTGAGGGGTGAGCGACGACCGCCTCCCAGGTAAGTCCCTCTTTTTCTGTCTGTGGGTAGTTAGCTCCGGGGAGCCGACGGGGCTCCCCCCAGAAAACCAGCGTTGAATGTAATGAAACGCCATTTTCTGGGTGAGTCCCGGAGGCTCCCCGGCATCCCTCCCTCCCTCCGGTCGGCGGTTTTTCGCGTTTTTGACATCCAGCCTCAAGAACTGAGGTGTGGGTAGCCGGCGCTGGGGGTCTGGGGCTCCCCCTTCCCCATCCCGGGGAGGGGGGAGCTGCGCAGACAGCGGCGCGGCAGTGTGTGACGTCACACTAGTTTGCTTGTTTTCGGTTGGGGAGTTCTATCCACTAGTTCGGTTTTTGGTAGCAATTTTAACCAGAATAGGGGTTTGTTTTGGGGCGCTTACCTTTCTGGGTGCCTGTTCCGGTCGATGGCAGGCATAGAATGCTTCCAACTACACGGGGGCTTCTATAGGCCATTGCTCCCCCTTGCCTCTCTGAGGGGGCCCGGTTCTGGCCGTGGTCCCCGGTAGGCCTAAGAACTCCATACACATGACTGATGCCAAAGTCTGATATTAGCATATCAGCCTGGGATAGCTCCGGGGAGCCTCCGGGACTCACCCAGAAAATGGCGTTTCATCACATTCAACGCTGGTTTTTTTCTGTGCAGACAAGAGCATTTAATTCATTAATTTTATTTCTTAGACTAATGCTGTTAGTGTAATATATCCTAAGTGAATTGTTATTTTGAGGCCCTTTTCTTTCCCTGATCATTTTGCCAATTGTTTTCTCCCATGAACACATACTTTTATTACCTCCTTCCTCCAAATCAATTCCCATACCACTATCTATTAACAGTTTAAACCCAAACAAACACCTCTAACCACTGGTTCCAACGAGTTCGCAACAGCAACAACCCCAGCCCTTGATAGATGCACCCCATCCCGAGCATACATTTCATTTCTTCCATAGAAGTGTTCCCAGTTGTCTATGAAAGATATTGCATTTGATTTGCAATATCTTTCCACCGGCAATTGACACCAAGTTCCCTCGTATTGGCCCATATGAGGCAGCTCCTATTGGCCCATACGAAGCAGCTGCTATGCGATGTTCTGAATGTGTTGATGGTAAATGTATATAGTGTGTGACAGTGTATAGTGTGTACATATGTTGTAAATATACATAAATGAACATGAAACATTGGTGTGAATAACTGTATGATGGGAGGGGCAAGAATCCCATTACAAGAATGGGATTCTTGTAATGTTATTTGTCTATTTGTACTCACTGCATTTGTGCGCCCCTTGAGGGACTTGAAGTAGAGGGGGGTAGAAATAGCCTAAGCTACT
Source organism: Procambarus clarkii (assembly GCF_040958095.1). Classification (NCBI taxonomy): domain Eukaryota; kingdom Metazoa; phylum Arthropoda; class Malacostraca; order Decapoda; family Cambaridae; genus Procambarus; species Procambarus clarkii. The sequence goes on along the minus strand of NC_091161.1, from coordinate 20,322,830 downwards.
CTATCCCTTTGAGATGTATTTATTGCTTATCTCAATAAACATACTTGAACTTGGGAGGGGCAAAGTTGGCGAATATAATGTTGGAGAAGTGAGGGAGGGCTGGCTGGGTGTGGCAGCTCTCACTCGCGGTGTTCTGAATGTGTTGATGGTGAATGTATATAGTGTGTGACAGTGTATAGTGTGTAAATAGATTGTATATACATAAATTAGCATGATACATAGTAAATATGTGCTGCATATGTGTACACAAGTGTCATGCACATAACACAGTGTCTTCGGACAGTACGGAAGTTTTACTGTCTTAATATAGTGTACGTGTTCACTATACATAGGATTAGCACATAAAAACAAATAAAATGTATTTGGAACTGTGCGAAAAAAATGAACGAAAATATATTCGCGGCAGCTCGCGCGCCCCGCCTGAGCACCCTACTGGCCCCGGGAGCGTACGTCACGGGCGAACAGGGAATGATGACGTCACGCCCCAACTTACGGACCCCATAGCAGCCAAAGTAAGTACAATTTCGATTTTTTTTTCAACATACCCATACTGAGGGAAGGGTTTCTGACACTTTAAAGAGAAAAAATAATTTTTTCCAGAGAATTTATTTCCTGCGCACTGCGGGGGTGTCATATTTGGAGGCAATACAGTTAAGGGGTTATTGAAACCTTACCAAATATAGGTTGAGAAACCCTTATTTCAGATACGCTTCCCAGCAGGAATTAGAAACAGATATATTGTATTTACATAAAAACACTCGCACACACATACTCACGCTATTAAAATTAATATACTCCAAAGAAAGGTTTATATTCCTTTCACCAGTTTTTTTTTTTTAATCTATTGATCATTCATCCTCTGTACCATTCATTAGTAGGGACCCCCCCTATTGACGCCTAGTACTCACGCCAGAGCCTTGGGACAAATTGTGAAAAAACGGTTGGGTTCGGGCACGAGTCGCTCACGCTCGCCCTGGGAGGTGAGTGGGGGGATCCCTGGGGGGAACGGACCACCACCCCACCCCACCATCTAGCCATGTGCACATCGAGCGTGCCATAACCCAACCGCTTAAATCCATTTTTGCACAAATCCGCCCCAGAAGTTGCAGCAACCTAAACCTAGCATGCAACGCCGCAGCTGCCTGTACCTGCATATCATGATTGGTGACTTTGGTGAACGGGAGCACTCACAGACAACACGCCTCGCATGACTCCGGGTCAAAAGAAACACCGACCCAACAGGCAGCATTGTGGAAGCACAACCGGTGAGTGTCACCCTGAGAAAAGGGGACAGAACAACATTCGAACTCGCAAGACGTGAGGACCACGTAGCCCCCCGTGGGGTTTTCCAGGGCCTTGAGCCATGGTTACATGCTAAGGGAAGCCCAGGCAGGGTACTGCAAACCGACGCCAAGTCTACCAAACAAACTTCTAAAAGCTGAACCCCCGGAACGTGTCCACTCACGGGGGCCAAGCAGGGAATATCATCAAACAGAAAATATATATATAAATACCCCGAGAACAGCAAAGGGGGATCACAAAGGTAGACTCTCCTACCAGGCAAAAACAAAAGCAAAAGAAAAACCCTGCAAGAGGACAACTTACCCAGGTGAAACATAACCCGCTGCTGTTATTGGTGAAAACTAGCTATGCAGTACCCCGTGCCCCTACCAGTGATGAAAACTACCTCCTACCCAGAGACAAACAAGGGCGACAAATCCCCAGCTGACTCCAAGGGCGGCCAAGTACCCAGCAGTAAAGGACACAGCAGAGGTAGATCCCATGGTGACTTGTGGAAGGTAGCCCCAAGCCCTAAGGGCAGTATTTACAGGGCACCTAGGGAAGAGAGTCCTAGGCGCATGCATCCCAAGTACTGTGGAATCTCTCTCCTGGCTCACACACAACCTATAGAGACAGCCCACACCACAAGGCACAGAACTGAAACAAAACTGGAGTCAGAGGCACCCGACCGGTCAGTAATCACATCAGCCAAGAACTGCTGGTCGGATCGCCGGTGTGGGAGGTCTGGGGTCCCCCTTCCCCCTCCCGGGAGTGGGGGGGGGTCCAATTGTTCGGCTTTCGGTAGCAATATTTTCACCAGAATAGGGGTTTGTTTTGGGGCGCCTTCCTTTCTGGGTGCCTATCCAGGTCAATGACAGACAGAATGCTCCCAACCACAGGGGGGTTTCTATAGGCCATTGCTCCTCGTGCCTCTCTGAGGGGGGGGGGGGATGCAGGTTCTGGCTCGTGGTCCCCGGAAGAAAGAACTCCAAGCACTTTGACTGATGTCAGAAAGTTATACATATCCATTCAGCCTGGATAGCTCCGGGGAGCCGATGGGGCTCCCACAAGAAAGAGGCGTTGACAGAGCAAGCATCCGAGGCGGTCTGCTTTGCCTCAGCTGTCAGGCGGGAGTTGCCACAAAGATATCGTTACCTAATTATCTTAATGTCTCTGATTGATTTTTTCTTAGTTTTTTGCAGTAATATTATTCAATCGTGTGTAGTGTGATATATTTATATAATAAAATGTGTGAATCAATGCTATACTGTATTCAAAATTATTGTGTTCATATTACTGATTCAATTATTTTGTTCATAAAACAATAAACAAATAGTTTTGCGGTTATTACATTATATACACAGGTTATATATAACCAGCATGATTTGTTCACCATAATGAACCACTAAGATGATATGGTGAGTCAAAAAGCAACGAGGAGTGGCCACCACATTCCAGCCAGCCAGCCGCTCTCCACCACCCCCTCCCTCAACAACACCTCACTCACCAACATGCTCCTCCCACCATACTGTTTTTGCTTTTATTCACTATATACAGACATTATATATAAGTATCTACATGTTTTGTTCACTATAACTGTTCAATTAAGCTGGTATAATGCCCAAAGAGCATAGTGGCCACTCTTACACATCATGACAAGTCTTGCAGATGATGCCACCTCACTCACTAAAATGGTTTCTCCCACCACTCAATTTGTTATTACACTATATATACACGTTATATATACTGTAAGTACAGTGGTACCTCGGAATACGAGTGTCCCTGTATATGAGTTTTTCGGAATACAAACAGGATTTGTTCGGAAAATTTGCCTTGGAAGACGAGGGTGTTGATACACGTACAGGCCGACTAGCACGTGGTGGCACGGCGATCGCGCCTCAGTTTACCGGTACCTTGCGCCCAGTGACTATGCCGCCTGAATTCTCCACAAGAATTTATTTTTTTTCTCGGATTTTTGGCCATTTGAGCATAAAAGTTGTTGTTATATATAAAATGTCACCAAAGCATGAGTTAGACCAGCATCAAATAAAGAGCTATGTTGATCACTAGCCATGAGTGCCAAACAGCGATGAAATGTTTCTACTCTTTTTCAGGGTTGTCAACTCCACACTTATCCTACAGCGTTAAATTTGGTATCACTGAGATCGCAATAAAATTCCCTACACGGACATATGCATATAAATGTAGAATCAATGTCGCAGCCCACCCGCAAGAGTGTGGGAAGTGGCCGAAGTGTTACCCGTGACGGCACATCGGCGAAACCCCTATTGAAAAGTGTATACAGTATTCTTTTCACTGTTTTGACATTAATTTTTAATGTCCGTATTTCATTTTTGTACCAATGTGTTCACAATAGAATGTTCTAGAAGAACATAAGTATAAAATGTCACACAAGGATGTGTTAGACCGGCACCAAATAAAAAACTACTTTGATTACTCTTGTCGTGTCAACAATACAATTGTCTTACCTCGATGGTGCAATGCTATGCTGTTCTCTCAAATAGGCTATGCGGCTATTAGAGAAAACGGAAATTTCATGGCAAACATTTTCAAACTATCCCAAAGTCGATCGCATGACAAATAGAGATTATAGAAATATTTTTTCTCGTGACTCGTGAGCGAGTCCGCTGTGCGACTTCAACACAAAAAGTGGTAATGCTCACGAGCACCATGATAACGCTAAAGTGTTAAGAAAATGTGTGAAGTATGAGAAGAATTGCAAAGTTGTGTTGAAAAAACTCGCCCAGATAAAGCTGTAGCAGGCTGTTGCACTGACCCTTTTAAATGACAATGTGATGTCTTACTACAGACAAGTGTTGAAATATAGGGAAAAACAAGTGTCTTTAGATAGATTCTTAGTAAGACAAGCAAGTCTTAGTGGTATGCAGGCAAAACGTGCCAGTGTGTGCACACCAGTGAAGTCCTCACTGCCTGATGTTATAATGGAAGGGGACTCCTCTTCCAAACAATAACACCTCTTCTCCTCCCTCCTCCTCACCATCTTCCATACGCCAACAGCAGTCATCAGCAAGGTAAGTAATAACTTGAACATAGTTTTGTAGGTTTATTTAGATGAATTAGGTATAAAATTTAGTTTGAAGTGAGGATTTTGGGTAGTCAGGAACGGATTAATTCATTTCCCATTATTTCTTATGGGGAAATTAGCTTCGGATTATGAGTTTTTGGAATACGGGCTGTCTCCAGGAATGGATTAAACTCTTAAACCAAGGTACCACTGTATCTACATTTGTGTTCACCATAGCGAATCACTAATCTTGTATGGTGACAGCAGACAGTAAAATGTTGCCACACATAACTGATGCTCCCTCCCCCTCCATCCCTCCCTCCCTCACTGGTTCAAGGCAAGACGCACTAACATTCCTTCTTCAAGTATATACTGTTTGTGGTGTTATTACACTATATACACACATTATATATAAGTCTCTACATTTTTGTTCATTATAACTGATCAACTAAGCTGGTATAGTGCCTAAAGAGCATAGTGTCCTCCCTTACACAGCATGACAAGTCATGCACATGATGCCACCTCCCTCACCAAAATGGCTTCTCCCAACATTCCTTCTGCTGTTATTATACTTTATATACATGTTACATATATAAATACAGTGTCCATTCAATTTAAAGACCTATATGGGGCTGTACCCAGATCGTTAAATGCAGGGCTCTGGTATTTATGAAGTTGGTGAAGTGTTGGTAATATTTCAAGTAACATTCTGGTAAGATATATTTTATGTAACTAAAATGAAATACAGTTCATTGTGTAATTGCGTTGCAAGTTAGTTCCTGTGTTAGTGCCCATTCTATCACAGGTTACAATTAATAATTCCTTCATATGACAAGTTGGATCACAAGTGGACCACACAACAAGTGAACCATAGTAACCAAACACCTCCCTCCCTCCCTCACCCCCCCACTCTTCCCTCACCCCCCACTCTTCTCTCACACCCCACTCTTCCCTCACCCCCCACTCTTCCCTCACCCCCCCACTCTTCCCTCACCCCCCCACTCTTCCCTCACCCCCTCACTCTTCCCTCACCCCCTCACTCTTCCCTCACCCCCTCACTCTTCCCTCACCCCCTCACTCTTCCCTCACCCCCTCACTCTTCCCTCACCTCCCCCACTCTTCCCTCACCCCCCCACTCTTCACTCAACCCCCCCACTCTTCCCTCACCCCCCCCCACTCTTCCCTCACCCCCCACTCTTCCCTCACCCCCCCCCACTCTTCCCTCACCCCCCCCCACTCTTCCCTCACTCTTCCCTCACCCCCCCCACTCTTCCCTCACCCCCCCCACTCTTCCCTCACCCCCCATTCTTCCCTCACCGCCCCATTCTTCCCTCACCCTCCATTCTTCCCTCACCCCCCACTCTTCCCTGACCCCCCCCCACTCTTCCCTCACCCCCCCCACTCTTCCCTCACCCCCCCCACTCTTCTCTCACACCCCACTCTTCCCTCACACCCCACTCTTCCCTCACACCCCACTCTTCCCTCACACCCCACTCTTTCCTCACCCCCCCACTCTTCCCTCACCCCCCCCACTCTTCCCTCACCCCCCACTCTTCCCTCACCCCCCCCACTCTTCCCTCACCGCCACCACCCTCCCTCCCTCACTGCTTCTATCCCTCCCTGCTTCTCCCCATCAATGCCTCCCTCCATCACTGCCTCCCATCCCTCCCTCAGTGCCTTCCATCCCTCTCTCAATGTCTTCCATCACTGCCTCTCTGCCTTCCTCATAACATGAGAACAGCAGGCTATGGAGGAGGTAGCTACTAACAGGGTCAAGGGAGTTACTAACGGGGTCGAGGCTAGATGTAGAGGCGTACATGTCTGTCAGCCCCTGCTCAAAAATGCCAACTGCGCATAATTCCTAAAACTATATATGTTTAATTAATAAACAGGGAACAATAAAACATGTTAATGATTAATAATGTATAGTAATACACAAAAATTAACATATTTTGGCATAAATATTTTACTGCTAAGATTAAAACTTTTAATACAGTACGAGTGAGAGGTTTAGCAACCGTCGCCTGGTCAGCAATCCTTCCCTCCGCCTCCCTCACCACCACCAACACCCTCACTACCACCACCACCACCAACACCCTCACCACCACCACCACTCTCCCTCCCTCACTGCTTCTATCCCTCCCTGCCTCTTCCCCTCAATGCCTCCTTCCATCAATCACTACCGCCCATCCCTCCCTCAATACCTTCAGGGTCGGTGGCCCATTGCCATGTGAGGGCCCGCCGATACCGAAACAAACCCAATATCGACCGCCAGACCGGTATATGAGGTTCCAGATACTGGGTCTCCCAAACCGGTCAATGGAACCGGCAGATTGGTAAATAAGAGACTGTTAAATAGAGTCGATACTGTATCTACATGTGTGTTTTACCATAACAAACCACTAAGTTGTTAAGCTGAGTCAAAAAGCAGCAAGGAGTGGCCGGCACACCAGCCAGCCACTGGCTGCCACTCACTCCTTCACCAAAATTCTCCTCCCACTATACTGTTTTTGCTTTTATTCACTATATACAGACGTTATATATAAGTATCTGCATGTTTTGTTCACCATAGTAAACCACTATGCTGATATAGTAAGTGCAGACAGCAACAGGTGGCCACACAGATTCGGCAGTCGATGCTTCAGACCTCCCACCCACAACTTTACTCATCTCACAGCACAGCACAAATTATCACACCAATCCTGCTATTGTCAGAATCCTGGTAATTTTTATCACAGTCAGGGGGTCTTCTGTAATACTATCATTGCTAAATAATACCAGTTACATATATTTTTGACATTTTTAGGTGAAACTGTGGTCACAAGCTGAACAACAGTGTTGTGAGCTCATGCTGCTTGTGCCAGCCTTGGTGGCTCACTCAGTACTGAGGCCCTCTCACCCGGGAATGTTGCCAACAATTTTTTTTTTAAATGGCGTCTGTTTACAAGAGCCCTGCGGAAGGTGATGTGAACCCCTTGTATCTGCGGCCGGCCGTTTAAATAGTATGCCATATTTTTATGGAGTTTTATTATTTTTATTTAAACTCCAGTTTAAATAGCGGGTAGTACTCCAAAACGTCATATTGCGCTCCCGCAAACATGTGGGTGCGCACGTTTGCGTCAGTTACTCAACATGTCATAACGTGTTGTGCAGTTTAAGGGTTAACCACCGCACTGCACAGAGTGCCTTGAGGCATTAGATTGGGGGTACACAGAGCATCAGATTGGGGGTTAGATCGGGGGATTCCTTCCTACAGAAGGATTCCTTCCTCCTTAGATTCCTTCCTACAGAAGGAATAGAAAAACTGACTTCGGAAGCGTATCAAGTCTGTCTGAAACATGTTCCTTTGAGGAAAGCCAGAAAGAGATCCAACGTAGAAAGAGAACGCAGACACTATAAACGCAGGAAAAAAATAACGGAACTGCTTATGCAGACAGGAATTTCCCGTCAAAGAACGAATAATTTAAATAGGGAGATTGAAGAAATCGAGCGGAAATTGAAACACTCATATGAGACTGAAGAAAGGCAGTTAGAACAGAAAGCAATTCAGGAAATAAAGAAAAATCCAAAATACTTCTTCCCATATGCGAAATCAAAAGCAAAAACCACTGCCAGTATTGGACCTATTCGTACAAGTGAAGGTTCATACACGGAGGATGACAAAGAAATTAGTGAAATCCTAAAAAAGCAGTATGAGGACATGTTTAGCACTCCAATAAACAACATGAAAGTGGAAGATCCAGACAATTTCTTTATGCGGGATATTCAAACCCCTGTAAATATAACTGATATCAACACGAGCGTACTAAATTTTGAAAGAGAAATTGAAAACATGCCCATGCACTCGGCCCCAGGTCCAGACTCATGGAATTCAATATTTATAAGGAAATGCAAAGTGCCGGTAGCACAGGCACTCAGTATAGTGTGGAGGAAGAGCTTGGACACGGGGAAGATACCAGATGCACTTAAAGTAGCAGACATAGCCTCTCTACACAAGAGAGGGAGCAAAGCATTGGCAAAGAATTATAGACCAGTTGCACTAACATCGCACATAATAAAAGTATTTGAGAGAGTGATTAGGATTCAGGTCACCATTTTCATGGAGATCAATGACCTTCACAACCCAGGCCAACATGGATTTCGAGCGGGAAGATCGTGCCTCTCACACCTACTTGAGCACTACGACAAAGTCACCGAGGCATTAGAGGAAAAACAGAATGCTGATGTGATATACACGGACTTGGCAAAGGCTTTCGATAAATGTGACCATGGCGTGATAGCACACAAAATGAAGTCAATGGGAATAACCGGTAAAATAGGATGCTGGATACTCAGTTTTCTGTCAAACAGGACTCAGCGAGTAACGGTCAACCATATAAAATCTAGTTCAAGTGCAGTTAAAAGCTCTGTACCTCAGGGTACAGTCCTTGCACCGCTGCTTTTCCTTATTCTTATATCAGATATAGACAAAAATACAAGTCACAGCTTCGTATCTTTCTTTGCAGATGACACAAAAATTAGTCTGAAATTACCTCGGCTGAAGACATTGAAAAACTTCAAGCCGATATTAATAAAGTTTTCGACTGGGCATCAGAAAATAACATTATGTTTAACAGTGATAAATTCCAGGTACTCAGGTATGGTAAAAATGAGGGCCTTAAACATATTATAGGGTACAAAACAATCAAATGTACCCATAGTAAGAAAACAGCATGTAAAGGATTTGGGAATAATGATGTCTGACGACCTAACATTTAGGGAGCATAACCAAGCAAATATTGCGACAGCCAGAAAAATGATAGGATGGATTATGAGAACTTTCAAATCCAGGGATCCCATCACAATGGTTGTACTCTTCAAGTCACTTGTGTTGTCCCGTCTTGAGTACTGCTCAGTACTCACTTCCCCCCTTCAGAGCAGGAGAGATTGCTGAAATAGAGGGAATACAGAGAACATATACGGCACGCATAGACGAGATAAAGCACCTAAATTATTGGGATCGTCTCAAAGCCCTCCAAATGTACTCACTAGAAAGAAGAGGAGAGAGATATCAAATAATATACACCTGGAAGATACTGGAGGGCCAAGTACCAAATCTACACAGTAAAATAACAACATACTGGAGTGAACGATATGGAAGAAAATGCAGAATAGAACCAGTGAAGAGCAGAGGTGCCATAGGCACAATCTGAGAACACTGTATAAACATCAGAGGTCCACGGTTGTTCAACACCCTCCCAGCAAGCATAAGAAATATTGCTGGAACAACCGTGGACATTTTCAAGAGGAAACTAGATTTATTCCTCCAAGGAGTGCCGGACCAACCGGGCTGTGGTGGGTATGTGGGCCTGCGGGCCGCTCCAAGCAACAGCTTAGTGGACCAAACTCTCTCAAGTCAAGCCTGGCCTCGGGCCGGGCTTTGGGAGTAGAAGAACTCCCAGAACTCCATCAACCAGGTATCAACCAGGGGGTGCGCAGAGTGGCGATCTTAGGTATGGGGAGCGATTCAATACTACTGCGGGTATACGAGGCTCACATCCTGTGTCTCAGGACTCCTTTAAACAGACCTCATTTTTAAAGAAAATCGTTGGCAACATTCTTAAAGTGTGAGAGCCTCAGTACTGAGTTATCAACCAAGGATGGCACACAGTTTGCCACCAGACTAGAACCCAAGCCAAGAGGTATGAGCTACGAGTAGAGGCTATGGGAATTAAACCTCACTTCGCTGGAAGACACAAGAGTTAGGGGGGACATGATCACCACATTCAAGATTCTCAAGGGAATTGATAGGGTAGATAAAGACAGGGTATTTAACACAAGGGGCACACGCACTAGGGGACACAGGTGGAAACTAAGTGCCCAAATGAGCCACAGAGATATTAGAACATTTTTAGTGTCAGAATGGTTGACAAATGGAATGCATTAGGAAGTGAGGTGGTGGAGGCTGACTCCATACACAGTTTCAAGTGTAGATATGATTGAGTCCAATAGGCTCAGGAACCTGTACACCTGTTGATTGACGGTTGAGAGGCGGGACCAAAGAGCCAGAGCTCGACCCCTGCAAGCACAATTAGGTGAGTACAGCATGAGCTAACAGCATCGCTGTTCAGCTTGTGACCACGGCATCGCCTAAAATTGTCAAAACATATATGTAACTGGTATTATTTAGCCATGATAGTATTAGAGAGGAGCCTGACTGTGATAAAGACTGTGTACAATTTCCAGATATCAGTGAACACAATGCTTTTGTGGGATAGGTTGGACATGTATATGAGTGGGAGGTTATAAATAGGAGCTGCCTCATATGGGCCAATAGGCCTTCTGCAATTACCGTTATTCTTATGTTCTCATGTTCTGTTCAAGATGTTCACAGCACTATGCAGGTAGCCACAGCATCCTACCATTGTTTGGTCCATCTTAGAATCTTGAAATGACTTCTCATGTTCCTTTACAGAATAAACTTGTGGAAAATTATTAATTTACAGGATTTAGTGACCAGGATTCTGATAATAGGATTGTGGTGATAATTAGCCCTGTTTGCAGTATGGTGGGAGGAGTAATCTTGGTGAGGGAGGGAGGTAGCATCGTCTGCTAATTCTGTGTGGCAACCTGTTATTGTCTGGACTCAGCATACCAGCTTAGTGGTTCGCTATGGTGAAAACAAATGTAGATTCTTATACTGTATATGATGTGTGTATATAGTGTAATAACAGCAAAAGGAGTATGTTGGGAGAAGGATTGTTGCCGAGTGAGGTGTTGGTGAAAGAGGGAGTGAGGTGGCGTCTGCTAGTGACCCTGAGGGCTTCATCGCTCAGCGCCCATAATTTGCTCAACTTCTCAGCTCCATCATGGCTATAGTATGTCACATACAATATTTAATTTTATTTTACCATAATCAGAGGCTACAATTTAACAATATAAGAGAAAATAATTTTTTGCACAGAATTTATTTTCGGCGCACCACAGAATTGTCATTTATTATGGCCGTACAGCATGGTGGTTAAGTCTAGCCAACCTGCTATCTGTCCGCACGCCCATGACATTAGGAAGTTTGCTGCTTTGGCTGCCGTGTTTGCCATTTCTTGGGTCAATATTCGGGCGCAGTGCTTTTGGAGGTCGAAAAGTTCTCAGTGATCCCTGGAGGCTCCCAGTCAAACTCCCTCCCTCCCTCCTGCCGCCTTTTTTTTCGCATTGTTTGGATGCTTAGCTTCCGAACTGGATTGCTAGGTAGCCGGCACAAGGGGTCCGGGGCTCCCCCATCACCCTCTCGGGGAGGGGATGGCTGTGCTTACGAGTAATGCGACGGCAAAGTGTGATGTTTGGTTGTTTCCCTTGTTAACTTGGGACTGGTGGGTGTTTTGCCTCTCCGGTTTTTGGTTGCAGTTTTCTTACCATGTGGGGTCTGTTTTGTTATGCCTACTTCTCTGGGTGCCTAACTCTATTGGATGGCAGATAAGGAAAACCCCCAACCGTGGGGTGTTTTCCAGGGCCATTCCTCCCTGTACCTCTCTGAGGGGGCCAGGTTCTGGTTTGTGGTCCCCGGTAGGCTGAACTCCATTGACTAATGCCCTGATCGAGCTCAAGTCATTAACAGTGCTGTGCTTTGTGGTGTGGTCCTGTCCTGTGGTGGTGTGTGAACCAGGAGTAATTTCACAAGTACTCGGGGCTGCATATGCCTAGGGTTCCTTTCCCTAGGTGCCCAGTAGGTATTGCCCTTGTGGCTTGGGGTTATCTTCCACAAGTCGCTTGGGGTCTGCCTCTGTGGAATCTTTTGCTTCTCGGTAATTGCCCGCCCTTGGTGTCAGCTGGGGTGTTTCTTGCACCACTTGTTTTGTCACTGGTAGGGGCACAAGGTACTGTGCAGCTAGTTTTCACCAGATTATAGCGATCGGCTATGTTCCACCTGGGTCGTTGTCCCTCATGCGGGAGTTTTCTTTTATTTTTGTTTCCTGCCTGGTGGGGGTCTGTCCCTTGGTGTTGGTACCCCTTCTATATAAATTGGTGGTCCTACTAGGTCCCTGTGAGTGTACACGTCCCGAGGGTTCAACTGTTAGTAGTTCGCTGGATAGTTTGGGGTGCCGGTTATCAGTATCTTGCCTGGGCTTCCCTTAGCAGAGCATCTAAGGGCCCTGGAAATCCCCTTTAGGGCTCTGTGGTCCGATGGATGCATCCTCTGGGTCCCATCTCACTTCGTGTGAGTTTGAGGGTTGCTCTGTCCCCTTGTCTCAGGGTGACAATCACCAGTTTGTGCCTCCCTCATGCTGCCTGTTGGGTCCGTAACACCTTTGACCCGGAGTCCTGCGAGTGGTGTTCCTTGCTTGTACTCCAGTTCATCCAATCCAGTGATCTTCATACTCGGGTGCAGGCAGCTTTGGCGTTGCATGCGTGTTTTAGGTTGCTGCAGTGCGCTGGGTTGGTTACTAACCCGGATGCCCTGAGCCTGCCCGGTTTTGCATATAGGGACTCGAACTTGGGGTTGTTATCGCCTCAACTTTGTTTCGTCCATGCCTCCCTTGTCCTTCCCCTGCTGTTCCTCGACCCTCTGCACCCAGTTCTGAAGTGTCTAAGGGTTTCAGAGTTGGGGCAGGGTTTAGTTGGTGGTGAGATTCGAGCAGTTTCAGGGGATGCTCCTTCTGGTGTGATGACGGAGGCATTCGAGCCTTTTTCTCCAGCCGGTGCTTCTGGGTGTGACCAATGGGCCCTGTTTGTTCCAACTTTTCCGGTGGACTCTGTCTTATTTCTTGAGGCATAGGGTTTGCAGGACGACTCGGCCCCGGGTCCTAATGTGGAGGTTCCCGAGGCAAGGGAGGGGTTGACATGGGGGGCATGGGCTCCATTTGACCCCGCTTGGGTGTTGGTACCCTATGAACAAGGTTTGTTGTTGCAGGGGGTGGGGTTTTCTTACCCCCTCCCTCCCTATACGATTTTGATATAGCATCAACCCCTTCCCGGGATCCCTCTGGTACTTCTGTCCCTCACTTCCAGAGGTTTTCGGCCTCCCGCATCGCGCCCCATTAGGTGCGGGAGGCCATTGCGGCTCGTGGCCATCTCCTGCATGACCTGGATTGTGCCTCAATAATGGATCCTGCCTCATTTGTGATTGGTTTTTCCTTTCCTTACTGGGTGCGTTACGAGGTTCTGGAGTCGTCCTCTTTGGCAGAATAGCCTATATTTTCAATGGCGGCATGGCATACGTTCTGTCGGTCCCACATGCTTGAGTGGCGAGAGGCCCTGATGGTTGTTCAGGTTTACCCGGGGGGCGAGATTGAACGCTTCACTGCTTGTTTGTTCGTCCCTGCCCTTCTTTGGGATGTCGGCCTGTGTAACTTTGCGTACAGGTTCCCTCCCTTTCGGCTGCCCTGGTTGCTGAGGACTTACTCATCCGTGACCATTAGGCTTCGGTCTTGCGTTTCTTTTCCCTTCTCAAGCTGTCTTCGGACTGGCTTAAGGAGGACATGGAGGCGTTGGTTGCTGATCCTAGTTCTGGTGCATTGGTCGCAGTTGTGATATTTTTTTTCTTTGACAGGTTATCAAAAGAATTAAGTCCTATTGATGTTACGTTAATCTTAACTGCCTCGCAAGAGAGGCAGACCTTAAACAGCAAGAGCTGCCAGTGGCAGATATTTAATCTTAAAGCCTAAGATCATAGGACCACGGGAGCAAACCGCCAGGCGAAACCACTCGGGTAACACCTGTCACTTAGGTCGCTGGCTCCTCCTAGTTGACAACTAATAAAGGGTAGCCGACGGATTCTCACTTCTTATTTATAGAAGTGTGGTGCTGTGCAATGGACTCGAGCTTTAGATACAGACTTGATATGAACATAAGCAGGCAAAGCGTTGCAGAACATGAAATGTGGGGCAGTAATATTGGAAGGTTTGACGTAAACGACCGTTTTCTATAACAAAACAATTTATTCACAAAACAAGAACTAAAACTACTACACAGTGACTTTATGTTACTTTACTGTCACTCCAGTGGCACATTAAAGAACAGCTAATCAACAGCCTGATGGACCCACGGTATCCTTATCCCGTCGTCGCTGACTGACTAATGACACTAACTGAACACAGTGGTGCCCACTGGTGACGCAAGCTTGCAATCAATATTGTCACGGCTTCACGGCGACCAATACTATAATCACAAAACTTGACTGGCGCTCGCTGCCCTCAACGAGGTACCAAGTAACAAGGCGGTTAATCCAAGAATGATAACCCCTTATAAAAATCTTACGTTAACACTTGTCTCTCAGGACAATCAACAACAAAAGTTACTCTAATTGAATTTAAACAATTACGTTAATACACACGTGTCTCAACGACACTTAAATGGCATCAATAACTCGTAAATCAATTAATTACATCAACATGAAGGTCAAGCATTCGGTGAGTAATTCCCAATTAATTACTGAATACAACAGCCTATTCAGACGAGTATTGATAAAGCCTACTGTCTCTCAACTGACAGTTCTCTTCCTGTCTTACGACAAGATTACCTTAACGAGGGTAGACTACTGTACCACACACAAGGTTACAACACTCCGTGTAAACAACAACATCAACACCTGGTGAATTCACTAAGTGGCGATTACTAATTATCTTTAATTAGCTACGAGTGCTTAATCACTCTGTCCGCAGACAGATCTGATCAGTCCAATGAATTACAGCAGCTTAATTACAGCGCAATTGACTCCGATCATAACAGACCGTCAACCCCTTACGTTAATCACTCAATTAACGACAGCTCGTTAAATCGTTAACACTACGTTAGTCTTCACTTGACAATTCCTCCACTGCGTGAACTTCACTGTGACTGTTGCCTTTACACGTCCCTACGTTAATCACAACAATGTTCAACGAACAAGTGACCTCGTTAAGTAAATCGTGACCCCCGGTGACGTTAACTGACGTTAATTCTCACGGAATCCTTCACAGTACACAACGCCTTCCACCAAGGTCAAACTTGTCTACGGTTTACACACGGTACAACACAGTACATCACAGTACAACACAGTACATCCTTGCCACTCACGACAAAACTTGTAAATGACTTCCCCCAGTAAATTATCCACCAATAATTCACACTTTACCACAACACAACAGTAAAATTTATAACCAAGGGAAATCTCCCTGTTACCACTTTTCACTGCTGAAAAAGGGAATCAAATTACAGGAATACATACACGGCACATAGAAAAAATAGAAGCAAATAACTCACTTTACTCTACCTCTGAATGTGTCACTAGGTGTCTTCACACACGTCATAAATCACAGTTGGGCCCAACCTCAACTTGATGGCAAACAGGGTAGACTCACACGTCTCCAATTCCCATACACCTTCCCAGGTGGTCACAGGGACAAAGGACAGACGGAACACTGGGGGCGAACCCAGCTTCAGAGTTTTATTACCCAAACGGAAACAGTGTACTTCTTCTTCTTCTTGAGAATAGGTGCAGTTTGCATGAAGGGTTAACCCTCCCGATGACTGCACCAGGACAGACGTAAGGAGACGCGTTGACGGTTAGGAGGAGAAGAAAGTCAAAAGCGGTAGATGTGATGGGCCGTAGAGAGAGGAGAGGCGACGAAAACAGAGGCGAACGTTAGAGGGAGGCACCCCGCACCGGGGGGCGGGGCGTCGTGGTCACGGTGGCAGCTGACCCACGCACGGCTTAGCAGTGTGCGCAAGACGGGAACTAATACTTCTCCGGAAACTTGTGTATCGGAAAGCGCAAGCAGTACGCTTCCCAAATCACCCGCAGGTCAGCAGGCAGCCGGCCACCAGGCGGCGCCCTCGGCTGAGACATCCTATCTGGCACCCTATACACAAACTCCTTCACCCGCGACACCCAGACAGTGGACGAGCACCACGGGATCGGAAGCACCCGGGCATCTCGATAAGGGCCCAACTCCGGACCCTCACAGGGCACGACCCCAGCAGACGGGACTAGGCAATCCCCAGACCGGAGCAAGGAAGGAGGGGATACAGCAGGGGAGGCAGGCGCGGCACCGACCCCACCACCGGGCACAGGAGCCGAGGCCCCCTGGCGCACATCTTTCCGCAACAGCACGACAAGGTCACGATCATCAGGCACAACCCCCCACTGCGGAGATCCAACAGCAGGAGACGCAGGAGGTGAGGCACAGGTAGCAACTTCGGTGCCCCTCACAGCACCATCATCCTCGGCGGGAGGCGCCAGATCACAATACTCCCCCACCTCCTCCCAAGGCACACCACGAAGGGGAGAGACACTCCGAGCCCGCCGTGAACGCTTCGAGACAGGCCGCACCACACCACGCCCAGCAGGCCCCGCCGCAGGCACGGCCACCATCTTCACATCCACACAGGCCACACCCGCACCGTCCGAAGAGTCCACAGAGGCCACATCACCCACACTGTCCACATCATCCAGGGAAACAGCCTCAGAACACCGACGCGCGCGCTTCTGCAAAGGGATGGAAAGAGCAGAACTACAGTCACCAACACACACAGGCACGGCAGGCACCTCCCCCTGCCGAAGCACCCCCTCTAAAACAGCAGAACCCGCGTTCCCGGGAGCCGGTATCACATGCACAGGCGGGGGCGGGACATGGACCTCCACCGGGACATCCTGCACTACTCGCAGCTCAGGCGACGGCCCGACACCCACACACACCGGCTCAACAACCCCAGTGGCCACAGCAGTCATCAGACGTGTCGCACAGGCCGTAGAATTCGCCTCAACAGGCGGAGCAGCAGACAGGCAATCAGGCGCCTCAGGCACAGCACCTACTCCGTCCTCAGAACCGTCCGAACGTAACAAGGCGGGAAATCCTCCGCACGAAAAACATGCACCCGACCAGTTGCTCCCACGTCGCACGCCGCAGCCAGATGACCCTCGTGACCACACCGATAACAGGTGCGCGGTTGACCCCGATACTGGCAGCGGAGCGTGTATCCCAACACGGACATTGACGACGGTACACTACACTTCAGCGACATTGTCAGGGTGCGAGAGCCGTCAAGCATACCAACACAGTGCCCGGCAACGACCTTGTTCCAACGAACACTTAACACTGTCCCAAATCGCTCAAAACAGGAGGTTAAAAAGTCGTCCTGAAATTCGAAGGGGGCACCATGCACCGCCACAGACGTCAAGGTGACACTAAGATTCACCACCTTAACTGAGCCAGCTGAATCAGGGAGAGGGTAAACACGCCCCTCACAACGCTCGAGAAACGCTTGAAAGGCAGCCTGGAGGCGGAACTTGACCACAGCACGGTGGCCCTGAAGCAGCTGGATGCCCACCAGGTCCGACAGCTGCACATGAAGCACGTCCACCAGGGCGACACCAACCAATGGATGGTCCACCGGCACCGTAAATGCCAGACCAGCCGACAATGTCCTCTGCACTGGAAGGCGAGACGACCCCATGGCTAAGGCAAACGTTACCCTGTCAGTGGCAAACCACCACCAGCAGGGCAAACCAGCAGGCACCCAACGTAAACACTAGCCAGTGCGGAGAGACCTCAGGAGCGTCCGACCTGGCCGGTGGTCACCACGCAACTCCACAGTGTACTTACATCACACATGCGGGCCCGCAACCTTCTCGCACTCACACATACACGTCAATCACACTCCCGTTGCTGCTGCTGGATGATGACGTAGGCGTCCTCACTTCCCACATGTGGTCAGGTGGAGCACAGGGTCCTAGACCACAGGGTTAGCTCCACACACAGAGACCAGAGTGGCGCAGACACACCGGCTTAGGCAGGCCAGGGTGAGCGCACAACAGCAAGGATGCGGTACCACGCCCTTCCACTTGAAACGGTACCCCAGGATACGACGGTACACGGTGTTACACGGTACACGAGACCCGAGACGGAATCCTTTACTGTTCCTCAAAATTAGAACTTTTAAGGTTTCTCTCATAACACTGAAACCTTTTCTAGCACGTCTCCCAGCAGTATCTTCAAGCACAGATACGATAGACGGCGGATGTCACTTTTGTAGCCCGATAATTAACGCCTCACTCAGTCCAGTTCCTCTAAGATGGCGTCCCACAATTACGCGGCTAGATGACAAGTTCACACGGTTCGGTACAAGCCCCTTTCCGATTACCGGATTCTTACGCACGGCACACGGAAAGATAGCAAGATGAATGGGGTGACTTGAGTAACGTTGCAGGCGGTATTTCCCGATGCTTGGCCTAGCACGGGAAATGCGTCCACCCCAAGCAGCGTCCTAGGTAAGAATGTCTTTTCCCGCCAACACTGTGCCTGGGGTACCATGAGGTACCCCTCAGCGTCTTGGCCAATCACGGTCCAGCATTTCTGAGGCCCAAGAGCCTTAGCCAATGGCACACCTGCCCCATGATGCTACCCCCTCTCACACGAGGTGGACACGTGATAGGGGGGGGGTGGTCTATGGCCGTTAACCCCCCATACCTCCCTCTCTACACTTGACTTGTACAAAATTTCCCTGAAATCAACTCCCTCCTGTAATTCCCTTCACAGACCTGATACAGCGATCAGAATGACATCAATGGCTAGCAAATGTCATGGGCTGTCCAACGACACCCAACACGACTGTGGAAAAGTTATATTCAGAAAGTTGAATCACGGTGCACATCACTGGTGCACTATGCAATTTCGTACTTAATTCAGTGCACGAGAGAGCAGGAAAAATATGTCCCCTGACAGCAGTGGTGCGGGCGTCGGCTGCCTTGTTGAAGCTGTTTGTGCCAATCCTAAGGGAGGCAGAGTCTGTTTTTTGCTTCTCGTTTTGGGTGCCATCAGGCGGTGCTTGCTCAATCCTTAGAATCCGCTTGAGCTCTGGCTCTTAGGTTTTCTCTGCCCATTTTGTCCTTTATTTTTGCACAGTATGCGATGGTGCAATTTCTGCAAACGGAGGTTTCTAGTTGTCGTCCCATGTCAGAATTTTTGGTTCTTAGGGGGGGGGGGCCCGTGAGGTATCTTCCTAAAAGGGTCATGCCCAGGGCTCGAGGTTGCTCTTATCGTGGTATGCCAGTGGTGTCAATTTCAGAGTCGGAACAGCCTTCCGGGCCAACGTCGTCTGGTTGGCGCGGTAATCGCTCTGCTCATCTATCAGCTTTTCATAAGGGGCTTCGGCCCTTTTGTTGGTCATCCTATTGACGAGGCAATTGGGAGGGAGAGGTTCGTGCAGTTTGCTCACGCCTGGTCCCACGATTTGTCGGCTTTTCAGGTCGCTTCATGCAGCTTGCGGTGGCATTGGGTGGCCCCTCCTTCTTCGGGGGGCTCGGATCTGGCAGGGCAGGCTTTCTCTTTGTTGGGTCACCTTGGAGTGGGTTTGCTTGGGTGTGGACAAAAGTCCTCATCCCTCAGGTCAGTTTCCCACCTGTTTCCGGTTCTGAAAAGAGACTGTGCAGACAATGCGGTACATTCTGGACTTGTTCAATCTGAACCCCTGGGTCTATTGCTCCTGCTTTCGGATGACTTCTTTGTCCCAGGTCCGGCTTCTCTTGGAATTGGGCGCTTGGATGGTGTCCCTGGAGCGAGTGGCAATCACCTCCCGGGAAAGTCCCTCTTGTTTTTATCTTTGGTTAAGTAGCTCCAGGGAGCCAAAGGGGCTCCCCCAGAAAACCAGCATTGAATGTAATGAAACGCCATTTTTTGGGGTTAGACCCGGAGTCTTCCCGGCAACCCTCCCTTCCTCTGGTCGGAGGTTTTTCGCAGTTTTTGACATCCAGCCTCTGAAGTTGGGGATGATAGCTGGTGTGGGAGGTCTGGAGCTCCCCATTCCCCCTTCTGCGGAAGGGGGAGCTGCACTGACAGCGGCACGGAGATGGTTGTGACATCATGCTCGTTTGTTAGTTTTTAGTTTGGAGAGTTCTTCTCAACAGTTTGGCTTTCAGTAGCAATTTTTTAACCAGATAGGTAGGTACCCCAAAACAAACCCTTTCTTGGGTGCCTGTCTCGGTCGATGGCAGACATAGAATGCTTCCAACCTCACGAGGCTTTCTATAGGCCATTGCTCCTCGTGCCTCTCTGAGGTGGGGCCTAGGTTCTGGTTTGTGGTCCCTGTTAGGCCTAAGAACTCCATTCACTTGGCTGATGCCACGGTCTAATACGCTCATATCAGCCCGGATAGCTCTAGGGAGCCTCTGGTCTCACCCAGATAATGGCATTTCATTACATCAATGCTGGTCTTTTAGGTTCAGATAGACAGTTGGCCAACCATCTCTTTCCTGTAGAATCTCTGTGATTCATAAAAACTAAGTAGATTTGTTACACAGTATCTTCCTGTTCGAAAACCATACCGTCTGTCCATTTTTATGTCATTATTGTACTCTCCAGGTGTTCTACCCATTGTTGTGTTAACAATGGATCAACCCATTTGGTGTTAGCTATTTTTTTCTAATGTTTTAACTACTGTACCATACTTGTTAATGATATGGGTCTATAATTTAGAGGGTCTTCTCGGATAACATTTTTGTAGATTGGAATTATGTTTGCCATTTTCCATATACTGTATCTGCTAAGATACCTGTGCGCAGGGATTGGTACCTGTTAGCAGTCTGCTGGCTGATATATTTTACCTATACTGTATATCTATGTATTATTTGGAGAAAGAACCATTATAGTATTGGAATTATTAAAAAAAAAAGCATATTTGGGAAATCTTTACTAGATTTCGAAGGTTCTGTATTTGGCATTTGTTGACTTTAAACGACTTGGTAATCTCTCAATCTTTTCTTTCACAGCTCCTACGGTCACCAGAAGAATAATACATGCAGTGCCAGAAACCAGTGGCATTGAATAATACCTGCAGTGCCAGGACCCAGTGGTGTTGAATAATACCTGCAGTGCCAGGACCCAGTGGTGTTGAATAATACCTGCAGTGTCAGCATCCACACTGTGTCAGATATACTGCATACATGTTGTCAGCAGCATTATGAAACACATTATGGTGTAAGAAATACTACATGTAAATGGGTAAAACTGTCTTCAGCACACTCATGTCAATGACTACATGTATTATCAATATGTCATGCATTATTAACATCTCATGTACTATAGTAACAAAGGAAATGTGTATTTAAATTAAATTTGGTGTATCATTAATATAAAAATCTCGGTATTTATTAGTTCATTGTGTATGTGGTACAGTATTGTTTTTAATACTATTGTTTGGCAAGAATACATTTTAAGATTTTCAAATTAATTATTTTTATTATCAGGTTCTAATATAAAAAAGTTTAATATATATTTTCAGTTTTAAAACATTTCATACTTTTTCTCCTATGTGAGCCATTGTAAATGTTGAGAAAGCATTAAAATAAATAATCTTTATACTGTATAGTAATTATGATCTTTTTCTTAGGTAATTTGCTCTTAAGCTCAAAAGGCTCTCCAAATAAGATAATATATCAGTGTTCTTAATGCTCAGAATTTATTTATTTATCCACATATTTACATGACTGTATTGGGGATTTAAAAATAACAATGTGCATGGTACATTGGATCAGTAAGTTCTTGTAAAAATCACATACGTATATTTTTGCAAATGACAAACCACATGAGGGTCCACTGTACCTGACTCTCTTGCTATGGTTATATTTATAATAAGACATCCATCAGTTCTGTGGTTATATTTATAATAAGACATCCATCAGTTCTGTGGTTATATTTATAATAAGACATCCATCAGTTCTGTGGTTATATTTATAAGAGAACATCCCTCAATTCTCTGATCATATTTATAATAAGACATTCCTCAGTTTTTTGGTTATATTTATTATAAGACATTCCTCAGTTCTGTGGTTATATTTATAATAAGACATTCCTCAGTTCTGTGGTTAAATTTATAATAAGACATCCCAAATTCTGTGGTCATATTTGTAATAAGGTTCTGTAGTGAAACATCTTAATACTGTGGCTGTATTTATAATAAACCATCCCTCTCTGCTGTTGCTATATGTACAGTATGATAAATCAGTATAATTATAAATAAATTTATAATATATTTAATTTTCCTATACACAGACATTTTGTTAAATCTTAAAAAAAAAATTGCCACAGGATTTGTTTGTAATGTTTACAAAGTTATACACGGACACTTAACTTTCCTGCTGGTGAACGCATGTGGAGACGTAGATTTGTATGTTTGCTTTTACACTTGCTGATTCACAGGAAATATTGTAGAGTATATTTTATGTGTAGCACATTTTATAATATAATAAGCACAATATTATCTTACTATTTATGAATAATACCAGTGGTTTACATATTGTAACTTTTTTCCATTCTCTTGTGTCTTTGACAAGTAATTAAATTACTTTATATTCCTACAAAAGTTAATTAGATTATTCCAATTGCTTATCTGATATTGAGTGCCATCTGTTGACAACAGAGTTAACACTAACCTGTGTGCTCTATTCTGGTTACTCTATACTGATTGCTATGTAGTTACTTGAATTATTTATGTATCCGACAGTCCAAGTGTTTTTGGCATCTCTTAACAATATTTGCTTTAGTAATAAATAAAAGCTCATGCATTTAAAATATATCAAATATATTACTAAGATTTATAAAGAACACAACAATTTATAAAGGAGACAAATACTAATAATAATTGTCTACAAGACTTAACTAATGAAATGTAGAATATTTCATTAGATAATACTTGCTTTTTGGATCAAATAGCTGTAAAGGTTTATACAATCAAGAAAACTGTACAAATATTTATTCAAAAGAAAAATGTCATCAGTGTTGAATGTTCAAAATTATATTATGAAAACATCTCGCATAATAGCATACAAAACATTTAGAGAAAAAAAGTAAATACATTGTCTAAGCTACTTTCAAAATATCAAAATTTATATAAGTGACAGTTCAGGAGAAAAGTCATATCACTGTAGAATGTGTCTGAAAGACTTTAAAAATAAATTATGGCTAATAACACACACACAAGGATTCATACAGGAGAGAAACCATATCACTGTTCAGTGTGTCAAAAAGATTTTTCATTTAAATCAAATCTAATAACACACATGAGGATTCATACAGGAGAGAAACCATATCACTGTTCAGTATGTCAAAAAGATTTTTCACTTAAATCAAATCTAAGAATACACATGAGGATTCATACAGGAGAGAAACCATATCACTGTTCAGAATGTCAAAAAGATTTTTCACTTAAATCAAATATAATAACACACATGAGGATTCATACAGGAGAGAAACCATATCACTGTTCAGAATGTCAAAAAGATTTTTCATTTAAATCAAATCTAATAACACACATGAGGATTCATACAGGAGAGAAACCATATCACGGTTCAGTATGTCAAAAAGACTTTTCACAAAAATTATCTCTAATAACACACATGAGGATTCATACAGGAGAGAATGGATATCACTGTTCAGAGTGTCAAAAAGACTTTTCACGAAAATCAAATCTAATAACACACATGAGTATTCATACAGGAGAGAAACCATATCACTGTTCAGTATGTCAAAAAAACTTTACACGAAAATCATCTCTAATAACACACATGAGGATTCATACAGGAGAGAAACCATATCACTGTTCAGTATGTCAAAAAGATTTTTCATTTAAATCAAATCTAATAACACACATGAGTATTCATGCAGGAGAAAAACCATATCACTGTTCAGAGTGTCAAAAAGACTTTTCACAAAAATCATGTCTAAGAAAACACATGAGGATTCATACAGGAGAGAAACCATATCACTGTTCAGAATGTCAAAAAGATTTTTCACTTAAATCAAATCTAATAACACACATGAGGATTCATACAGGAGAGAAACCATATCACTGTTCAGTATGTCAAAAAGACTTTTCACTTAAATCATCTCTAATAACACACATGAGGATTCATACAGGAGAGAAACCATATCACTGTTCAGAATGTCAAAAAGACTTTTCACACAAATTATCTCTAATAACACACATGAGGATTCATACAGGAGAGAAACCATATCACTGTTCAGAGTGTCAAAAAGACTTTTCACACAAATCAAATCTAATAAAGCACATTACGATTCATACAGCATAAGAGTCATTTGAATATTGTAAAAAAAAACAGAAATCACAATAGCGTGATGCATCAATGAACAAATCCACAAGGACCGTGACGAGGATTTGAACCTATGTCCGAGATCATCCCAGACGCTGCCTTATCGACTGAGCTACGACATGGTAAAAAGAGTTGAAACCAGAAGTTTTACTGAACTTACTTGAATCCTGCAGTCTCTCCGAGACACAAACCAGGGTTTTACACAGCTCCCTCATGCACTCTAGCTATGTCAATAGGCCGTTCTACCTCTTCTGACGTAGGTTCGAATCCTCGTCACGGTCCTTGTGGATTTGTTCATTGAAGCATCACGCTATTGTAATTTGTGTGTGTAATGAAGTGAGGGGAAGAGGTAAAACAACCAAAGAACTCCCTCCCAAAAGAAAACAATAAAACTTACGTGGTTATTACTTTCTCTTTTCCCCTCCAGCTTTTACTGCGCATAACTCTACTGCTCTCTTGATCTGTCTTGATATTCCCTTCATCCCCCGACTTTTTCAGTCACCCATTCAGTGTTTTGTGGTCCGTATCTTTGTGAGTAAATGGTATGCAGTCTGTTCCGTTTATCTCCCCTCAAATTTTACGCTTTCTCTTCATGATCCTAAACACTTGTTGGACTCTTTACCAGAGCCTATGCTCCTTTTGGATGATTTTAACTGTCAGCATACCCTCTGGGGAGATATTCTGACAAACACCCGGGGACACCCTCTTGAACCATTTGTGCTCA
Source organism: Procambarus clarkii (assembly GCF_040958095.1). Classification (NCBI taxonomy): domain Eukaryota; kingdom Metazoa; phylum Arthropoda; class Malacostraca; order Decapoda; family Cambaridae; genus Procambarus; species Procambarus clarkii. The sequence goes on along the minus strand of NC_091161.1, from coordinate 20,297,720 downwards.
CTTCTCTTCCTTTATAACTAGTGAATTCTGGTGAACCCACTCATGTTGATTCCCACCATTTCTTGTATTGATCTTTCTGCTTATCTTCTCTTTATATGGACTTCACGTGGTGGGTTCTTGATGACCTACATAACAGTGACCTTTTCCCCATCCTTCTCACTTTTCTTCTCACCCTCCCCTCTCCTTTCCTAGGTGGAAGTTTGACAAGGCTGTTTGGAACCTCTTTACCTTTGTGTTACTCTTTCCGACCTCTCTGATTTTCCTCTTTCCCGAGCCCCCCTCCTCCTTTCATGACACAGTTTTTGATGCTGCCCTCAGCTCTGTTCCTCGCTCTACCTCCTGGGGCGCACAGAAGTGTGTTCCCTGGTGGAATGCAGCCTGTGCTCAGGCTGTCCACTGTAAGCGTGCGGCCTGGAAGAAACACCGTTGTTGATGGACGCCTGATTCTTTGCTTTTGCGCCAGAAGTCAAGTGTGGTGGCCCGTAGGGCCATCTGTACGACTAAGAGTGAGAGTTGGAGATCTTTCATATCCACTATTATGTCTAACACCCCTCTGCCCCTGATCTGGGAGGAAATCTGCAAGTTAGTGGGTAAGTTTTTTCCAGATGTCTTGCCAGTTCTTCACCTCTGTGGTTCTATTGTGGCAGATCCGGTCTCGGTCAAAACCGAACTGGGTTCACACTTTTCAACTGTTAGCTCCGATTCTCATCTTCCGCCTTTCCTTACTCTTAAGCCTCTTCTTGAATCTTGTCACTTAAATTTTCAAACACCTCTTCATCTTCTCTATAACGCTCCTCTCTCTCTCTCAGAACTCCAGTCTGCCCTGGCCTTCTGTGGTTCTACAGCGGCGGGTTCAGATGATATTCATTATGTAATACTTTGACATCTCCCTCCATACATATTTCAGTATTTACTGAATGTTTATAACAGTGTCTGGGAGATGTCTTCAGTTCCCGAGGACTGACTTGAGGCGGTTATTCTTCCTATTTGAAAACCTAGTTCTCTGTGGTCATTCCCTAAAGACTTTCGCTCCATTGCTTTAACGAGTTGTGTCTGCAACCTCTTTAAATGTATGGTCAGTGTCTGTCTGATATGGTTCTTGGAACGCTATCACCCCTCTCTCTCCTTCTCAATTTGGCTTTCGCAAGTGTTGCTGCATGACTGATGTCCTCCTGAACTTAGAGGTCTATGTTTGTACTACCTTTGCTGTGAAGATCTTCATGGTTGCAGTCCTTTTTGACCTGGAAAAGGCGTATGACACCACCTGGAGATACCACATTCTGTTCCAACTCTGTTCTTTTGGCCTTGATGGCAATCTCCCTCTCTAACTCAAGATCTTCCTCTCTTGTCGTTCCCTTAGAATGAGATTCTAAGGGAACCTCTGCCTCTTTTCAGCAATATGAAGGTGTACCTCAAGGTTGTGTTCTGAGCAGTACTATTTTCCTGGTAACCCTCAATGGTCTTCTTTCCTCCCATCCCTCTGGCATTTTCTCTTATGTTGATGATCTTACCCTCTGCTGTCTAGGTGATGACTCGCCTTTTCTCCAATGGCGGCTTCAACTTGCAATTGATGCCATGTCGTCCTGGTCCACCAATCATGGCTTCAAGTTCTCTCCAACTAAGAGTTGTGCTATGACCTTTACTCGGAAGCAGGTCGTTCTTCGACCCCACTTTGCCCTCTTTATAGTAATCCTCTTTTATAAAGGATTCTGTTAAACTTTTTGGGTTAATCTTTGATATTTGCTTGTCTTAATCACCCCTTATCTCTTACCTTCGAGATGAATGCTTCAAAGCCCTTAACTTACTTAAGGTCTTGTCCCATACTTCCTGGGGAGCTGAAAGGCGCATGCTGCTCTCTTTACATTCCTTTCTCATGCTGTCTAAACGCAATTATGGCTGTCCTGCTTACTCTTCTGCCTCCCCCCCCCTCCCTGTTCAGCTCATTGATGCCATGAGGGGGGCTTAGTGGGCGGCTGCTGGAGTGTAATGCTCCTTGGGACAGTCCTCTGCCCTTTTGTAGCCTTGTGCTCCTGCTGCTATCCTCTCTAATTGTGCTGAACAACTTTTCCTTTCCCTTCTGTTTCGTTTTTCTCCCCCCCTCTTCTCCTATCTGCTTGTCGTTTCCTGCCGACCTTTCGCTTGTTTTGGTTATTCCTTTGGACTTCTTCTATTTTGACGCCTGGGTACTTGAGGAGGCATACTCTTGCACCTGTAGAACTGTAGTACCCAAAGTCGAGAGCGAGGGGAACCTTTTATTGTCAATCCTCCTTTCATCACTGAACACGATCTCGACAGACTGACGGTTCTTAAGGTGGCGTTTGTGGGGCGTATACTCACGACACAGCCCTAGGAGGCCCCGGCATGATCAGCAATAGCTTCTTGTTGGGTGTCCTGCCTCTAACTGTGCCTCCATGGTAGGTGTGGGGGCACATTTGTGAATGAATGTTTCTTTTTCGTCCTCATGTTAAATTTTGTTTCTCCTTTACCTTCTCAGGCTCGTGGGGTTGGCAACCAAGCCCCTGAGTCGGTCCATGTTGGAAGACCAGGCTCTGCAGCCTCCGCTGCATTAGGCCCCGACCTTGCTCCCTCCTTTGGCCAGAATGTTTTGGCATTTTGGCAGTAATGTGCATTTACAAAGGTGAAATGTAATTCTGATCAGCTTCCATATATACTTTATACACATTCATATACATACACACACACACACATATTGTGATGGCGTTTCCCCCCTGATATTTCTCCCACGCCTGCTGTAAGAGTCATATCCACTTTACCCGAGCGTTCTGTACATTACGGGCAGCAGTTTGATATATGTGGGGGAGTGTAATGTTCTCGCGTTGGCGAGAAATTCGTAAAAGAAGAGTATTTTGGCCTGTGGTATAGCTCCTTTAGGGAGCCAATATGGCGCTGGCCCCTCTGTTTTGTTGCCAAAACTGTGTGACGTCAGTGACACCAGATTGGTCACCGACAGCGACGTGGCACAGGGAGCCAATGAAAACCTCCCGTGGCAAATATGATGTCACGAAGGCAGGGGGGTCCGGTCATCGCGCCACTCTGGCGCCACCAGTCTGAGATAGCACACCAAGGAGGTCAGACGTGTGCTGGGGGGTCCTGTCAGTTGGATAGTTTACCCCATCTCTGGAGGAGTTACGCATCACCAGTGGTCTGCCAGCACCTGTGGGGTCTTCCTTCGTTCATGTGTTGGACCAGAGAGGGAATTGATGGAATATTGAGCAACAAGTTCTCCCGGGACAGGTGTTGTGCAGGTGAAGTCTAGGCAGTGACGTATGGGACGTCTGATAGCTTCACAGTGATGACGTAGTGGCTGGGCCGATCCTCCGTGAGGGAATCAGTCTGACACAAAACGTCAAGGTGTACGGATGTGTGAAGGTTGGTCCTGTCAGTTTGACAGTTGTACCCCGATCCCGTGGATCTTACGCGTCACCCGTAGTCTGCAAGTACGCCGAGAGGTCTTCCTTCATTCCATGTGTGGACCGAAGAGGGAATTGACGGAATATTGAGCATCAAGTGCTCCAGGGTCAGGTGCTGTGCAGGTGAAGTCTAGGCAGTGTCGTCTGGGACGTCTGATAGCTTCACAGTGACGACGTAGCGTCTGGGCCAATCCACGGTGAAGCAGTGAAAGAAGAAACTAATTGGGAATCCGGACAACTGCAGCCGAGAAGTAGGTTGTTAGCCGTAGCTGGGAGAAGTCGACGGCCGGGAGACCGACTCCAACCCTACAAGACGTGGAGGAGCACGGACCTGCAGAGGACAGAACACGGAGACGACACGTTTATTTTGGGACGTTGAGTGAGTTCCTGGAGGACACAACAGTGTGTGTGTTACCTTACCTTGAGGTTACCTTGAGGTGCTTCCGGGGCTTAGTGTCCCTGCGGCCCGGTCGTCGACCAGGCCTCCTGGTTGCTGGACTGATCAACCAGGCTGTTGGACGCGGCTGCTCGCAGCCTGATGTATGAGTCACAGCCTGGTTGATCAGGTATCCTTTGGAGGTGCTTATCCAGTTCTCTCTTGAACACAGTGAGGGGTCGGCCAGTTATGCCCCTTATGTGTAGTGGAAGCGTGTTGAACAGTCGCGGGCCTCTGATGTTGATAGAGTTCTCTCTCAGAGTACCTGTTGCACCTCTGCTTTTCAACGGGGGTATTCTGCACATCCTGCCATGCCTCCTGGTCTCATGTGATGTTATTTCTGTGTGCAGGTTTGGGACCAGCCCCTCAATTATTTTCCATGTGTAAATTATTATGTATCTCTCCCGCCTGCGCTCAAGGGAATACAGATTTAGGCTCTTTAGTCGGTCCCAGTAATTTAGATGTTTTACTGAGTGGATTCTAGCTGTAAAGGATCTCTGCACGCTCTCCAGGTCAGCAATTTCTCCAGCTTTGAAAGGGGCTGTCATTGTGCAGCAGTACTCCACTCTAGAGAGCACAAGCGTTTTGAAAAGTATCATCATCGGTATAGCATCTCTAGTGTGAAAAGTTCTTGTTATCCAACCTGTCATTTTTCTTGCAGTTGTGACGGCTACTTTATTGTGTTCTTTAAAGGTAAGGTCTTCCGACATGAGTACACCCAGATCCTTTACATTGCCTTTTCGTTCTATGTTATGATTTGCCTGAGTTTTGTACGTGGTTTCTGTTTTTATATTTTCAATTTTTCCGTAGCGCATGAGCTGGAACTTATCCTCGTTAAACACCATATTATTTTCTGTAGCCATAGAAAGACCTGATCTACATCTGATTGGAGGTTTGCCGTGTCCTCTATGTTGCCAACTCTCATGAAAATCCTAGTGTTATCACAAAGGATGATACAGTGCTATAGGTTGTGTTCTGGTCTATGTCCGATATGAGGATGAGTAAAAGTACTGGAGCAAGCACAGTACCCTGGGGGACTGAGCTCTTCACGGTTGATGGGCTGGATTTTATTTTGTTGACTATTACACATTGGGTTCTGTTAGTCAGGAAATTGTAGATCCATCTGCCTATTTTCCCGTTAATTCCTTTTGAACACATTTTATGTGCAATAACACCATGGTCACATTTATCAAAGGCTTTTGCGAAATCTGTGTAAATTACATCAGCATTTTGTTTGTCTTCCATAGCATCTAATGCCATATCATAGTGGTCCAGCAACTGCGACAGGCAAGAGCGCCCTGTTCTGAAACCATGTTGTCCGGGGTTATGGAGATGCTGTGATTCCATGTATTTTGTGATCTTACTTCTTAGCACTCAATCAAAAATTTTTATGATGTGCGATGTTAGTGCTATCAGTCTGTAATTTTTTGCCTCTGCCTAATTTCCTCCTTTATGGAGTGGTGCTATCTCTGCTGTTTTTAGTATGTCAGGGATAACGCCAGTATCTAGGCTTTGTCTCCACAGAATGTGAAGGGCCTGCAATAGTGGTTTTTTACAGTTCTTGATGCATATGGAGTTCCAAGAATCCGGGCCTGGTGCAGAGTGCATAGGCATACTGTTTATGGCTTCTTCAAAATCTAGTGGGGATTGGGCGACGTCTGATATATGATTTGATGTTGGTATCATATCCATGAAAAATTCATTTGGGTTATCAATCTTTAGTGCATATAATGGCTCGCTGAAAACAGAGTCGTACTGCTTCCTCAGTAATTTGCTCATTTCTTTGTTGTCATCGGTGAAAGTCCCATCTCACTTTCGCAAGGGCCCGATACTAGATGTGGTTTTTGATCTTGATTTTGCATAGGAGAAAAAATATTTCGGATTTCTCTCTATTTCACTGATGGCCTTTTGCTCTCTTTGCCTCTCCTGGGTTTTGTATGATTCTTGTAGCATGAGTTCAATTGTTTCTATTTCTCTACCTAACTTTCGTCGTTCTTGAGATAGGGTGCGACTCTCAAGTTGTTCCGCGATTCGTTTTCTTCGCCTATATAGGGAACGACGTTCCCGTTCCAATCTGCATCTCTTTCTCTTTTTTCTTAGGGGTATGCGGTTTGAACATATTTCTAGTGCTACTGAGCTTATTTTTTCCTGGCACTGGTTCAGGTTTGCATTTTCTAGCTGTTCTTCCCAGTTTATTTCTGTGAAGTCCTGGTTTATTTGCTCCCAGTTTATCTGTTTATTATTGAAGTTGAATTTGCTGAAATCTCCTCCACCAGGAATCTGGACTGGTTTTGAAGGTCCATTCCCCATGGTTGTCAGAACTTCAATTAAGTTGTGATCTGAGTAACAGGTGTTTGTAATCATTATGTTCCCGATCAACTCATCATTATTAGTGAAAATGAGGTCTAGCGTGTTCTCCTTCCTAGTTGGTTCTACTATTTGCTGGTTTAAGGCAAACCTATCGCACATCCGTAGCAGGTCATTTGCATGTGCCTGTTCATTTAGGCTACTTCCTGGTATTCTTTCTGATATTACTGTATTAGCCAGGTGCTTCCATTTCAGGTGCCGTAGGTTGAAGTCCCCAAGCAGGATGATGTTCGGAGCTGGATTTGCGAGGTTTTCCAAGCAGTGCTCTATTTTCATTAGTTGGTCTTTAAACTGCTGAGGGTTTGCCTCCGGCGACTTATATACAAGGACAACAACTACATTTAGGATCTCTATTTTGACTATCAGCACTTCCACCATATCATTTGAGGTGTTTAGCAGCTCAGTACAGATGAGTGTGATGTAGAGGCTGACCCCACCCTGAAGCCGGTGTTTCCTATCACATCTGAAGAGATTGTATTCTGAGATCCATATTTCACCATCAAGGTAGTCCTTTGTGAGAGTTTCCGTTAGGGCTGCATTTGCCTCATGAAGGAGACCATCTATAAAGTGAACTTTGTTGGATTTGCGTGTTTTTATACCCTAGATATTGGCAAATATAAATGATGTTATCGTGTTAGTGGAAGTGCTGGATGCTTTACTTGGTGTTAATATCTGAGGCTCTGGTAAGGAGGCCACTGTGTTTGCGTCCTCTCTAGCATTTGACCGAGTTGGTGGTAGAGTCTGGTCATTTTTAGCCATTCTTCTCCTCCTCCTCTTGCTAAAAAATTATCCCGGTCGATGGAGTAGTGGCTGTTTTCATAGTGGTAGTCTGTCGGTTTTATTCGCCTGGTACCTCTTATATGAAAAGCTGGACATTCAGCATTGAAGCACTCTTTCCTGTCCAAAGAGTTCTTGCAAATTTCTGGGTGAAAGAATTCACAACTTTTGGTTCATTTACCTGTATTGAGGAGGTTCCTGCACTTTCTAGGGTGATCGTATGTACATGTTCCATTTATTCTTCCCGAATCCCCATGCTTACAGGTAGCCCATTTGTAATACCAACAGATTTTGGGGCCTTTTGTTTGTGTGGGGGCATTCCCTACACGATGCGAGAGCCTGTACCAGGAGGTACAATTCAACTCTCACCGGAGGATAGGTGTGTTACAACTGATATGAGTGGGGCTTCTATGGGGTACTGGTACTATTAAGGGGTAAAGGTAGTTAGAAGACAAGAGTATCAAATATGGGAGAGCTAAAAGGCCCGGCCCCCAAAATAAACTATCCACAGTAGTAATAACTTGCTACAAGACCATATATGTTAGTCTAAGGGTTGATCACTGCGCTCCCACCTTGGAAGAAGAGATACTCTGTAATTCATGTACTTATTTATTAACCCCTTAACAACCCCCCATATACACTCACACCAATAACAATAATAATAATAACTTTACCACACTATCTTACGTTAAAAGCCTTGGTCCACATAGACAGGATACAAGGTTTACACTAATAACAAGCTAGGGTAAAGTACTACTGGATAAGCACTGAAGCTGGATGCAGCTTAGGGTAGTGAGACCATGTGGTACCCTAATACAAAACACAACACTTAGGGTAAACAAAACACTGGCAAATACTAACCCCAGGTCTCACCAATAGTTACTACCAGAGTCGGTACACTTACTGATGCCCCGTACTAAGCTTAAGGATACAGGAACTTCAGGTAAGGGAAATAAGTAAGAGGAGAAGGGAGAAGAGTAGGGATACAGCCACAGAGTAGGTCTTATCCGCACACACCAGCCAGAGAGAAGGGCGAGCTAGCCACCAGCTGCCTCCCTCATCGTGGTGCCGGGAGGAGCCTAATTGATCGTGCAGCTAAGCACATTAAAGATCTTCCCCTATGCAACGTATTGTTACTTTATGAATGATTAGAAAGTATTAGTAAGCAAAGTTGGTGCCTATGTTATTATTTAATAATCAACCCCCAGCTCAGTCTTTAAATGCTCTTTGAGAAACAATAATAGTCTTACGTCTGGCAGGGAAGATACAAACAATTGCTATTCTAGATGCCCAACTGTGCTACCAGGAAGTTTAATAGCTCAATTTTGACCTCTGGTTTCCACTGGAGAACCCAGGGTCGTAACACTCCTCCCCCCTTCAGAGAAAAAAAAAAAAATGTGACTACTAGAGTAGTAGTCATATTTTTTTTTGTAAGAGTATACAGAGAACAAAAAGAAAAACATATGACAAAAACAAAAAATCAATCAAAAGCAATTTCTCTGCAAAAAAAAAAAAATACAAAGGAGTTCTCTGAAAGAAAAAAAACATACACAACAAAAATAAAAGAACAGGGAAGTAAATAAATTGGACACGGAATATTTAATGTCACAGGAGAACCTAAAAAAAATTAACTAAAGCATGACGGTTGGTAAATGGCTTTCTGTGGCTCAGATGAATGTTATTCAGGCAACCGGGACAGAGCGTCGGCTATCACGTTGAGTCTGCCCGGTAGGTGGGTAATGGAAAGATTGAAGTTCTGTAGGTACAACGCCCACCTGAGGATGCGTTTATTCTTACCCTTCATCTGAGTCAGGAAGACTAGTGGGTTATGGTCCGTGTACACTTCCACTATATTACCTGTGAGGTAAACTTCGAACTTTTTACATGTTAACACTAGCGCCAACGCCTCTTTTTCTACCACTGAATAATTGCGTTGCGCCTTGTCGAATTTCACAGAGTAATAATATACTGGGTGTTCCACCTGATCATCCCCAGTTTGCAACAACACTGCACCAGCACCCGAGTCAGACGCGTCAACATGAATTTTAAACGGTCGGTCGAACCTTGGACTAGCAAGCACTGGGGCGGAAGCTAAGATCAATTTCAAATTTTTAAATGCCTCTGCACAGTCTGATGACCACTTAAATTTAACGGCTTTCCGCAACAAGTCTGTGAGAGGAGTGGCAACACTGGAAAAGTTCTGACAAAAACGTCGATAGTACGCACACATACCGATAAATCTTTGAACGTCCTTTTTAGACTTTAGTACTGGATACTCCAGAATGGCATTGATTTTATCTTGCCGAGGTAACACTTTTCCTTGGCCCACTTCATAACCGAGGTACGTCACTGTGCCTTGGCCAAAATGACACTTTTTAGCATTTAAGGTAAGATTTGCCCTTTTCAAGATGGCAAACAACTGGCGTAACCTAGCTATGTGGTCAGCCCAATTACTGTCAAACAGCACGATATCATCTAAATACGCCCGACAATTTGGCACCTTAGCGAGTAGAGAGTTCATGAGTCTCTGGAACGTGGCAGGGGCATTACGCAAGCCGAACGGTAATACTTGATACTCAAAAACACCCTCGGGTGTCACGAACGCGGTGAGCTGTTTAGCACGTTCAGTGAGTGGGATTTGATAATACCCCCTCGAGAGGTCGAATTTCGAAACGTACTTGGCATTTCCCAACTCGTCAATGCAGTCCTCGAGGAGGGGCAGCGGATAGGCATCCACAATGGTCACCTTGTTGAGCTGCCGATAGTCGGTGCATAATCGCCAGGCGCCGTCTGGTTTGGGGACCAAAAGGCAGGGCGAGCACCAAGAGCCCTGGCTCGGCCGGATGAGGCCGTGCTGGAGCAAGAAGTCGACCTCCTTCCGTACGATGGCCTTCTTTTCTGGACTCATCCGATAGGGTTGAAGGCGAATGGGAGTGTAGTCCGTCAACTCGACATCATGGCAAATGGCATCAGTCTGGGTCGGGACCTCCCCGAACAGACTGGAGAATTCATCAACCAACGACTGCACCTCTTCACGTTGGGCCATTTGCAAATGGGACAGTTCCTCCACAGCATTCACAGAACTAGAATTATTGAAAATGAGATTAGTTGGGTCCCCAGAACAATCATCCCCTCTCTCACTGGAAATGGAAACATTGGTTAGTGCAATGGGCCTGGGGCCCTGGAACTTCTTCAGTCGAATTACATGTATGAGCATTACCTGGTTACGTTTGTCAGAGTGCCTCACTTTGTACGTGAGGTCCCCAGTCTTTTCTGTCACTATGAAGGGGCCTTCGTACTTGTGGGACATAGTGTTCCCTAGTCGAGGCTTTAATACCAGGACAGGGTCGCCAGGCTGAAATACCCGTAACTTAGATTTAGCATCGTTACGTTCTTTCATCTTTTCTTGGGCCTTGCCAAGATACTTAAATGCAGCCGCTTTGCAGTCCTTGAGTCTCTGGTGGTGTTGCGCAAAGAAAGCCGAACCTTCGGTTAACGTTACGTTCCCTAACAGATTCTCCTGTAACATTTGCAAGGGTCCACGAACTTTATGGCCAAAGACTAACTCAAAAGGAGAACAGCCCAGTGAACTTTGTAATCCCTCTCTAGCCGCAAACAAAACATACGGTAAATTCTCATCCCAGAAGGTGTGGGAACTCTCGCACGATGTCTTCAACATCTGCTTCAGAGTTAGATGGAAACGTTCAATTACCCCCTGACTCTGTGGATGGTATGGGCTGGAAACCTTATGAGTTATTCCATGTTCCTTACAAAATTGCTCGAAAACATCAGACTTAAAATTAGTACCATTGTCAGTTTGCACGACCCGAGGCAGTCCAAAAGTGGAAAAAAATTGCAACATACGAGCAACAACAGTTTTTGCTCGGATGTTCCTTACAGCAAAAGCCTCTGGGTAACGAGTAGTGATACACATCATCGTGATTAGGTAAATATTACCAGACTTAGTTCTAGGTAATGGTCCAACACAGTCCATTACCACATGAGAAAATGGTTCCTCTGGCACGACAATAGGCCTTAGAGGAGCTTTAGGTGGAGTCTGGTTTGGTTTCCCAACCAGTTGACAAACAATACACGCATTACAAAATTTTGCCACATCGCTTTTCAGCTTGGGCCAGAAAAAATACTTTAAAATTTTGTGATACGTAATATTAATACCTTGATGTCCCCCCATAGGATCATCATGAGCAGCTGCCAAAACTCTTTCTCTATAGCAGGTCGGCAACATAACCTGGTGGACTACCTCCCACTCATTTGACAAGGGAGCACTCTGTGGTCTCCATTTTCTCATCAAAATCCGATCATTGTAGTAGTACCCAGTTGCTGCGTCTACAATTTCCTCCATAGAGATGGCTGTTTCATGACAATCTGCAAGAGTGGGGTCAGCTTTCTGTAACTCACTCAAGGAGGCATCTAGGCCTTGGTCAGATGCCATTGGCCGAGGCTCAACAGTGTTCTCCTCCACCTCCCCACTACTCTCTGTAGGTGGCGGTGGCAGGCTCTCCACAATGTCCTCGGCCACGTCATCGAGTCGGGCCATGAATGTGTCCGCAAGGTCCACTTGGTTTTCACCACTCGGAAAGCTCCTCGTGACCTCGGGATTTACCACCTTGGCAAGCACAGGGCTGCCCTTACATTTAAGTCCCATAGACCTGGTCACCGCGCACGCAGGGTACACAACATTATCCTCTGCGGCGGGTGGATCCAGGCAAACCTTAGGGGTAGGCAACATAATAGGCAGTCTGGAGTCCCCTACCTTATCCCCTGCTAAATCATTACCAACTATTACATCAACATTAGGGAAAGGTAGGTATGAAGTGACTCCGACTGTACAAACACCCTTGTGGAAATCAGATTCCAGGGTAACCTTATGGAGGGGTACTGCCCGAGTATCACTAGTGACACCCTCGACCAGTACCACCTCTCCAGTGTCGAGAGTGTTGGCACCTTGCAACGCACTCTCTAAAATTAAAGTCTGGATGGCACCGGTGTCTCGGAAGATCACCACGTCCTTCCAGGAAGAACCCTCAGACAAAAGTAGTCTCCCTTTCGATAAGAATGGGGTAAGCAAGTCCAACCACTGTGGGTTGGAGGTCTTACTCCCTAACCCTTCTGAAAGCCTCAAGCCCTGTGTCACAACTAGAGCATTGGGTCTTTTTTCAGGGTGCAGTTGCCAACAACGGCTAATAGTGTGGTTTGGACGATTACAGTGACCACAAAAACGTCGGGGAGAAGAGACATTACTAACCGAATTACCCTTCGGTTCACCTTTAGGTGCCGTTGGGCTAGACACTTTAACAGGGTTAGTTATGTCTGAAACAGAAGGTGCATTAGGTAAAGGGTTAGAATGAGCTGGTCTGGACTGGCTGTGGGTATAAGTTTTGCTACTCTGTGGGGTATAATTATTTTTATTGGGCCTTTTGCCCGCCAATTGGTAGTTTTCTGCCAACTTGGCCAAATCCCCTATTTTAGAATTTACCTCTACCCTTCCTCTAATGTAATTTGATACGTTCTCTGGCATAATATCTATGAAATGCTCCATTAAAATTAAGTTCCTGAGAGCCTCGTATGTTTCGGCTTTCGCCGAGCGAATCCATCTATCAAATAATCGAATTTGATCATTCACAAATTCAGTGAGCGGTTGGTTGTGAGTAGGCCTAAGGTTACGATAAACTTGGCGGTGAGCTTCAGGAGTAATTTCATATGCCCGCAAAATACATTCCCTGACTTTATCATATTCGAAACACTCGTCGTCAGGCATGTTTATAAAAATATCTTGTGCTTTACCCCTAAGTCTTCCCTGTAGGATTTTCACCCACTCTTCCTTTGGCCAGTTCATGGATGTGGCCACTCTCTGAAAATGGTTGAAAAACCTTTCAGGGTCAGACTCGGAAAATTCAGGCAAATTATGCTTTTTCTCATAATGCCTGGGGTTTGAATCCCCGGCTGGAGGTCCAGTGGCATTCGCTCTAATTCTAGCCTCCTCGGTTTTGAGTTTTTGCTCCTCTAATTTTATTTTTGCTAACTCTAAAGCTAATTCACTTTCCCTATGAGTTGCACTTTCTGCTTGGCTAGGCTGGCATAAAGGTGTATCACTTGCCAATAGTTGTTCATCAATACAATGTTGTAATATTTCATTCACCAAAGTCCACTTTTTATCTGCGACATTTAATTCTAGGCCAAATTCCTGGCCTAACAATACTAAATTAGACTTTTTAAGTTTCTTTATCTCTACCACTGAAGGCTCCCTTGCCAGTTCCTGCATTTCAAAAGACATCACTAATAATTTTAGCTCCCAGCCAAAGAAAAAATTAAAAAATAAAAATTGGAAAAAAAACAAAAATTTGCACGGCCCCTAACACAAGGCCACACTAACCTTAATCGTGAAGGGATCCAGCTGGGTGTCCAGTCAGTGCAAGAATGTCCTTTGCTAGATGAGCTGGACCCTAGGCTAGCACACAACCGTTCTGCAGAAATAAAAAAATTTAATTTTGGCACTCAAGAATCTAATTTTTTACACTTATAATGTTCATCCCGGACTGGCCAACCACTTGTTACAACTGATATGAGTGGGGCTTCTATGGGGTACTGGTACTATTAAGGGGTAAAGGTAGTTAGAAGACAAGAGTATCAAATATGGGAGAGCTAAAAGGCCCGGCCCCCAAAATAAACTATCCACAGTAGTAATAACTTGCTACAAGACCATATATGTTAGTCTAAGGGTTGATCACTGCGCTCCCACCTTGGAAGAAGAGATACTCTGTAATTCATGTACTTATTTATTAACCCCTTAACAACCCCCCATATACACTCACACCAATAACAATAATAATAATAACTTTACCACACTATCTTACGTTAAAAGCCTTGGTCCACATAGACAGGATACAAGGTTTACACTAATAACAAGCTAGGGTAAAGTACTACTGGATAAGCACTGAAGCTGGATGCAGCTTAGGGTAGTGAGACCATGTGGTACCCTAATACAAAACACAACACTTAGGGTAAACAAAACACTGGCAAATACTAACCCCAGGTCTCACCAATTTATTTATTTATTTATTTATTTATTTATTTATTTATTTATTTATGCATATACAAGAATGTACATAAGGAATGTGAGGATACAATTATGGTAATTACAGTCTTGTAAAGCCACTAGCACGCGCAGCGTTTCGGGCAGGTCCTTAATCTAAGAAAATTTTAAGGAGGTAAATACTTGCAAAATTTATAGACAAAAAAATGATAACAGATTACATGGAATGAAAAAAAAAAAGAGAGAAAATTATAGGTACAGTATATTAAAGCACATAGATAGCTATGATTGATTGCAATGACAGCTTAAAATGGTAGTTGACAACAAGTTGGTAGGCACAATACAGCCGAAACAATATAAGATTGATTGCAATGACAGCTTGAATGGTAGTTGACAAAAATTGGTAGTCACAATACAGCATATGGCTAGCACATAAAAGAAGACAGCAATGAACACAATGATAAGGTTGTTTGATATTACATAAAAATTAGGAGATTGGGTACCACTAGGTACAGAGCAAATTTAAAGCTCAGTGTAGGAAACTAAATAGATGAAGTTAGGTACTTTTTGGTTTTGCTTTTTAATAAGGCAAGAGTTTTACAGTTTTTCAATTCACTAGGGAGTGAGTTCCATAGACTAGGTCCCTTAATTTGCATAGAGTGTTTACACAGATTAAGTTTGACCCTGGGGATATCAAAGAGATATTTATTTCTGGTGTGGTGATAATGGGTCCTATTACATCTGTCCAGGGAGAGTTTCAGAGCATGGTTTGCATTTAAGAACAGGGTTTTGTAAATGTAGTTGACACAAGAGAATGTGTGGAGGGAGTTAATATTTAGCAAGTTTAGAGATTTAAACAAGGGAGCTGAGTGTTGTCTGAAAGCAGAGTTAGTTATTATTCTGATAGCAGATTTTTGCTGTGTGATGATGGGCTTAAGGTGGTTTGCAGTGGTAGACCCCCATGCACAGATACCATAATTAAGATAGGGGTAGATTAGTGCATAATATAGTGAGAGGAGAGCAGAGTTAGGAACATAATATCTGATTTTGGAGAGTATACCAACTGTCTTAGAGACTTTCTTAGTTATGTGTTGAATGTGGGTGCTGAAGTTGAGTCTCTTGTCTAGGAATAGGCCAAGAAACTTGCCATCATTTTTATTACTGATGTTAATGTTGTCTATCTGTAGCTGAATTGCATTTGATGATTTGCTTCCAAATAAGATGTAGTAAGTCTTTTCGATGTTTAATGTTAGTTTGTTCGTTGACATCCATAAGTGGACTTTTTTTAATTCATTATTCACAACATTATTTAGTGTATGTGGGTTGAGGTTTGAGTAGATAAGGGTAGTATCGTCAGCAAACAATATAGGTTACTACCAGAGTCGGTACACTTACTGATGCCCCGTACTAAGCTTTAGGATACAGTAACTTCAGGTTAGGGAAATAAGTAAGAGGAGAAGGGAGAAGAGTAGGGATACAGCCACAGAGTAGGTCTTATCCGCACACACCAGCCAGAGAGAAGGGCGAGCTAGCCACCAGCTGCCTCCCTCATCGTGGTGCCGGGAGGAGCCTAATTGATCGTGCAGCTAAGCACATTAAAGATCTTCCCCTATGCAACGTATTGTTACTTTATGAATGATTAGAAAGTATTAGTAAGCAAAGTTGGTGCCTATGTTATTATTTAATAATCAACCCCCAGCTCAGTCTTTAAATGCTCTTTGAGAAACAATAATAGTCTTACGTCTGGCAGGGAAGATACAAACAATTGCTATTCTAGATGCCCAACTGTGCTACCAGGAAGTTTAATAGCTCAATTTTGACCTCTGGTTTCCACTGGAGAACCCAGGGTCGTAACAAGGTGGAAGTAGGTGATTCTAGTTTCCCTCCAAATTCCCCTTTAGTCAGCTATATATATATATTTAGCCAGAGTATCTTTAATGTCGTGAGCAAGTCTCACCTAGGTCTATGTCACAGTAAGGCACAGTTGTGCAGAGTGAGGCTGTATAGAGCTCTCACGATATTTATATATATGTGGTGTGTGCAGGCACCTGGAATGATTGAAGAATTTACCGTGTCGATAATTTCTTTCATGTGACTTTAATATGATAATTTAGAGAGAGAATATATATATATAAGTGTACCAGTTATTGGTGTTAGGCTATGTGCCCAGTATTTATATTATTACTATTATTGATATCTATGATTTATCTATATATATTTATGCTTGTGTGTTGAATAATTTTTCATGTGTGCAGTGATCAATTGAATATTCGCCTACGAAAGGAATTACTGAGAACTCCAGTATTATATCTTGTTGCATTCGTTATCATTATATGAAGTACAGTGTGTTATGCCATGATAGTGAATTATTATGTTCATTAATATAGAAATGTTTGATTAAGCTCAAGATCAGTGCAGTGATTCATTTGCGTTCTATTGCCATTGTCGCAAATATTGTGTTATTTGAACATATAGTGATTCTTGAGAATTTAAAGAAATAGGCGCCTAACGCCAACAAACAAGTGCAGTAAGAGATCACGCAGTGAGGGGGGAGTCGCCCAGCTAATTTTGACGTTGACGTGAGGGGGAGCATTGCCATCTTGGTGTGTTCCTGATTATATGTGGAGAGCGAGCGACTTTTTCATGTACTAGCTGTTTGCTTGTTGATATAAGAATATGATATCTTGAGTTTTAAGTAAAATACAAAATACCTTCGCGTTTGTATCATCCACTCCATATTTCTTGTGGCTATATAATACTTGAAAGGAGATAGAGTGGTAGAAATAAATACCTGCCTGATATCAGATCCGTTGAGTGTGCTCTTGCCACTGTTTCCACAATTCCACAATACCACTGACGTGTTACTGGACACGGGAAACACCAGTTGGCGACCTTGTGGTTAGTAGTAGAGCCCTTGTCGGGGCGGGCACATGGTTGAGAGAGCAAACCGTGTTCTCACTCATCTCTGGCTAAAGAGGCCGGCTGGGGAGCGACTGGGATACTCTCCAGGCGTACAGTGGCGCCGCGAGGATTGAATGAAGACCCACAGGGCTACGGTGAGTAACAGTTATCGCTAATACTACTGGGCGGTGTTGTTACGGCCCTATTGGGTCGCAACTGGGTTCTTTCTCTGATGTTATTAGAATTTGGGTATCCGGCCCCAAGTTAGTAGTGGCTTTCAAGGGGTGTGTTCCGTAACGCAAGTAAATTAAAGGGGAAGGGATACAAATACACAAAATTAAATATATATTGCTACCACCACCATAAATAAATATTCACAGTCACACGCGGGGTTGCTATTACTTCACTTATTATTTACAATAACTCGTCTTCCTCCGAAGACACGGGATGCCCCACGGTGCTCACGATGAGTAGCCCTGGTCCTCTTCTCGTGGCCTCACGATGAATCCTTAGATTCTCTAGACGAGTCTACCCTGGCCACAGGCCAGCCAAATCACAGTCCTACTGGGTGCACCGTCGTGGAGGCCTTCAACCACAAATCCAGCCTGTAGCTGGCAGGTTCCAATCAGCTCTGCTGCGTAGGTCACTCCACGACCGATACTAGGGTTGCGAGCCCTAGGCAGGAGCCTCGTGTGATACCGCTGATCACTCTCCTCACCACAACACCCCAGTGGCTAGTCTTCTCCACCAGTCAGCCCCGGGTACGACAATTCCAGGTTCTGCCACGTCACAGGCAGGCTAACACAACAGTGTTCATCCGGGGGGTGACTCACAGCTTCTACAGCAAACACGTGAAGATACTATGACGATGAAATTTCATCACTATGGTGATGAAATTAGGCGAAGGGAGCAGGAGGCTGAACACAAGGTATCATCTGGGAGGGGAAATCCTGCAAGAGTCAAATAGAGAGAAGGATCTGGGGGTTGATATCACACCGAACCTGTCCCCAGAGGCCCACATCAAAAGAATATCATCAGCGGCATATGCTAGACTGGCCAACATAAGAACTGCCTTCAGAAACTTGTGTAAGGAATCTTTCAGAACCCTGTATACTACTTATGTAAGACCAATCCTGGAGTATGCAGCTCCAGCCTGGAGTCCATACCTAGTTAAACACAAGACAAAGTTAGAGAAGATTCAGCGGTATGCCACCAGGCTCGTCCCGGAACTGAGAGGATTGAGCTACGAGGAAAGGCTAAAGGAGCTGAACCTCACATCCCTGGAAAACAGAAGAGTAAGGGGAGACATGATAACCACCTACAAAATTCTCAGGGGAATTGACAGGGTGGACAAAGACGAACTCTTCAGCATGGGTGGGACACAAACAAGGGGACACCGGTGGAAACTTAGTACCCAGATGAGCCACAGAGATGTTAGAAAGAATTTTTTCAGTTTCAGAGTAGTTAATAAATGGAATGCACTAGGAAGTGATGTGGTGGAAGCTGACTCCATACACAGTTTCAAATGTAGATATGATAGAGCCCAGTAGGCTCAGGAATCTGTACACCAGTTGATTGACAGTTGAGAGGCGGGACCAAAGAGCCAAAGCTCAATCCCCGCAAGCACAATTAGGTGAGTACTATGGCTGCCTTGGGTAGACTGCCCATCGTCCAATCCAGCAGTCCTAGGTCGACTCTGCAATCAGACACGTCATCAGTACTAGTTACACTCTAGGGCACCTCACTTACAGGCTTAGACACAAACGCCCACCTATCCACTCCATAGATGGCGTTGCTGCCTAAGCGTCATCTCACCAGAGGTCAGCAGCGGCTATGTCATGAGCTGATTAGGACGGGAAACCAGCCCTTGTGGCTGGTATATCTCGTCCTCACTAGATGGCGTCGTCCATTTGGAGGGGGTTTCGGGAGCTGACCCACAGATGGCGTGGTCGTCACTGCTCCGTGCTCGGACGCTGGACTCGGGTCCATAACAGGTGTCCATGTAGAGAGAGAGACACCCCGACGTTCGCGACCGTGGACAGGATAAAGTACTGGGATATCTTGTATACTGTTACTCGCCCCTCGTCAAGCGGTTGAGGATACCCCCCCCCCCCCGGTAATATACATATATACATACATATATACACACACACATGCATTCACATACATTTGTCTCTTTTACTCTGACAGGGTGAGATAGCTGATAGAGAAACTAGTGTGCAATTAAGTGCTTAATCACTGAAGGTGATTAAGGTGCTTTTACAAGCTCAGGTTATATAGTTACATCACATACACACATTGTATAATTGATACATTACATGGTTAATCTTTGGTACAAGTCCAATATATCATCAAGTGTTCCAGTACTCATATAGTAATTACACAATTCAGCATACCTTAGCCCAGGAGGGCGAAAGTCAGTCAATCCACAATATAATGTTTAAGAGAGTGCATGTTTTCTCTTTCACAAAGTTGACACATTGTGTACTCGACATTTGGGTTTTGAGAAAGCTGCCAGATACGTCTATATCCCAGGCGTATTCTGGCCACTATAACATCACATTGCTAGGTTCTTGCTCTATAGTCCCATATGTGAATGTCTCCTCACGATATTCATCATAATATTTAATGCTACAACTTTCAGGTCTTTGTGAATTTGTTAGGTTGGTGAGATCTGCATTAGATATTTGTTTAAGTATTCTCTTTGTCACTGCTAATGAAACACCCATATCAATTTCTACCACTGGTTTTCTACAGGCTGTCTTTGCAAGCATATCAACAGTGTCATGCCTTGAGATGCCAACATGTGATGGTATCCATAGGAATTTAATTTCAAATCTGTTTTCTTTAGCAGCTAAAACATTCATTCGAATATCACTGACTATTTTCTGGGTGTCACTACTATGTGCGTTCAATGCCAGGAGTGCACTCTGCTAGTCACAGTATAAAAGTCCACTGCCTTTGTCTTTTAAAAATTCAGTGGCAAGGTATATGCCTGCAAGTTCGGTTTGAGTTGTACTTGCCCAGTCATTGACGTGCTTCATTGCTGTATGTGTTCATATATATTACATGCACATTCGGTACATCGTCCACATTCTTCTACAGAGCCGTCGGTATAGCACTGATGCACATCGTTACCCATACTCTGAGTACTTTCAGTGATGCTTTTCAGTGTTAACTGTTTTCATAATGTAGAGTGCACATTATCCTAATTGCATTGTCCCTCTTACGGTCGTTCACATCCTTGTTGAATGTCCTGACTTCCGGGACGAGCGTGTGTCTTGTTTTCCGACCGTCCCTCGCGGTTGTTTGTGTAACGGTTCTATTGTTACGTAAAGTATTGTGACAAATAAACACAGACACTAAGATACTATATATATATTTGGTCGAATATACAGAAGTACACAGGTGATACGTTGGTGTGAGTTGAGCGCACTGAGCGTTGGTGCAGTATCTCGCAAGTGTCTGCTCTAGACCACACTTGAAAGTAGACTCTGGTTAATGTTTGCTATTGCTGCTTATATGCCCGGGCAACGCCTCACCTCATTCATCTCCAAAGGTTGACAGGAATATTAACAAAGCATTTGGAGCGAGTATATTATTGGGATAATCTACTCGCTACAGAACTCCCCCTCCCAGGGGATGAAAGGAAAAATACTTGATCAAGGAACTTAGCTGGTCGGTGAATTGTACGCCCTGCTCGCGTTACATAACCATCAAAGTTAACTTCCTCCTCTTCGCTGATGTCATCTAACTGGGGTCGTAGGGTGGGAGGTCGCACAGGATCGTCCGTCGTCGTAGGATCAGGTTGTGGTGCGGCTGGTAATTGGGGTTGAAAAGTGAACTGCGTAGTCGGCGGATGTGTCTCTGGATTTAGCAGTGTCGCAGACGTTGAGACGAAGCCTGGAGCAGAGCAGAGAGCTGAGTGAGGCCGGAGTCGTGGAGCTCTATGTGGGAGAGCGTGGCGGCTCGATTGAGAATTGTGAGTGTCTAAACTCGGGGAGCGAGAGCGTGGCGGCTCGATTGAGAATTGTGAGTGTCTAAACTCGGGGAGCGAGAGCGTGGCGGCTCGATTGAGAATTGTGAGTGTCTAAACTCGGGGAGCGAGAGCGTGGCGGCTCGATGCGGTCGTAGTCTGCTGTCTGCTCTGTGTCGAAGCTGTAGCGTCTTGGGTTGATTAGGACTGTACACGCCGAGTACTACATTGTTGACTGGAAATTGTAGTCTGGTACCAAAAGATGTAGGCAGTGTGTGGACAAGCTCGGTGTAGCAGGAGAGAAGAATGTGCATAATTGTTGCGTCCTTGGGTCGCTGGTGGAGCATTTAGATCCGGGGCGGATGGGCTCGGGCACCAGGACATTAGGAGGTAATGTAGGCACGTAGTTAGGATAACGAGGTAATCACTGCTAGAGCTGAATTGTCCTGGAGGCGACGAAGAGTCGGAAACGCAAGCTGTAAGTCCTGTACTGCGCAAAGTGCTTGAGTCGGCAGAGTATCAGAATGCAGTGAACGTGTAGATGAATCTGACGAAAGAGCAGCTTTCGTGGGCGCCCCTGTAGAACAAGCAGTGCCCTGGCAGCGACGGAGAGTCGGCAGGACAGGCTGTAGATCACACATTATGTAGTTACTGATGAAGCTGCCGGATGAGTGAGTAGTGATCGTGGAGCAGCAAGCCGTAGTAGATGAAAATGCAGAGACGATCGCGATGAAAATCATAGCTGTGGCGAGGGTGTTGGCAGTATTCCATGACAGGTGGCTGCGGTCCACAGCAAGCAGCAGCAGTAGAGGTCCAGTGAGAGTCCATGTTGTAGTCCGTCGTGGCTGGGTATCGTCGAAACTCTCTGGGGTCACCAATGTAACGGTTCTATTGTTACGTAAAGTATGGTGACAAATAAACACAGACACTAAGATACTATATATATATTTGGTCGAATATACAGAAGTACACAGGTGATACGTTGGTGTGAGTTGAACGCACTGAGCGTTGGTGCAGTATCTCGCAAGTGTCTGCTCTAGACCACACTTGAAAGTAGACTCTGGTTAATGTTTGCTATTGTTGCTTATATGCCCGGGCAACGCCTCACCTCATTCATCTCCAAAGGTTGACAGGAATATTAACAAAGCATTTGGAGCGAGTATATTATTGGGATAATCTACTCGCTACATTTGTATCCCAATGGTATTCTTGGTGGCTCGGATACTTTTGATATCGTTCGCCTTATGCGTTTCTGTTCTCGTATTAGCGTCCTTGGTGATATTTAGCGCCCTCTGATTATCCCACACATTTGATAGTGCTACATAATCTTCCCGGTTTGGTCCCTTTTTGATAATTACTTACTTCTGCCTTTCCCTCAACTCTTCGTCGTCTTGATGCTCTTCACTGTACTAGGCTACGCCTCAGTTCTGGTGCCTTTCGTTTGATTCCTACCCAGAGCCTGTATGTTGTAACCGGCATCCTGTGTCCTGTGGATCAGTGTGATCATTACTGTCTTCACTACTTTGCGCGGTCCCTACAACACCCTCACTCTTGCTAATGTCGTACTTTGACCATTACCCCTCCTGTGGACCCTGTTCCCTTTCACCACCTTCCCCTTTCTGTGTGACTGTCTTGCTGGCAAGGTTCTCTCTCTCGGATCGTCTTGCCAATGTTTTTCCTTGTGTCATTCCATCTTTGCCCCTATAGTGGGTCCCTATTCCTAAGTTTTGACCCCACATGAGAAAAGCTTTTACCCCTCCTACAGTTCTGAAACGAATTTTCCTTGCTCACTTTTATTCACACTCCTGCTTTATCTCCATATTCACAGATGTATCCAAGTCTGCCGATAATGTAGGCTACTCTGTTGTATTTCCTGACTGCACCTGTATGTGTCGCTTGCCTCTGGAGGCATCTTCATGGCAGAACTCTATGTAATTTTGAATGCTCTTCGTCAACTGCTTTCTCGCTGTCAATCTTCCTTTGTTGTAGTAGACTCGCAGTGCCCTAATGGCTCTGGAGTCCTCTAATCCTGTCCATCCTGTAGTCGTCGAAATTCAATAATGACTGTTTCTTATCTCCTGTAGATTTCAAACAGTCGAGTTTTGCTGGGTTCCCAGTCATATAGGCATTTCCTTAAATGCGCGTGCTGATGCTGTTGTGAAGGAGGCTAGCCGCACTTGACCCATTTCCCGCAAAGGTGTTCCTTATTTCAACTTCTACCCAGTTATTCATTCCTCAATCCTTGCCCGGTGACAGGATCACTGATCTTCTGTTACTGGTAACAAGCTGCGTGCTCTTAAGGGTAGCATGTCACCACGGTCTTTCTCTTACCACCAAAACCGGCGGTGGGAAACGGCTCTCGCGAGATTATGTATTGGTCATACCCATTTAACCACTTAACTGCGCCAACCGAGTATTCTCGGTCGGCGGGAAACTGCGCCAACCAAGAAAACTCTTTGATTTTTCGGTACCAATTCTAAATGTGTACGAGGTTGGTTGTGTACGAAATTGACTTTTAGGACCTCCAGTGAGAGGCAGCCATCTTGGAAAAAATTCCCAGAATGCCCTAGGGCTGCTGGCTGGGTTAGTACTGAATAAGCAACCATGGGTGGCGCACGCTCCTCTGGCTTCCAAACACCTGTCTGAGGTGGTGTTGAAAGATCGTGCTCTGTCGGTGAAATTCAAACCTTATTGTTTTAAGAACATAAGGGTCATAATATTGGTGAAGCTATGCACAATAAGGACCTAACGCAAAGGTCGGATGCAAGTGATACAGCACCTATGAGGACGATAAAGCAAGCGTATCCAGTTGTAGCTCTGAGTGTCACCCTTGCAATCCTATGCTATCTACAATATATTTAGATGATACATAGACGAATCGTTTTCTGCCTTCAGTGATGATGTATCTGATACAAGTAGCATAGATGAACAGTGTTAGCGGCTTCCATGGTGGTGTTTTCCATAGATATTTTCAAGAATACCTGAATCTCTTCCTAACTGACGGACACTTTGAGGCTAGCTGAATCTCTTTCTGACTGACAGACACTCGTGAGGCAAACTGAATCTTTTTCCTGTGAGGGATCATACAAAGCGACCTTTTCAAGACTACCTTACGAATTGATCTTTTCCTATAACCTTTTCAATACTACCTTATGCTTTACAAGCTTGGCCCCCTCCCGGCTCAGCTCGTTGGTGCCGTGAGGGGGCTTTGTGGGCAGCTGCCGGAGTGTGATGCTCCTTGTGGCAGTCCTCTATCCTTTTGTAGCCTTGTGGTCCTGCTGCCGTCCTCTCCAATTGTGCTGAGCGACTTTTCCTTTCCCTTCTGTTTCGTTTTTCTCTCCCCTGTTCTCCTATCTGCTTGTCGTTTCCTGCCAACCTTTTGCTTGTTTTGGTTATTTATTTGGACTTCCTCTATTTTGACGCCCGGGTGCTTGAAGAGGCATACTCTTGCACCTGTAGAACTGTAGTACCCAACGTCGAGAGCGAGGGGAACCTTTTATTGTCAATCTCCCTTTCGTCACTGAACCCGATCTCGACGGACTGTCGGTTCTTAAGGGGGCGGTTTGTGGGGCGTATCTAGGGTCCATAGAATTACCCAAGTCGGCCCAAATCAGGCCAAAACTACCCAAATCGTCCTAGCATTACGTAAGTAATGAAGAAATATGGTATATTTACTTACTATAATGTTGGTGCTACACGTAGAACATGATCAAACCTATTTTTACTCTGAAATAATCTAATTTCATAACGAAATGAGACGTAAATATGTGAGAGGTGACGCCATACGAAGTCGACGGTCCATGCGACAATTGTGTGGAGCGACTTATCCAAGATATATGGTCGCCTGGAGAGTGTTTGCTGCCATAACAGCCTCCTGTGCACAGTGATCCAGTCGTCGTATTTCATGGCTCAAATTGTCGCAAATTTAATTGGTAATATTAACAAGTAGAATGTGTATTTATAATAATATTTTTCATAAACAGCCACAAAATATTTAATATTTATTAAAAAAAAGTGTCTGGAAGTTAAATCAATTCCACATGACAATAAATTTGTTATATAGATACTAGCGTTATTCGTTGGTATGCGTTCGCTATTTAAACTACTCCAGTCCTTTTCGTTCATAGAACACCGAACCCTACACGCTCTCTGATATATTGCTTAATTAACAAATATTCACAAATAAAGATTATATTTATATATGTTATCAGAAAGGCAGATATAAAATAGTTTGTGTTAATGCATCACAGAGATTATACCTTATTAGAGAGGAAAAATATTCATATTTTAAACAAGGCTTCTTGGCCGACGCTCTCCCTTTCGATGGGAACTATGACCTTTTGAAAATCAATGTTAATTGAATCTATATATTGTAAAAAACGAAGTTTTTTATGTCATCAGAAAGACATATAAGCTGCATGTTAATACTTTGGTATAAATATAACTGAAGTGAAAGTGAAGATATATGCCTTTTTATAGTTACTTGATGGCTCGCTCAGGGAGTGTGAAGGCCTGCACACAAGCCAATCAATTTTATAATTAATGTACATATATGCAAAGTAACGTCAAAGGTTTTTATTTCAGAATAAAGACAGATGTAGACGATAATGTAAATACATTTCAAGGAAAACATATCTTAAATGAAAGCAAAGATATGGTCAAATAAATAGGCAATACCACACCATCACCAGTGTCCGGACACATGAATATTCGCATTAGGTAGGTGAAAGGAAATGTACCCAACCATTTCCATTTACGCGACCAGTTTCCGTTCTTATGTTCTTACTTACATTTATTGAAATTTATCATCATCATCATTTACAGAAATAAATTAACATAAAAATGTAGTAATTTTAATACACAAAACAGAAGTAGTAGTGTATGTAAATTATGACGCAGGATAGGATCACTATTGCAGAACTATTCGCATACTTTGCGTCATTATATACAGTACTGGAATTTAAAAAAAAATCGCGGAATTCAGAGATAACACCATCATTGGTGTCCAAGAAAAGTGTAAGTACTTCATTTATAATGATGTGCTGCCCGAAATCTTAGCGAAGTATCTAAAATTTGCTTACTGTAAGTAATTCATGCAAATGATTGTAAAGCCGTCGCCCAGTTGGGTGGGTGTGGAGCACATGACTGTAAAGCTGCCGCCCAGTTGGGTGGGTGTGGAGCACATGACTTAAGCTGCCGCCCAGTTGGGTGGGTGTGGAGCACATGACTGTAAAGCTGCCGCCCATTTGGGTGGGTGTGGAGCACATGACTGTTAAGCTGCCGCCCAGTTGGGTGGGTGTGGAGCACATGACTGTTAAGCTACCGCCCAGTTGGGTGGGTGTGGAGCACATGACTGTTAAGCTGCCGCCCAGTTGGGTGGGTGTGGAGCACATGACTATAAAGCTGCCGCCCAGTTGGGTGGGTGTGGAGCACATGACTGTTAAGCTGCCGCCCAGTTGGGTGGGTGTGGAGCACATGACTGTTAAGCTGCCGCCCATTTGGGTGGGTGTGGAGCACATGACTGTTAAGCTACCGCCCAGTTGGGTGGGTGTGGAGCACATGACTGTTAAGCTGCCGCCTAGTTGGGTGGGTGTGGAGCACATGACTGTAAAGCTGCCGCCCAGTTGGGTGGGTGTGGAGCACATGACTGTTAAGCTGCCGCCCAGTTGGGTGGGTGTGGAGCACATGACTATAAAGCTGCCGCCCAGTTGGGTGGGTGTGGAGCACATGACTGTTAAGCTGCCGCCCAGTTGGGTGGGTGTGGAGCACATGACTGTTAAGCTACCGCCCAGTTGGGTGGGTGTGGAGCACATGACTGTTAAGCTGCCGCCCAGTTGGGTGGGTGTGGAGCACATGACTGTAAAGCTGCCGCCCAGTTGGGTGGGTGTGGAGCACATGACTGTATAAGCTGCCGCCCAGTTGGTTGGGTGTGGAGCACATGACTGTAAAGCTGCCGCCCAGTTGGGTGGGTGTGGAGCACATGACTGCCCGAAACGCCCGAAACGCTTTGCGTAATAGTGGCTTTAGGCATTGTATGTACTAGCTATACCTATAAGTTAAACAATCCTTGTAAATATTTATTGTATGTATGTACCTTACCTAAATAAAATTGTATTGTATTGTTGTATTGTATTGTATTGTACTGTAAAGCTGCCGCCCAGTTGGGTGGGTGTAGAGCAAGACTAGTAATTGGACGACTCACCATAGATGTAAAGTGCCTAGTATAGTGACTTGTGAGCCTCTTGTTGAATCACTTGTGATACAAAGATTATTGATGTGTGTATTTGTGTGGGTGATTGAATATGTATGTGAATGTATATGTATGTATATGTATATATGCAATTGACGATCACGAAACAATAATCATTTGTATGCGGAAAAATCCATATTTCATTTCTCTGGATTTACCGCATATGTATATATATGTACATGTATGTATGATTATGTGTACATGTATATATAACATTAATAAGAGGAAATGAAGATGAAGAAATGATAAAAAGAATGGCAATAGTGGATAGTAGTAACACACTTAAGAATTATTCAGTAATAAATACAAACTCGTCCTTCACCTATGATAAAGGAAAGTTAACTTGGAAGGATTCAATTTACATGAGATTAAGATTAGGATACTAATATATCTGGCAATACGGAGTTGATGTCAGTGAAAAAGATAAGGAGTGTAAATTATGTAGTATGCCGCACGCCCACACCTTAGAACATTATGTATTAGAGTGTCAACTTATTGATAACTATAGAAATAAGGAAATAAGTAATGTACCACATCAAATTGTTTGTATGTGTGACAATGGTATGATAGACAGTATACTTAGGAGCTACAAAAATTTTGCCCCAAGAGTGTAACAATTGTATGCTGTACTTACTATATTAACCTGCAATGTTAAATGGGATTCTTGTAATGTTAATTGTCTATTTGTACTTACTGAATTTGTGCGCCCCTTGAGGGACTTGAAGTAGAGGGGGTAGAAATAGCCTAAGTTACTCTATCCCTTTGAGATGTATTTTTTTCTTGTCTCAATAAACATACTTGAACTTGAACTGTAAATATTTGTGGCTTCCTGACCATAAAGTTACCGCCGCAGTCGAGGGTAAGAGACCGGATGTACCCAGTATACAAGCCGCACTAGCTATTAGTTCATAAAAGCTGACAACTTACCCAGATAAACATTACTTCCTAATTATATATATATGCAAATAATAAAATTAAAATGTTTAAAACGTGATTATATATATGTATCATGTGGACAGTTTTTAATGTAATTTTTTCTCCTGATATTCGGGTTCTTTATTATGCTTCATCTTGAGGCAAAGCCCAATACCTTACGCCATATTGATGCTCTGTCCACAGATCATTCTCTCTCTCTCTCTCTCTCAAATCATATACATTGATGGTTTCCTACACCGCCACACGGGTGCAGCTGCAAGTGCAGTTGCCTCTACCCATCAGACAGAACTATTTGCCTTGCTTGTTACACTAAAATGTGTACAAGTGTGTGTGTCTATGTATGTATTAACACGATGTACTGAACGGGGTGAGAATAGTTTGAGCTACCTCATCCATTTGTGTGTATTTTACCTCAATAAACTTATTTCAATTTCAATTTCAATTCAAGTCTCCAAACTTGATGCATTAATTGTAAGTGATTTTCTACCATCCTGCATTAATTGTAAGTGATTTCTATCATGCTTAATTGCGCGCAACTCTCTAAGACACAATTGTAACATGACCGTGTCTGAAGCTAGACAGAAAACACAACATTATTAGTGATGGTAACATAAGCCATTTCATGTGAATTCCATCTTCGTTGACCTCCGAAACTTGAGGAATGGTC